>NW_026575044.1:12140000-12495000 GCF_905146905.1 Nyctereutes procyonoides
TGCCATGCTCTGCAAAGCCTTTCTGGAGTTTGCCTCTCTTCAGTAGCTTCCGCTTTCCATTCTTCACCCTGTTTATTAACATGCCCTTCTATCCTAAATACACAACCATCCAACACTCAATCCTACTTGTTTTATTCTGAACAAAATACTAGCAAACTGAATTCAGGAACACATTAGAAGGATCATAAACCCTGATCAACTGGGATTCACCCCAGGATGCAAGGATGGCTCGACATATGGGAATCAATAAATGTGACACACCACATAAACAGAATGAAGGAGGGGCGTCTGGGTGGCTCAGTGGTTGAGCATCTGCTCAGTGGTGGAGCATCGGCTCCTCAAATTAGGCATAGAAGGAATGTTCCTCAGCATAATAAAGGCTACAGATGACAAGGCCATAGCTAGCATCATACTGAATGGTCAAAGGTTAAAAGCCTTTCCTCTAGGATCAAGAACAAGACAAGAAGCCCACTCTCACCATTTCTATTCAACGTAGTATAGAAAGTCCTAGCCATAGCAATTGGGCAAGAAAAAGAAACAAAAAGCATACAAATTCGGAAGGAAGAAGTAAAATGGTCTCTACAGATGACATCATCTTAGATATAGAAAACCCTAAAGACCCCCCAAAAACTGTTAGAATAAACGAAATCAGTAAAGTTGCAGGATATAAAATCAACATAGAGAAATTAATTACATTTCCACATATTAACAACAAACCATCTGAAAGAGAAATTAAGAAAGCAATCCTATCTATAATAGCATCAAAAATAACAAAATACTTAGGGCTAAATTTAAACAAGGAGGTAAAAGATCTATATATTAAAAAACTGTACAAAATTGATGAAAGACGTTGAGAAAGTCACAAACGGAAATATTTCTTGTCTTCTAGGATTGGAAGAATATTGTGAACATGTCTATCTATCCCAAGTGTCTACAGATTCAATACAATCCTGATCAAAATTCCCATGGCATTTTTCTCAAAGTTTCCTAAAATTTGTATGGAACTACAAAACACACTACATATCCAAAGCACTTCTAAAAAAGAAGACCCAAGCTGCAGGCATCACACTTCTTGATTTTGAGTTCTATTACAAAGTGGTAGTGCTAAAAACAGCATGGTACTGGCATAAAAATAGGCACATAGATCAGAACAGAATAGAGAGCCCAGACAAATTCAGTGATATATGGTCAACTAATTTTTGACAAGGGTGCAAAGAACACAAACTGGGGTAAGAACAGTCTCTTCAACAAATGAAGCTGAGAAAACTGGTTATCCACATGCAAAACAAGGACATAAGATCCCTATCTTACACCATTCAAAAAGTAGAAATGGATCAAACACTTAAATATGAAATCTGAAACCATAAAACTTATAGAAGAAAATATATGGAAAAAGATCCTTGACATTGGTCTTGTCAATGATTTATTGGATAAGACACCAGAGCACAGGAAACAAAAGCTAAAATAAGCAAGGGGGACTATACTCCTTCTGCACAGCAAAGGAAACAATCAATAAATTGGAAAAGCAACTTATAGAATCAGAGAAAATATTCACAAGCCATATATTTGACAAGGGGTTAAATCCAAAATATACAAAGCACTCATCCAAACTCAATAGCAAAAAAAAAAAAAAAAAAAAAAAAAAAAAAACAAACTCCAATTTAAAAAAATGGCCAAAAGGGCCTGAAGAGCCATTTTCCTAAGGAGATATACAAATTGCCAACAGGTACATGAAAAGGTGCTCCACATCACTAGTTACCAGGGAAATGCAAACCAAACCACAAGGAGATAGCACCCTCTATCTGTTAGGATGGTCATCATCAAAAAGATAGGTGATGACAAATATTGATGAGAATGTGGAAAAGGGAAACCCTTATACATTGTTGGTGGGAATTTAAAATGGTTCAGTCATTTATTTTATTTTAGAGAGAGAGCAAGCATGCCTGCATGAGTGGGGAGAGGGGTAGAGAGGGAGAGGGAAAGAATCTCAAGCAAAGTTCATGTTGATTGTGGAGCCTGACATGGGGCTTCATCTCCTGACGTTGAGATCATGACCTGAGCTGAAACCAAGAGTCAGATGCTTAAGTAACTGAGGCACCCAGGTGCCCCTAAAATGATTCAATCATTATGGAAAACTGTATGGAATTTCTCAGAAATTAAAAATTGAACTACCACATGACTCAGCAGTCCCACTCTGATATATGTGTGTGTGTATGCATGTATATACACATATACATATGTATATATACACATGTATGTATGTACATATATACACATATGTATACATATACACACACATATACATACACACACACACACACACACACATACACACGAAGGAACTAGAATCAGTGTTTTGAAGCTGCCTGCCCCCAGCCCACTGCTAGGGCCACAGTCAGACTGGCGTGTGGTCATCTTCCCCTCTCCCTGGGGCGGGACTCACTTTGGAGTGGGGCTGGCCCCTATCCCAGCTATTCTCACACTGCCAGGGTGGTGGCACAGCTTTGGATGGACCCTTGCCAAGGGCATGTTGGAGCTGCAGATCTGCAGAAGAGCCAGGGTGTGGGGTGCGCAGTGTTAGCAATGTCTGCAGGGTCTGCTGTCGGGGTCAGGTGGGGGCTGCAGTGGAGGACTGGCTGGAGGGGATGTATATGTGAAGATGAGTATAGGAGCAGGGTGCACTTATGCATCCTAGGTGGTGAGTGATGAAGCCGTGCTGGTTCCCATGGTTGTCTGCAGACTCATGGAAGGGAGATGGTGCCAGCTCCTTTGTTCCTGGAGGGGTCTCCCAGGACCTCCAGGAGAGGCTCTGTGATTAGTAAACAAATCTCTCTCCCATATGCTTCAACTGTTCTTCAAACCGCTTCTGTGCAATTATCTCCATAGGCTATTTTTTGTTCTGTTTCTTTAAGGGCAGGGACTCAATTTCCTCTCTCCCCCACTGATTTTTAAAGTCACAGGTGTTAAGCCCATTGATTTTAAGACCTGGCAAAGTTAGGCCCCTCTGATTTTCAAAGCTAAATGTTCTGGGGATTTGTCTCTGCTCTATGGGTCCCCCATACCTGGGGGTCCACTCCTCTTCCCTCTCTGCCTGGCCGCACTCCTCCCTCCCATGGACTGTCTGCACATCCTCAGAAACCCTTGCCAAGTCAGTCCTTGTTATTCATGAATTACATCTTTGCAAACTTGACTGCTTCATAAAAAATATATTTTTAAAGATTTTATTTATTTTACGGGGAGAGAGCACCAGTATGGGGAGGGACAGAGAGAGAGAACCTCAGGCTGATTCTTTGCTGAGCACAATGCCTGTCATGGGACTCGATCTCACAACCAATGAGATCATGACCTGAGCCGAAATCATGAGTCTGATGCTCAACTGACTGAGCCACTCAGGTGCCCCTAAAAATATTTCTAACTCCAAAATTGTACCACTGGTGCTTTGGTAGTCATTTACACACATATGTAGAGTGGCAAAAAATTTCAGTCCCCTACCAGCACATTCCCAACTGAGACTTTTCAAAAAGGTGATATTCTGCTTCTTGTTTTTTCTTTCCATGATCTATTTAGTGCTACAGTTTTCATATTTTTTTGCTTTTTGTTGGTGATTTTACTGCTTAAAATGGCTCCAAGCATAGTGCTAAACTTCTACCTGGTGTTCCTCCACAGAAGAAGGCTGTGATGTACTTCATGCAGAAAATACACATGTTAGATAAGCTTTGCTCACTCCTGAATTATACTGCTGTTGGCCATGAGATATTAATGATTCAATACTACATAGATGTCTTTACGCAAACATACATAAAACAAGATTATTTATTGATTGGGTGACAAAAATGTGATCAGAAGCAATAGTTCGGTGTTCACTAGTGCAGTGTTCATGGCCACTTAACTACTGCAAATAAGGAAAATCAACTATATATGCGTATATATGTGGGGAGAGAGAACTGGAAGAAAACAGAAAAATAACAAATTTTCCCTGGGTGATAGAATTATGAGTGTTTTTTTTTAAAGATTTTATTTATTTATTTGACAGCACAAACAGGGGGAACTACAGAGGGAGAGGGAGAAGCAGACTTCCTCTGTGCAGGGATCCTGACACAGGGATCAATCTCAAGACCCTGGGATTATGACCTGACTGACTGAGCCACCCAGACACCTTAAGTGATTTCTATTTCTGCCTTATCCTTTCTATATTTTCATACTTCTACAATGAGAATATATTGCTATTTGTAGACAGAAAAAAATTGAATGACACTCATAAACTAAAAATTAAAAATAAAAGATGAAATGATTCCTGGGCCTTTGCCTTAAGCAGAAAACCAAATTTTAGAAACACAAAAATTATTAGAACAAGAATAAAATCAGCCATGAAGTTCTTGCAGCATGGAGTAGGAAATGAACAAGGATTGTTGAAAAGGTAACACAATGTTGAAAACAAAACTATTGCTCCAGAAGTTAAATTCTCCTTTTATATTAGCCCTCCCTCAAACCCTGAAGCCCACACCAGATTAAAAACCTATATAGACACATTAAAGGATGCATAACATCATTTGTCATCAGGAAAATACATATCAAAACCACAATGAGATACAACTTCACATCTACCAGGATGAGTAGAATCAAAAAGGCAGATAATAACAAACATTGCAAGGATATGGAGAAATTGGAATCCCTGTATACTGCTCCTGGGAATGTAAAATGGTGTGGCCACTTTGGAGAATAGTCTATAAGTTCCTCAAAAAGTTACACAGCACTACCATTGAACCTCACAATTCCACTCCTAGGTATATACCCAAGAGAAATCACAACATTGCCACATAAAAACTTTCTATGAATGTTCATAGAAGTATTACTCCTAATAGCCAGAAGATAGAGACAATGCCAACATTCCCGATGAATGGACAAACAGAATATGGTAGGTACACAGACATGGATAGACACAAACACATGAATACAGCGGAATGTTATTCAGCCGTCAAAAGAACCGAAGTACTGGCACACACTACAGCATGGATTAGCCTGGATAACAGGATGCTGAGTCAGTGGTGGCAGCCACAGGAGACCACACATTATAGGATTACATTCATGGGAAATGTCCAGAGCAGGCAAATCCATAGAGGCAGAAAGCAGATTAAGGATTGTCTAGACGAAGTGGAAAGAACAGCCCTGGATTAGATCTAGGAAAAGTAGGAAGAGACGATGGCTGGTCTAGACAACACCAACCCAAAGGGGAGGAAAGAGCAGAGGAGCCAATGAGGAGAACCAGAGATTAGGATAGAAAGTGGTCATGGAAGCCAGGGTGAGAGAGGGCAGAGGTGACCTGCAGAAAACAGATGCAAAGCAGGACAGGGGCAGGGGCTGGGAGTGGGGAGGGGTGTGGAATCATGAACAGGAAAAGTAGACAGTGCCAAAGATGATAAGTTCAGAGACAGTGGGAAGAGGGGGCAGTTGCTGGTAAAGTTGTCAGGAAACTGGACGATAAAAGGAGGTCACAGAGCGAGGGCTGAGGGCCTCTCTCCTCCCCCACAACACAGAGCGTTTTAAAATTAACGAATAATTGGCAAATATAATTGTATATGTTGAAAATATACTATGTGATGATTGATAAACACTATAGAGTGATTACCAAGGTGAAGATAACGAACGTGGTCATCACATACCACAGTTAACATGATTACTCTTGTTTGTGTGATGGTGAGGATGCTCATCTACTTGCAGCAGCATCCAAGTGCATGGCATTGCATTATCATCTGTGGTCATCATGCTGTCCCCCTGCTCCTTTCAACTGATTCTTCTAAAAATATGTGCCCCTGACCACCACCACCTCTGCCTCCCCTCACCCACCCCTAGCCCACCCCATCCTGTTCTCTGTCTTCACAAAACTGGCTTTCTTGTTTTAGATTCCACACAGAAGTGATCCATCATTTACCTTCCTCTGTCTGGCTTATTTCGCTTAGCATAGACACTGCAGTTTCACCTATGGTGTTGCAAATGGCAGGATTTCCTTCCCTTTTTATGGCTGAATAAATATGATTATGTGTATATACCATTTTTTTCTTTTTCCAGTCATTCATCAAAAGATACTTAAGCTATTTCCATATCTGGGCTGCAATGAACATGGGAATGTAGGTCCCCACTCCACCCACCAACAAAAGTTTCCAGGGGACAACACTGGGAGAGTGCTCTGCAGTTTGGTGCTACTTCATCTCTGGTAAATACCTGGTCTGACTCAGCTCAAGCCCAAGGTGGTCCCAGACTGGCCCACTAACACCACAGGGACCAGACCCTGACCACAACAGGTAGAGAGCTGACTGCAGGCAAACATGGCACAGCCACAACAAGGTGCATGCATCACACACAGAAGACACCTCAGGAGTGCTAGATTCTGGTGAACAGGCGACACTGCAGTGCAGGGTATGACAAGACCTCTTCTTTATCAGGCCACTACTTTCAAGAGCAGGAGACATAGCTGGCTTTTCTAACACATAGAAACAGACATGCAGAGTAGACAAAATGAGGAGAACGGAATATATCCCAAATGAAAGAATAAGACAAAATCACAGTAAGAGATCTAAGGGAAATGGAGAGAAGTAACAGGCCTGATAGAGAATATAGAGTAATGGTCACACAGATACTAGACTTGAGAAAAGGGTGGAGAACTCAGTGGGACCCTCCACAAAGATGGAAAACATAAGAAGAACCAATCAGGGGATCCCTGGGTGGCTCAGCGGTTTAGCGCCTGCCTTTGGCCCAGGGCGCGATCCTGGAGACCCGGGATCGAGTCCCACATCAGGCTCTCAGCATGGAGCCTGCTTCTCCCTCCTCCTGTGTCTCTGCCTCTCTTTCTCTCTCTATGTCTATCATAAATAAATAAATAAATAAATAAATAAATAAATAAATAAATAAACAAATAAATCTTAAAAAAAGAAGAACCAATCAGAGATGAAGAACTCAATAAATGAAATAAAAAATACACTAGATGGAATGAATAGACTAGGGCAAGCAGAAGAATGGATCAGCAACTTGGAGGATAGAGTAATGGAAAGCAATCAAGCTGAGTAAGGGAGAGAGAAAGAGAGAAAAAGAAAAAGAATAGATTCAGGGAACTCAGAGACGCTGTCAAGCACAACAGTTGCATTATAGGAATCCCAGAAGGAGAAGAGAGAGAAAAGGTGGGCAGAAAATATATTTGAAGAAATAATAATTGAAAACTTCCTGAATTTGGGGAAGGAAAGAGAAATCCAGATCCTAGAGACACAGAGAGCCCCCAACAAAACCAACCCAAAGAGGTCTGCACCAAGACACAGAGTGAATAAGATGGCCAAAAGTAGTGCTAAAGAGAGAAGTAAGCAGTTACATACAAGGGAAACCCCATAAAGCTATCAGTGGATTTTTCAGCAGAAACTTTGATTACCTCCTTTTGCTCCCTTCTGGCCTGAGAAGTGCTAAAAGCAAAAATCTGTAGCCAAGAATACTCTTTCCAGAAAGGCTATCATTCAGGATAGGACAAAGAAAAACATTCTCCAAACAAAAATGAAACGAATTCATGACCACTAAACCAGCCCTACAAGAAGTGACAAAGGGGACTCTGAGTGTAAAGGAAAGACCATAAGCAGGAGCAAGAAAAGCAGGAAACACAAGAGAAGTAAAAATAGGAATCATGTAAAAATCTGTCAAGGGATTTACAAAATAAGATCCTCTTATATGTTGCCATATACATAAGTCATGAAGAGAAGTAAAAATTTAGTGATTTTGGAACAGGCTCAAAATTAAGACACCATCAACTTAATATAGACTTAATATAGATTGCCATACACATAAGATGTTATATACAAACTGAATGGCAACCACAAATCAAAAACTGCTAACAGAGGGGCACATGGGTGGCTCAGTCAGTTAAGCACGTGACTCTTGATTTCAGCTCAGGTCATGATCTTGGGGTTGTGAATTCGAGCCCCATGTCTGGCTCTGCACTGGGTATAGAGTCTACTTAAGATTCTATCTCTCCCTCTTCCCCTCCCCCTTGCTCTTTCTATTATAAAAACAAACCCCACAAATGACTGGTAATAGATGTGCAAAAAACAAAGAGAAAGAAATCCAAGTATATCAATAAAGAAAACCAACAAATTGAGAGAAGAGAGCAAGAGAAGAAAGGAACAGAGAAGAATTACAGAAACAACCATAAAATGAGTAACAAAATGGCAATAAGTACATAACTATCAGTAATTACTATGAATGTAAATGGACTAAATGCTCCAATGAAAAGACTCAGGGTGGGACACCTGGGTGGCTCAGGGATTGAGTGTCTGCCTTTGGCTCAGGGCATGATCCTGGAGTCGCAAGATCCAGTCGCACATCAGGCTCCCTGCATGGAGCTTGCTTCTCCTCCCTCTGCCTATGTCTCTGCCTCTCTCTCTGTGTCTCTCATGAATATATCAATAAAATATTAAAAAAAGAAAAGACTTAGGGTTATGGAATGGATAAAAAAGCAAGACCCATCTATATGCTGCCTATAAGAGACTCTTTCACACCTAAAGACACCTGCAGATTGAAAATGAAGGGACACGAAAACATTTATCATACAAATGGAATGGAAAAGAAAGCCAGGGTAACAATTCTTATATCTAATGACACAGACCCTAAGACAAAGACTGTAATGAGACAAAGAAGGACACTATATATTCATAAAGAGGACAATCCTATAAGAAGATATAATAACTAAATATCTATGCACTCGACATGGGAACATCCACATGCATAAAGCAGCTAATAACAAACATGAAGCAAGAAATAGATAATACAATAGTATTAGGGGACTTACACCCACTTACGTCGGTGGACAGATCATCCAAACAGAAAATGAATAAAGAAACAGTGGCTTTGAAGGACACACTGGACCAGATGATCTAACAGACATATTCACAACATTCCATTCTCAAACAGCAGAATAAACATTGTTTTCAAGTGCACATGGAACATTCTTCAGAGTAGATCACATATTAGGCCACAAAACAGGTCTCAACAAATTCAAAGACTGAATCTGTATTCAGTCTGACTGTATCTTTTCTGACCACAGTGCTATGAAACTACATATTAACCATAAGAAAAAAATCTGGGAAGAACACAAATATATGAAGATTAAATACATGCTACTAAAATATGAATGAGTCAACTGATAAGTCAAAGAAGAAATAAAAAAATACATGGAGACAAATCAAAATGAAAATGTGACAGTCCCAAGTTTTTGGGACACAGCAAAAGCTGTTCTAAGGGGGAAGTTTATAGCAACACAGGCTACCTCAGGAAGTAAAAAAAAATCTCAAACAACCTTAACCTTATACCTAAAAGGTGCAGGAAAAAGAAGAACAAATAAAACTCAAAACCAGTAGAAGGAAGGAAATAATAAAGATTAGAGCAGAAATAAATGAACGAGAGATTACAAAAACAATAGAACAGATCGATGAAACCAGGAGATGGATTTTTGTAAAGATCAACAATATTGATTAAACTAGCCCAGACTCTTTAAAAACAAAAAAAAAAAAGGAGAGACAGAGAGAGTACTCAAGTAATCAAATCAACTAAAGAGGAGAAATAATAACTGGTACCACAAAATTACAAAGGATTATGAGAGAATATTATGTAAAATTATATGCCAATACATTGGACAACCTAGAAGAGATGGATAAATTCCTAGAAACATAGAACCTCCCAAGACTGAATCAAGAAGAATAGAAAATTTCAACTGATTTCTGATTCAATTTAGTTGCTGGTAATTAAATTAAAAAATTCCCAACAAACAAAAGTCCAGGACCCAACAGCTTCTCAGGGGAAATCTACCAAACATTTAATGAAGAGTTAATACCTATTCTTCTCAAACTATTCCAAAAAATACAAGAAGAAAAAGCTTCCAAAGTCATTCTGGGGGCAGCATTACCTTGATACCAAGACAAGATAAAAACCCCTCTCCCCAACCAAAAAAACAACCACAGGCCAATATCCATGATTAACATAGATGGAAAAATCCTTAACAAAATACTAGCAAACTGAATCCAACAATACATTAAAAAATTATTCACCATGATTGAGTGGGATTTATTCCCAGGCTGCAAGGGTGGTTCAATATTCACAAATCAATCAACGTGATATGCCACATCAATAAAAGAAAGGATAAAAGCCATATAATCCTTTCAATAGATGCAGAAAAAACATTTGACAAAGTACAACATCCATTCGTGATTAAAAAAAAAATCCTTGAACAAAGTAGGTTAAGAGTGAACATACCTCAACATAATAAAGGCCATATATGAAAAACCCATAGCTAGCCTCATGCTCAATGGGGAAGACCTGAAAGCTTTCCCCCTAAGATCAGGAACAAGACAAGGGTGTCCACTCTCATCATTTTTATTTAACATAGTACTGGAAGCCCTGGCCACAGAAACCAGACAAGAAATAAACAGTATTCAAATTGGCAAGGAAGAAGCAAAACTTTAATATTTGCAGATGACATGGTGCTATATATAGAACACTCTGAAGATTCCACCAAAAGAATTGCTTGAACTGATAATTTCAGTAAAGTTACAGGATACAAAATCAACAAAGAAATCCATTGCATTTCTATACACCAATAATGAAGCAGAAGCCCCATTTACAATTGCAGCAAAAATAGTAAAATATCTAGGAATAAACCTAACGAAAGATGTGAAAGACTTGTAGTCTGAAAACTACAAAACACTGATGAAGAAATTCGAAGATGACACGAACAAATGGAACGATATTCCATGCTCATGAATTGGGAGAACAAATATTGTTAAAATGTCTATACTACCCCAAAGAATCTACAGATTTAATGCAATTCCTATTAAAATACCAACAGTATTTTTCATAGGACTACAAAAAACAATCCTAAAATTTGTATGGAATCCAAATAGCCAAGCAATCTTGAGAAAGAAGAACAAAAGCATAGGTATCACAATCCCAGATTTCAAGATATACAACAAAGCTGTAGGAATCAAAATTGTATGATACTGGCACAAAAACAGAGACATAGATCAATGGATCAGAATGGAGAACCCACAAATAAAGTCATAGCTAATGGTCAATTAGGTTTCAACAAAGGAGGAAAGAATATACAATGTGAGACAGTCTCCTAAACAGATGGTGTTGGGAAAACTTGAGAGCAACATGCAGAAAAGTGAGTCTGGACCATTTTCTTACACCATACACAAACTCAAAGTGGATTAAAGACCTACATGTGAGACTTGAAACCATAACACTACTAGAAGAGAGCACAGACAGTAATATCTCTGACATTAGCTATAGCAGTGTTTTTCTAGATATGTCTGCTGAGGAGAGGGAGACGAAAGCAAAAATAAAGTGTTGGAATTTCATCAAAATAAAAAGCTTCTGTATAGTGAAGGAAACAATCAACAACACTAAATGGCAACCTATGGAATGGGAGAAGACATTTTCAAATGACATACTTGATAAAGGGTTAGCATCCAAAACATTTTAAGAACTGGTACAACTCAATACCAAAATTAATTCAATTAAAAAATGGGCAGAAGACACAAACAGACATTTCTACAAAGACATACAGGGGGCATCTAGGTGGCTCTGTTGGTTGAGCATCTGACTCTTGATTTCAGGTCAGATAGTAGGATCAAGCCCCGTGTTGGGCTCTGTACTTAGCAGGGAGCCTGCTTGAGATTCTCTCTTCCTCTCTCTCTCACTTTCTCTCTCCCTTTTCCCCCTCTCCCTGTTTGTGTGCTCTCTCTCTCTTAAATAAATCTGTTGGAAAAAAGAAGACATGCAGATGGCCAAAAAACACAAGAAAAGATGCTCAACATCACTTATCATCAGGGAGATGCAAATCAAAGCCACAGTGAGATAGCACATCACACCTGTCACAATGGTTAAAATTAAAAACACAAGAAATAACACGTGTTGGAGAGAATGTGGAGAAAAAGGAACCCTTTTACACTGTTGGTGGGAATGCAAACTGGCGCAGCCACTGTGGAAAACAGTATGGAGTTTCCTCAAAACATTAAAAGTGGAATTACTGCATTTCCATTAATTCACTCATGGATATTTACCCCCAAAATACAAAAACACTAATTCAAAAAGATATATGCACCTATGTTTATTGTAGCACTATTTATAATAACCAAGACCAATAAAACTAATAACTCAAGAGTCCTTTGATAGATAAATGGATAAAGAAGATGTAGTATATATATACAATGGAATATTACTCCGCCATAAAAGAGGCTGAAATCTTGCCATTTGCAACAACACGGAGGGAACTAGAGAGTATTATGCTAAGTGAAATAGGTCACAGAAGGACAAGTACCATATGGTTTTGCTCATATGTGGAATTTAAGAAACAAAACAAAACAAAAAGAGACAAATCAAGAAATAGACTCTTAACTCTGATGAGCATGCTGCTGGTCAGCAGAGGGGAGGTGGGTGGGGGGATGGGGGAAACAGGTGATGCGGATGAAGGAGTGCACCTGTCATGATGAGCACTGAGTGATGTATAAAATTGTTGAATCACTATCGCGTACACCCGAAGCTAATCTAACACTGTATGTCAATTATACGGGAATAAAAATAAAAAGACATGAATAT
This sequence comes from Nyctereutes procyonoides, assembly GCF_905146905.1. Taxonomy (NCBI): domain Eukaryota; kingdom Metazoa; phylum Chordata; class Mammalia; order Carnivora; family Canidae; genus Nyctereutes; species Nyctereutes procyonoides. The sequence continues at coordinate 12,152,628 of NW_026575044.1, forward strand.
GGTAAAAAAAAATCAAGACAATACATTAAGATATAGTGATACATAAAATGTGAAGTTTGAGCTTCCTGCCCTACCCACAGGACACGCAAGTCTCCCTTGTGCACAAACAACTCCTAACAGCGGTTGTCTTACATTTTCTTCTGAAACATTTGCTTGTGTGCCTTGAATCTGAAGCATGTATATGTTCTATAACCACATACCTGCACACATAAGTATACAGGTTTTGTTATCTTTAAAAAGACATAATTTTCTGAGACGTACAATTTAACAATACATCTTAAATTTGTCTAAGCAGAGTTGCCAAGCTACCCTCCCAGAGCAAGTAGGTCAGCATGCTCCAGCGGCGACAGGATGTTCCACTACAGCCGGGGGCCGGGGAGCCCGAAGGCAGTGGCTTACCTGCCACAGCATAGGTACTTGAGTATTAAGGAAAGAACTGTAGATTTCCTCAAGTTCCTGGGTGAGAATGATCTCCCCTTTGATTGCAAGTTGAAGGCCTTTCAGAGATGTATGCACAATAAATAACAAATTATCAAATCGTTCAATTTCTTGGCTCAGAAAGGTTAGCAAGACGCAGTGGATAAGGGGATCATAGCCTAGATTTAGACAGAGAAAATTATGTATAGTTTTCAGATAAGAGGAGGCTTTACATGAAGGAATATAGGCTCTGGAAATTAAAGGAACCTCCAGACCAGGGACTGAAATGCATTTCCCGCAAAAAAGTCAGTAACTTTTGCAGCCTCTGTGGCTATCCCACCCGCGTTGCTTCTGGAGCGTGAACACAGGTGCTGACATACAAATATGAATGAGCCTGGCTGCGTGCCAATCAAGTTTTATTTGTGGGCACTCAAATACGGATTTCATATAATACTTATGTGCCTAAAATATTTTACCATTTTTTATCAACCATTAAAAAAACGTAAAAACCATTTTAGCCTTCAGGCTGTACAGAAACGAATGGCAGCCGGATGTGGCTGCAGTCCCAGCTTGCCGACCTAGTCCAGACTCAACAATAGCACTGACTGCATAGACTAGTGCTCAACATTCGGTTCTCAGATGAACCTTCTTTAGAGGGTTACAATATGGATATTGAAAATTTAATTGGCCGGTTACCACCGCCCCACCCTTTGGCCTGCAGAGCCGGGCTGCTCTGTCTCCTGTGGGCCCATCCCCTGCTCTGAGTTCTCAGGATCTGAGCCCCACTGCCTGCAGAGCTGCTCCTGGCTGCTCTGTGATAAGGATGATTTCCTCCCTTTTAGTCTTGGGGCCACGACCTTCCTCACCCTCCTCACCCCAGCCTCAACAGAAGTAGAGCCACAGCATTGTTTTCTTTTCTGCTTGGAGAGACAAGACAAGTGGGTGGTGCTCCCTCAGGCTTTTTACTTCTGTGGCACCTTTGGGGGGAAATCCACTCTCCCATTCCCTTGGTGGCCGAGTCCTTCCCCAAGGATGCAGCTCACGTCTGTGCTTACCTTGGATACTCTTATAAAGAGATTCCCAAATGGGGCTGGACATGATGCATTTCAAGGTGCTGGGAGTTCCAGCATATTCTTCTTTCTCCACAGACACTGGCAGCCGCTTTAGCATGTCAGATAAAATTTCCATTACTAGTTCATCGTTACTCTGCTCATGACTGCAGAAGAAATTAAGAGGAGAATGAGATACAGGTCTGTTCAATCTGGGAGAGCCCTCTGATCAGTCGCATCTGTAGGCAAACACAGCCTCACGGAACCATGGAACTATGAGATGAAGATACAGAGGAGAAAACTGTCCAATGCATGGCAGATACTGACAAGAAAGTATATATTTTTGAAGTTTTAAGATTTCCTTTTAACTATTTATCCTCTGAATGCGTCTGCACAAAGTGCCAACACTGGACTGAAGAGTAGGCAGGCCACTGGCATGTGATTGTGGAGGGTCACAGGACTTCAGGTGTGTACTGGCTCATCTGGTGGCATCCTGAGTGGCCATGTGGGTACAGGTGTGGATGGGGCTGTGATGCTAAAGCTGGAGGAACTCTTTGAAACCAGGGCCCAGGGTGGTGACTGAAGCTCCCTACCATTAGTGGAGGAGAAGGAAATGGGACCCAGCACTTTGGTATTCCCACTCTGCTACTCAAAGTACGGGCAGGGACTGGCTTTCAACCAATGCCCTGGGACACACACTCAGATGACTGTTGTCCTATAAATTCAGCGGTAGTCTGGAGGCTGCAACCACACGTAACGCGCTGCTTCTGAGCCAGCTTACCACTCCCATGAAATAGCTGGGGAAACTTAGCTTTTGATGTGTAAGTCGGATTTACTCAGGAGGAGTTCATCCAGGGTGGCTTCTGATGTTTTGCAAGATCAAAACATTTCAATAATCAAACATCTCCAAAGGGAAAATGTTTGCTACCACCAAGGTCATTAAATAGGATGGGACAGATCTGTTAAGTCCTGTCACACAGAAAAGTTTCTAATGTTTTAAGTAAAGGCAGCCTAAGTGCAATAATCTTAGCTTCCTGAAATGACTGGAGGGACATACATATGCTTATGAAAAGCAACCCCTTAACAATCATCTCATCTCTTACTGATGTATTTGTTGGAGACTAAAAGTACAGAATTAATATTTAGAAGTGTAGGATGTGCAGGGAATTTAACCTGCTATTCTGGGGATATACTAGAAGATTTCTAATTACCATTTCCTTCTGTGTGTAGCTTCCCTACTAATTTGCAAATAGGATATATTCACTCATTCAGGGAAATGGAAACTCAACTGTGTTTATTTCATGTCAGTGGAATGATCTTGGAAGATATGACCAAAGAGTCAGCCAAAGCCACAGTGAGAATCCAATTGGATATTTTAATATGAATTTTGTGGTCCAAAAAGACAGGAAGACCATAAGAGTACAGGATTCCCATGGGTTCAGAGGTTTTAGAGGCAAGTGGAACAAATAAATAACACGAGTATATTAAGAGCCTGTCAGACGGTGGAGGAGGGCCAGTCAAGTATCCTTCAGACTGAGAAGCCCAGTGACAGAGTTTTATTTGGGGTAACTTACTGACAGGTAGGAACCTGTGGATGGAAGATCCTGACAGTACGCAAATATTCTCCACAAAATCCGAGCCTCACCCCACAGCTTTTATAGAAGGAGGGGTCTTGTGGTGAGGTCACAGGGTTGTGGTCTAGAGGGGGGTCTGCCTGAGCCTGAGGGAGAACATTGGGGGCCATAGGTGGGGCTAGTGATGCCAGTACCCTGCAGAGCAAAGAAAATGTCAATCCTGGTCTATGAGTACACAGGCGGTTAGGGCACGTGCCATTGGAACCTGGGATGGGGCAATGTGACCGTCACCTCACAGGGTTTTGGAGTTGTTACCATCTTAGTGACAACTATAATCAGGGTTCAAGGTATCCTCTGAGGGTTGCCAACAAGCATCAATTCATATTGAGGTTTCTATCTCTGTTTTAGCTGATTTGCCTATTGTTTTTTTAGCATCTCTCAACAGGGGAAGATGTAGAAGTTGGTGTAGATAACGCTAACAGAATCAAAGTCACAATGACAATAGTTTTGTGTTCAGGAATGTGTACATGTTGGTATTGTAATATTTGTGATATTTAAGATATTTGGGGCTCTTAAAACCTGAAGGTCAGCTTTGGGACTCCAATTTAAAACAAATAATTGAGAAATGGGTTTAAATTTATGATTTTAGGTTGAAACCAGCTAAGTTGATATATTTAAAACATAAGAGAGTTTAAGATCCAGCATATTTGTTTAATGAACCCAAGACGAAAGACTTAACTGACATCCCCAAGTTTGCAAAGTCAAGTGGCAGAGCTGGGATTTGAACCCAGAGTCCACGAGGAAGGAAGAGAAGTGAAGCCTGTGTCCTGAGCAGCTCTGAATGAGCACCCTGGAGGGTGTTTCCAAATAGCAGGAACATGCTTTGCTAGGAAGGCCATCATGCCACTGAGGGCTCACACCAGCTAGTGGCCTTGACAAACACAATCTTATCTTATAGAATTTGGGTCACATCTGTGAGACCATTTGAACCTCATAATGGCCTTGATGGGTAGAGACAGGCATTGTTTCTATGGACAGATAAACAGTGTGACCTTGGATACAGAGCATTCAAATAAGAGCTCTGAGCAACACAGGCCTCTAAATGCAGAGTTAGCTCCTCTTGACCATGCTGTCCTCTTACTGTGATGGGGATCTTTCCCTGTCCTATAGAAGTAAATATGACATTTCACATCGAAACAAATTCTGTTTAAAAATGCCACACACCACACAAAGATTTATGGAGTACCCACTACATACTTCGTAATTATATTTATGTGTGTATGTGCACATGTGCTCCTGTGTGTCTGCTTGTCTGTGTCCTTTGGAGAATTTGTCTGTATTTTTAGACTGTATTTTATATTTTGCACCGTATTTTAGATTTATTTGTCCATACGTTCTGCATCAAATCTCTTCAAATTATTAACTTATTCCTTTAATATTTAATTCTTTCATATGAATGTTTAATAATTTCCAACTAAAACTTCTCCTGCTGAGTTCTTACCTGATCATGAGTTTGGCAGTGGTACTTCTTGGTTGCATGGCAATGAGACTGTCGATGAATTTCTGGCCCTGGATCTCCCTGCAGCCTCTTATGGCCTCAGGGTGCAGTCCTAGGAGCTCAGGAGAGTCGTCGTCAGGCAAGGACTGGATAGTGTGTATGCAGTCCATTATGCTCCCAAATTTGGGCACTGGCTGATGTATCTGAAAATTTAAGCACTTTGTAAGTTTTTTTTTCCCAGAGTGATACCTATTTTCAGGAATGTATGAAGATACTACTTCCCATAAAAGTTATACAGAAGGCTCTTTTTTTTTTTTTAAAGATTTCACTTATTTATTCATGAGATACACAGGGAGAAAGAGAAGCAGAGACACAGGCAGAGAGAAAAGCAGGCCCCATGCAGGGAGCCTGACGTGGGACTCAATCCCAGGTTTCCAGGATCAGGCTCTGGGCTGAGGGCAGTGCTAAACCGCTGATCCACCTGGGGTGCCTGGCTCTTCTTATTTCTTATGTCAAAAGCTACCTCTGGGATGACTGTATTTGTAAAGTGAAGTTGTATGATATGCACAATAACTTCCTTGTTGGGAAAAGAGACTTTAAAAGCTAGGCTGATTCTGACTACCTATTGCCTCTGTGAGCTGTACCCACAGAGAGTGGATGCAATCAAGCCTTTAGCCATTTTACTGGGGTAAAAACTAAAGAAGGAATGTGACAGTGATCTTAAGAATCATTCTGACCCCTTGGGAGGTGGGGGATGGGCAAAATAGGTGAAGATGGGTAAAAGGCACAAAATTCCAGTAATAAAATAATAAAATTTTAAGAAATTGACAAGCTACTTAATGGGCACGGGAGAGCTTCCTGTCTACCAGCTGCATCTTCCTGTGATTAGCTCTGAGTACTGCTTTCTAAGGCTGACTTAGATAGTGTGACTATCAGACTTTCGTCTGATTGGGAGACAATGTGCCTTCAAAACCCTATTCAGTGCTAACAATGAACATGACTCTGCTGGTTTAAAATACGTCCAACCACTTCTTTGACACCATCCCTTTGAAACATGGAGCTGCCTTCTCTCCTTGAATGGAGGCTGCCTGCCGTTGGCTTCTATTGACAGAACATGGAGCAGAGGGGACAATGTGTGACCCTGGGGATGAGGCCATAAATGGTACTATAGCTTCTTTTCTCTCTGGTGGTTCGGTTGCTCTGGGGATCACCAGTTGCACAGCCCCAATTCTCTGACATCCCCCGCATCTAGCTGGTGGTCAAAGAGCCACCCCCAGCGCTGCCACCAGGGCACAGGACATTCCAGCAGCCCTAAGGTCCCAGGTGTTGAGGCTTTGGGCCAACAGTCCTGTGAGCAGGCTGGGGAGTGGCTTTTCATGCCTCAGTTAAGCCCTTATGCCCTGCAGCCCCATCACTCTCTGGGGGGCCCTGAACCACCACCACACAACTGAGCTGCCCCTGGGATACATGCTGGTGCGGTTTATTGGAGAACATTACAAATCAATTCACAAGAAACTCAGTTTAAAAATGAAATGTATCTGCTTGGGTTGAAAGGGATAGAGACAGTAAAACTTGAAGAGGATGTCAGACAGCTGTAAAACTGCAAAAAGGAAGCTGCTGAAGAAATGGTTTAGCTATAGACATGGGCCCCTTTTTACAGAGTTGGAAGGATGGTGCAGAGGGCGGAACCAAGAGCCCGGTGCTCAGACACAAGGACCTCTGAGTGCTCCTGGGAAGTAAGACTGGGTCTCAGGCCTGGAGCTGGTAATCCCATAGGATCACATTTCTGGGGACTCATGGCCATTGTGGGCCTTCCGTTTGGGTCTCTTCGTAGGGACATGTAAATCAGAATAATCCAAGGGACAAAAGTCATGTCCAGGTCTTCTGGCCTTGAGAGTGCAGATGGATAGATGAAATGTCAACTGCTAGATTAATGGTAAGTTATTTCTGTAATGCTAGAAGTTAATAAAAGCATTGGAAGTGAGCATTATGGTTTCTTTAAGGGCAGATTCTAAATAATGCAACAACATTTAGATAACCAAGTAGTGTAAGGAAATACATGTTCTTACCTCATCACTGGAGAAACTGAAGTCATCCCTCAGCACGTCAGGATTACAATATTTGTAGAGAAGGGTGTTCAAACATCGCCGGTCCCAGGTGTCAGTCACCCGGCCCCCGTAAATCACCTCCCCAAACAGGTAGCGCAGGGTTGGCCACGAAATACTGGACCGGGTGCTCAGGGCATTCTCCAACATCTTTATGGCAACCTTTAAAAAATCCACTTGTTTTTATTATTTCAGAATGTGTCTGCAGCTCACTTTGATGTTTTAACATAAAATCAACAATTCTCAATCAGCCACGTATATTTTCTCTTTTAAAATACAGTTGACCCGTGAATAACAATGCATTTGAGTTATGTGGGTCCCCTGTATATGTGGGGTTTTTCACAGTCCTGTAAATGTATTTTCTCAATGTCATTTTCTTTTGTGGAGCTGACTTCATTATAAGGAAACAGTGTATTATACACACAACATTCGGAACAGGTGTTCATTGAGTGTCCATCGCTCAGTCAGGCTTCCAGTCAGCAGTCAGCTGTCAGGAAAGCTTTGGGGAGTCAGAAGCTGTATATATAGATTTTAACCACACAGGGGGTCAATGCCCCTATTCCCTGCATTTCCAGGGTCACTGTATCTGGAAATAGCAAGACAGCTTGCAGAGGTGTAATGGCCGCTTGTGAAAGCTGAGCGGCCTCTTGAGGATGTGGAAGAGGTGGAAGGTGCCCGTCCAGAGCGGGTGTAGGGCGGGTGCAAGGCGGGTCTCAGGGGCAATGCCCAGCGGCAGAATCAAGATTATGCTCAGAGCTTGTTGGTATTTGCTCTGACCTGGGGGAAATGTAAGCAGCTGTTACCACGTTTCCTTCAGCAGTAAGAAAATACCCTGCAAAGTCCACAGAAGGCTCTAGACCGAGACCAGTGAGTTGTGTGTTTCCCCCACCCGTGGGTCAATGCAAGCTCTTACTGCTGACACATTTGCAGAGAGGTTCCTGACAGCCTCACCTCAGGTCAACTAGTCGGCCTCAAAGAAAGCCCCCTGGAACAGTTCCCCGTGCCTGCTCTCCCCTGGCTGCACCCTGCCCTGGCCCCACTGTCCCCGACACTCCCCCCCACTTCCTCTCCCTTTCTTGATCCTGCTTTTTTCTTTTTTGGCCCAGGGAACAAAGAGCCCGAGAGGTCGCCAGCTTGCCCACCAGAGTAAATGCTGTACATCTGTAGGTGGGGGCTGTGATCTGTTTCCAGAAAAGTTGCCTTCAAGGCCCCTTCTCAACACTGGCCCTTGTCATGTGGTCACAGAGTTCACTCTCTTACCATGAAAATACTCAGTGTCTGTGTAGACAGACACTAGGCAATTTGAATCATACTGTGATTCATTTGTTACTGTTTATTTTGAAGACATCACACTTACCTCCAAGTCTGAAGAACTAAATTTATAAGCAATATTCCAGCCCAATATTCCATAATTTTTTCTTTCATTGATCAGAGCATTGAAAAAACACAGGCTGAAGAGAAGTTTTTTCCACCACGGTCCACAGTCAGGTTTTTCAAATATCTCTTCTGTTACCTCTCCACTCCCACTATATCCAAATGTCTGAAGTAAATTACTTTTCAGTCCTGGGGGATTTTCCACTGTGATCTTTAAAAGAGGTAATGATAGCATGTGAGCAACAGATGCAGGCACAAGGTCCAGGGAGATGCTTGCCTACATTGCTCTGGTACAAGAACTGGGAGGAGTGCCACTGTTTGCAACAGTCAGTGGCAAGTAAAAAATCCTGAGTTATTCTTTTTTTAATTTGAAAGTTTCTGTTAAAAGATTGTACCAGATTTCCTGTCCCAATTCAGATCTTAAAATGAAAAGTTTAACACTGTCATAAAAGCACTTCTATTGGCTCTAAGTACAGTATCCTGGAAAGTTTGACAGTGAAGAGCTACTGTAGTGGCCACATGGCTGTGACAAATGTGGTGCTGCATGGCCTTGGAGAGCAGCAGACTCGGGGTGCCCAGGACAGGAGACAGAGGAACAAGGGGGCTGACACATCTGTCTCATCAGCACTGATACTAACTTGGTGTATTACTCAATTGTTCTGCTGGCATTAAAAATCCCTTTGGTTGACTTCTTAACTAGGGTGATCGCAGTGATGAGGGGCAGAGGTTAGGTGGGGAGATCCAGCTTCAGGGGCTTTTTAGAGTGTGGCTGTTAACTCTGAAACTGCAAAAGATTTGAAATGTTCCCCTACTTGCACATTTACACATATATATATACACAGACATACATGCACACACACAAATTCACATATAAGAGTCATGTGGGTCTGTATGCAGAACATATGGATGTGTTATGCACATGAACATGATGTTTCTGGATCAAGGATCAGGCTGATGTGTATGCACAGAGAGGCTCACAGTGCTCCCCCATGCTCCAGTTCCCCATGGGGTGACACAGGCAGAGCCAGATATACCCTGAGCATGTGTAGAGTGCATCTGTGCCCCAGAACAGGTACTCGAGGGATGAAACTCGGTGCTCATATAGAATGGCTGGCAGAGCAGTCCCTACTTCTTCCAGAGATAGACAAGCAGGAAGACGTTTGCTCTGGAATGTTTTGGAATGCAAACAAATTCTCTCTGGGGAGACAGGAGCAGGTGCCTGGGTTTTCATGATTCCTGGAGTGTGAGCGAACAGCTCTGAGCCTTTCCATCCTCTGCATGCAGACACATGACCATGGAAAGAGCCTAGGAGAGCAGATATTCTCTCCTTCCAAGGCCCCATTATCTTTCAACATCTTTCAATGCAGATTGCCTGCAATTTTTGTGGAGAAAGCCCTGACTGCAGAAATGAGGAAGTGTTCAGAGAGTTTTTTTTTTGATGTGTGTTTATTTTATTTTATTTTTTTTATAAATTAATTTTTATTGGTGTTCAATTTACCAACATACAGAATAACACCCAGTGCTCATCCCGTCAAGTGTCCCCCTCAGTGCCCGTCACCCATTCACCCCCACCCTGTTCAGAGAGTTTTGTTCCCCGGGTATCATGGTTGATTCTCTGGAGACTCTTGCTCATGTCTGCTCCCTGTGAGGAGCAATGTATGAAGGGAAAGGCAGGAGGGAGAGGGGAGAGAGAGACAGGGAAAGAGAAGCTGTTATCTTGTGGAAGAAAGCTGCTAACATCTGAACTGAGGGAGTATTTTGCTAATTAGAGCAACGGATCTACGGGAGGTGAAAGTTCCTCCAAGCTCTTTCTCTGTCTTGCCTGCCACCCTTTGGTCTCCATCCCTAACACCTGCTTTCAACTTGCTTCTGCTAGAGCCTTTCCAGAAAACATGCTGTGGGGTGCTTTGGGGAGCAGAAACAGGAAAGGCTGGAGAAGAAGACTGAGAGGATAACTCAGATCCCACATTCTGGTTTATGGCTGTTGGAAGTCTCAACATCCTCATTGGAGGAAATGTCCATCAAACTCTCAATTACTTGGAAGCAAGGATCTCATCTACTACCTGAGCATCTTTTCTGGCCCACAGGTCAGGGCTGAGCTAGAGTAGAAAGTCAAGCACTCTTCAGAATTCAGAATCATGAATGCAAGTTAGTTTACACTCAAACAGTACTCCTCAGTCAGTATCAAGCTCTGTTCTATTTTGTCCTTACCTTCAAACTCTTTTGAAGAATAGGAATTGGGAAAGAACTGTCTGATTTTGAGCTCAACCACAGCCGGAACTCAGGGTCTATTGTCACATCTGGGCTATTAAATCTGCAAAATACAAAATTTATAAATATTTTAGTGTAAAAATTTTTGTTAAAGATTTTATTTATTTGAGAGAGAGAAAGAGAGAGCAAGCGAGTACACTAGGGGGAGGAGGAGCAGAGGAGAAGCAGACTCCCCTCTGAGCAGGGAGCCTGATGGGGCTTGATCCCCGGACCCTGAGGTCATGACCTGAGCCAAAATCAAGAGTTGGATACTCAATCAATGGAGCCACCCAGTTGCACCTCTTTTTCTTAAAATAAAAGTATTATGCTGTACCTGTCTGTAGCCTGCTGTTTTTCCTCTTAACAATATTTGAACATATTTTCTTAACTCTTACATGTGAGAAATTTGCTTCACATTTCTCTCTCCCACAGTAGGCTGCTGGGTGGCAGTCTTAAATACTTACAGGCTTGATTTGACAAAGAAGTATGAATTTCTCTTAATTACACTCTGATTATATAGAATTTTTTTTACACATTGTTAATTACTCTTATTAAGTTTCTGAAATTCTGTTCTGGAGAATGTTCCTCCAATTTCTGTTTTTAGAATGATACATGGCTATCTGCCATTCTATTGTTACTCTATCTTAATACACTTTGGAAGGTTAATAGGATGTCTATCTGGTCCAGACTGTGTCCTTGGTCTCTGGAATGATTCTTGGGAAATAGGTAGGTGCCCTATAAATAGTTTTTGAATGAACAATGACTGAAGGACTTGGTAGAAATTATTGTGTCATCTTCCAAAGTTTACAACTATTGAAATCATACAACTAGGCAAATGTCATCTTCTGGCTCTCTTAAGTGGTAAAGTAAAGGTGAAACAGAGATTACTGAATACTTTTGAAACTACTAAAAGCATAGGAGCCTGAGAACAGAACAAATGATACTAACAAAGTTTTTAGAAATTTAAGTCAGATCAGTTGCATTTTGGTTTATAGTTTCTTTGTGGATGCTCATGACATAAAAACAGCTGCATGAAGAAAACGAGGCCCTTACATGATCACACATCCCAAATACAGCATCAGTTGTGGCCAGTGAAGCAGACAGAAATGCAAAGCTGGAGACAGAACTATAGAAGACAACTGCTTAAAACTTTCCTAATTTGAAACATTGCTGGGGCACTTGGGTGGCTTAGTTGGTTGAGCATCTGTCTCTTGGATTCATCTCAGGTCATGATCTCAGGGTTGTGAGACTGAGCCCTCCATCAGGATCCTCACTCAGCAGGGAGTTGGCTTGAGATTCTCTCTCCCTCCTCCTCTGCTCTTCCTGCTTGCTTGTGCACATGTGCTCTCTCCCAAATAAATAAATAAATAAATAAATAAATAAATAAAATCTTAAAAAAAACCCAAACATTGATAATTCTTCACTCAAGCTTAGCAGTCGACTCCCAACTACTTCCACTGCCAACAAGGGCTGAGCCTCTGGAAGTTTCTGTCTGAGTGAACAGTCTTTGAGAGATGCAGCCTAGAAAAGTGGACTTAGTCCAAGAAAGTCAAAGTAAGTACTAAACATAGGCCATAAAGTAAATCACCCCTGGAAGGAGGGATGTGAGCTATTGCATTTTGCTGTGCAGAATCATGTAGAATAATAAAGACTATGTCTGTAGGTTTATCTACTGAGAGGGAGGGCTTAAGAAGGAGAGGAAGGAAGTGATGAAGGCAATGGAGAGTAGAAACCAGAGAGGCTTTTTTTCTTATAAAATTGAGGTATTCTTAGTGTAGTTTAAAGATCCTGGAGAAAGGAGAGTCCATGTAAAGCAAGCTGAATTTTCTCTGAGTGGCACAACACTATCACTATTATTTTATCGTTGCTTCACGTGGCTGTTCCCAGTTTTACGTCACTGTTCTTATAATTAATCTGATCCCTTACAAATAAATGTAAAGCTCTTACGACTCAATGATAGTACAAAGCCTTGGCATAAACGATGCTGCGAGGTGACAGTTCAGGAGGAAGACCCATTGAGCGGCTCTGGGGAGGGCCTTCATGATGAGCTCCTCTGCCTTAGCGGCTTGGCCGGGGCCCAGGGAAATCATGGTCACATGACTTGTTCCTCCTTTTAACTCTTGTGCAAACTTCAGGACAGTGTTGGTGGGGTCGATCCCTGTACAGCAATGTGGAAATGTACACATAATTGTAAATTCATCTCATCCCCTTTTGAAAACTTACATCTGTCTTTGTTTCTTTATTTATAATGGGCTTCACAGCCAGCGTGGGCCCCCGTGTGGGGCTTGAACCCACAACCCTGAGATTAAGACCTGAGCTGAGATCAAGAGTCAGATGCCTAACTGAGTCACCCAGGCACCCCTGAAATACTTCATTTTAGCAGCTCCTGCAGCCAGGTATGGGCATATAGGTGTTGTGAACAAGCTTTGGTAGCAAAGTTTGTTAACTTTTATAATACTTCCTTTCTTCTACTCTATTGTTTAGAGTGTGGACATGAGGGCTAGAGCCTGGCAGCCATTCTGGGCTATGTCTGCAGGAAATGGACAGCAGCTACTCTGTGTCAGGTATAGAGCAGCTGATTTACATAAAAGGTTACAGAGGAGGAAGGCTCTGCATGGACACATTTTCAGAAAAATTTTCAAAATACTTTATTTATTTATTTGACAAAGAGAGCATGCACAGGTAGGCAGAGCAGCAGGCAGAGGGAGAAGGAGAAGCAGACTCCCCGCTGAGCAGGAAGCCTGATGTGGGACTCCAGCCCAGGAACCTGAGATCATGCCTTGAGCCGAGATCATGCCCTGAGCCAAAGGCAGCCACTTAACTGACTCAGGCTCCCCTCAGAAAGTTTTTATTGCCCAATTGAATCAAAGTTTGAAAATGGTGAATTGTGAAGACATACTTGATTTAGAGATGACAAAGAACAGAAGATAAGTTAAAATATTTTGCTTAGGGTCTGTGGGGCAAAGGCAAGGGAAAAAGCATTTGGAGTTTTGAGGGATACAAGGGTAGTGTTGGCAGGGCCACTTTCTGATGGTTTGTCATACATGTATGTTTTCATGACCCAACATATTAAAACAGTTAATAAATACAAGGTCCATCCCAACTTCCAGATTGATAATACGTGTTTAGGAGATATTTTCTGCACAGAGAATTAGCACTGAGAAGTGTCTTATGGTTATGAATCTGGGAAATTCTATTATTCTTTGTCCTTTTACATTTTTAGAAATATTCAGTTTTAATTTGGTTTAAAGTTTTAATCAGTCCCTTTCCCAAAATAGTTAAATAAGAATAGGGAAATATCTTAAACATAATACCCAGCACTGAGCATACCTGTCTACACCTTCTGGTTAGTATTGTGATGGTGTCTTACCTGTGCTCATATAGCTTACCATGGGTGTGAGTAAGTATCAGTGGAGTTATGGCTGTGGACTCCTTGTAGGGCTCTTTCAGATTCAATCCCATTCTCAAGACATAGTCATTTCCCATTTTTTCAGTTATAAACCTTTTCACTGAATTCTTTAAATGCTCTGGTCGAAGGATTTTTATCTAAACAAGAAAGCAGGGAAGATAGGGTAACTTTAATAAAGCACCCAAGGGAATGGCCCCTATGGTAAAATGGAATAAAATGAGGAAGTATTCATCATTTGTGTCGTCAGAGTTTTATGGGAACGTTTAATGGCAGAGGGTCTGTGTGTGCTGGAGAAACCGCCACCATGGCTCATGATCCCTCCTTGGTGTCAGGGCCACCTGGTGCCTCCCCTCCCTCTCACACTGACAGAGATCTTGCATTGGTTGTAAAAATCTAAGTTATGGTTCCTGATTCTGCAAAGAGAAATTTGGCTGTGGGTCTCTTCCTGCTCTGCTGAGTGGGGGATGGAACTCAGGACGGCACAACCGGAAGACCACTAACTCCTCCACGAGTAACATAAAGGGAAGTAGCACAGCAAACCGAGTTTGTATCCAAACAGAGCTCGAGAGGGGCTGGAAGACTTTGGAAGCAGTGTGCATGTGGTAAGTAGAGGTTTGGGGCCCACTGGAAGAAACCATTGCAAATCTTGGAGGAAGGATCTTTTCCATGAAAATTGTTTCATACAAACTAAACTTATGTGTTATTTATAAAATGATCCTGAATTCTGTCCTTGGCATCAGAGACCTCATCATTTAAGGCAAAGCTGAAACTATGTGTGGATCTGTGTGGATGCCCTAGGTTGAACCATGGGAAATTGCTATTTTTACATTGTCACATATTGATTATTATGTCAAATTCTGCTCTTTTCTGTTACTCCCTGGAAAAATTAATCAATTTTATCTAACTAAATGTGGTACATATATATTTTTAGATGAAAATTGGAAGCATGCAAAGCATCTGGGGTCTAAGAGCAGGGCTTGCCCAGCACATCCACTTAACAAAAGCACAGGAATCATCTGAAAGCAACAGATGTTCAGGTGTAGTCCCGACACGTCACCCTGAGAGTCTGTGCTCCCAGTTGCAAGTGTGACCCGCTGTTACCATCATGCTGCTCCTTCCTTATTGTATTGACCAATAAAATGATGCCTTTGTAAGTTTTAACACGGAGCGTGGGGGTGAGAGAGAAAGCAAGACCAGCAGAAATGGGGTTGTGCTGAACTCAGTTCTGCAGCTCCTTTCTAAACAACTACAGACAGTTCTGGAAATTCTCATGTCCACTTTCCCTGTCCCTGCCTTGTCTTCTTTCCCTGTCCAGCAGACCATTGGAATAGGGAGCGGTGCATCAACTGCATCCTTGCCCTCACAGAGCTCTGAGATAGTGTCCTTCCCCAGGTGGAGCCTTCTTTCTAATGTATTCTAAATCTCTCATGTGGCAATCTCAATTTCTGACTCTCACGGTCAGACCCAGTTTCAAATATTCTAACTCAATTTCTTTATATGAGCACTTGAACTTCATCAGACCATGTCTTTTGACTGTGGGTTTGGAAAATAGGATTGCTACACTCATGAAGTTTCTAGCTCACAAACTAACATCATCTGGAGTTTACTGGGGAAAGTCAATGTATCACAGGCTTTAAAAATGTGCTTAATTTTGCTGTTAGGGTAATACATACTGGCTACTTAAAATTCAAATAATACAAAAAGCCAGAAATTGAAAAATGGAGGTCCTGGGATGCCTGGGGGACTCGGTCGGCTGAGCGTCTGCCTTCAGCTAGGGTCATGATCCCAGGGTCCTGGGACTGAGCCCCATGTCAGGTTCCCGGGAGGGAGATTGCTTCTCCTTCTTCCACTGCCTGCTGTTCTCTCTGCTTATGCTCTCTCTTTCTCATGAATAAACTTTAAAAAATCTTTAGAAAAAGAAAAATGGAGGTCTTATTTCCTGGAGAACCATGACTGGTTCTTGTGGCTCCTTGCAGATGTGTTCTGTGCACATACAAGCATCACTCCATCTACCATCCTTTGCTCCACAGGTGGACCTATACTACAGACTGTTAGATGTTTAGCATTTGTCAGTTACTGCAGCTTAAATGTCTGTTCATGTCATGATGAGGTCAACAATCCACAGGGGGGGTGGGGGTGGGGGTGGGGCGGGGGTCAGTCATCTATAGTCGCCAGGTGGGTAACAGGAATTAGAGAAGTCGGCTGGACAGAATGAAAACAATTCTTCCTGTAAGAAAAACAAAGATGTAAGTATGGTATGGTGCCTACTGGTGGCCGACAGTCACTGCCCATGTGAGGCAGTGATCACCAGTAGTGATGACCATGGCATACCCATTCTTGGGGCAGATGCTGCTCAGCTCTTACTGTTGCTCCTGAGACTGCAGATCCAGTAGTGCCTGATCTCTTACTTTTTCAGTAAAAGCTGGAAATATGGACTTTTTTGTGAAATCTCTCAATTTGCAAATTTTGGCTCAAAAGAAAAAAAAAAACAAAAACTACTTGTACACCCATATTCATAGCAGCCCAAAGGTGGAAGCAGCCCATGTGTGCACAGGCAGATGAATGGATAAAGAATGTAGTACATCCAGCCAATGGAATATTCCTTAGCTCTGAACAGGAAAGAGATTCTGACACCTGCTACTACATGGTGAGCTTGAACACATTATACTGAGTGAAAGAAGCCAGACATGGACAGATAAATGTTGTGCAATTCCACTTCCATGAGGTTCCTGGAATAGACAACTGCAGACAGAAAGTAGGGTGGTATTTGTCAGCCTAGTGGGAAAAAGGAATGGGGAGTTACTGGTTAGTGGGTGCAGAGTTTCTGTTTAGGATGATAAAGTTCTAGAAATAAGATTGTGTTTGCACAGCACTGTGAATGCACTTTAATGCTGCTGAATTTATCATGTAAGAATTAAAATTTCTCACTTAATTTAAAAGAGATTAGAATTAAATGAAATGATGCATATTTTCCCTTCCCATCTCTTCCTATCTCTTCCCTTCCTTTTCCCTCCTTTTTTCTTTCCTTCTCTCTCCCTCCTCTTCCCTTTCTTTTCTTTCTTCCTCCTTTTCCTTTCCTCTTATTTCCTTTCTTCCTTTCTTTTTTAATATTTATTTATTTATTTATTTATTTATTTATTTA
Organism: Nyctereutes procyonoides; assembly: GCF_905146905.1. Classification (NCBI taxonomy): domain Eukaryota; kingdom Metazoa; phylum Chordata; class Mammalia; order Carnivora; family Canidae; genus Nyctereutes; species Nyctereutes procyonoides. The sequence goes on from NW_026575044.1 coordinate 12,169,446, forward strand.
TTTATTTATTTGGGGGGGGAGGAGAGTAAGCAAGGGGAGGATGGGGCAGAGGGAGCGAATCTTCAAGCAGATTCCCTACTGAATCACTCAGGCAAGGCAGCCATTAGGCAGTTTCTAAGCCCTGCCCCCCACCCCCAATTCCGTGAAGTGAGGGAAATAATCACATCTCTCCCCAAGATTACAATGAGGATTAAATGAAACAATGACTGTAACATGATTAGCATAGGCTAAGCTTTAGATGTTTTAAGGGGCTCATGAATGACAACCATTTATACCCCCAACCTGCCTTCTCCCAGGGATTCTGAAGCAACAGGGGTCAGGTAAAATATCACCTTTACTAACAATAGGAGGATGGCTGTGCTTTAGGCATGTGTGCTTCCTAATAGGGAACCCTAACAGGCTGGGTCTGTTCCTGGACCATCTGTGGTGCTGAGAGCAGAACACAGGTACACTGTTTGCAGGAAGGCAGATCCCAAAGGCACCAGGGAGAAGCTGCTGAGCCACGTGCTCTTGTTCACCCCACACATGGGGTCCCCTACTTCTGTGGGGGGGAGTCATGGGGGCAAGAGGGGCCAAGGATGCTACCCGATTGGACCCCCTCCACACAAATGAACCAGTAAGAATGTGCTTCCTTCTAACATGAACATTACTTGTAAAATCCATATATTTTGCTAATAAAATTTTAAATTTGAATGGTTTAAGTTACTGATAAAGTGCTCAAGACACTCAGAATTTCACTATTTTCTCATAGCACATCTTACCAAAATAAGTCTCTGAAATGGAGTGAGTTTCTCCCAGGGGAAATTCACAGGACTACACATGTCTTCATTTTCATCCAGAAGTTCAGCTAGATAGAATTTAGAGAAAGAAACTGAAATGAACAATCAAGTGTCTGGGATCACTAGAAGACACCAAAATGAAAATTTTGTTGTGAACTGTAAAGTTTTTTTTTTTAAACATGTCTAATTTCTTTTCTTTTTATTATTTTTTAAAAGATTTATTTACTTTAGAGAGAGAATGTGCATGAGTGTGTGGATGGGAGGGGCAGAGGAGAGGGAGAGAGAATCCCAAGCAGATTCCTGCTGAGCACCAGACATGGGGGTTTGGAGTGGGAGTGGGGAGTAGTGGAGGGGGGAAAATCTATCCCATGACCCTGAGATCTCAGCCTGAGCCAAAGTCAAGAGTTGGACGCTTAACTGATAGTACCACCCAGGCACCCTGTCTGACTTCCTTAAGACTTGAGGTATCCTTATGATCACAAGTGAGGTGAGCACTGAGCCAGGTCTAAGTGTGCCCATCCTGGTGGAGAGGCTGGCAAGGAGTGCTCTAACAAGCTTGTGAACTGCTGAAGCAGACACACGAGAAGCAGAGGTATGGCCAACACTTTATAATCTGTTCCTGCGAGTGTGAGGGTTTTCTGGTGAATATAAAGTAATAACTCCAGAGATTAGAAAGTTCTAGTTATAATCTACCTATAACAGATATGGGAAATGAGAATCAAGTGGAAATGCAACCAGATTCTCAAGTTTCTGCCTACTTATTATTTCAACGTATTTGCCCCATGTCTAACTTTAAACACAACTTGGAATACAGAAATAGCTTTTTTGGGATCTCTGGGTAGCGCAGCGGTTTGGCGCCTGCCTTTGGCCCAGGGCGCGATCCTGGAGACCCGGGATCGAATCCCACGTCGGGCTCCCGGTGCATGGAGCCTGCTTCTTCCTCTGCTTGTGTCTCTGCCTCTCTCTCTCTATCTCTCTCTGTGACTATCATAAATAAATAAAAATTAAAAAAAAAAAGAAATAGCTTTTTTGAATAGAGCTGTAATAGGTTTGTTGATTTTAAACAAGAAGTTTTCTCCCCCCAAATAAAAAGATCTTCACTTTTCAAAATAGTGACCTAGAGAGAAAACTCTAAGGAAGGAGAGCTTCTTAGTCAGAAATGGAAATCAGGAAGCTATAAAAGAAAGAAAAAGGTGTAACTGGCCACAGATTTCACCACTGTGTGGTAGAGACAGCATAAACAAATCCAAAAGACAATGACCGATTTTTTTTTTATTTTTTTTTATTTTTTATTTTTTTATTTTTTTTAATTTTATTTTTTATTTTTTTATAAATTAATTTTTATTGGTGTTCAATTTACCAACATACAGAATAACACCCAGTGCTCATCCCGTCAAGTGTACCCCTCAGTGCCCGTCACCCATTCACCCCCACCCCCCACTCTCCTCCCCCTCCACCACCCCTAGTTCATTTCCCAGAGTTAGAAGTCTTTATGTTCTGTCTCCCTTTCTGATATTTCTCACACATTTCTTCTCCCTTCCCTTATATTCCCTTTCGCTATTATTCATATTCCCCAAATGAATGAGAACATACACTGTTTGTCCTTCTCCGGTTACTGTGGCCAAGTTCAAAAAGGGTGTTGCCTGAGTTCTTCTCTGGGATTTTGATGGAATCTTGTCTCACATTTAGATCTTTCATCCATTTTGAGTTTATCTTTGTGTATGGTGCATGAGAGTGGTCCAGTTTCATTCTTCTGCATGTGGATGTCCAATTTTCCCAGCACCATTTATTGAAGAGACTGTCTTTCTTCTAGTGGATCGTCTTTCCTCCTTTATCGTATATTAGTTGAGCATAAAGTTCAGGGTCCACTTCTGGGTTCTCTGTTCTGTTCCATTGATCTATATGTCTGTTTTTGTGCCAGTACCACACTGTCTTGATGAACACAGCTTTGTAGTACAACCTGAGATCTGGCATTGTGATGCCCCCAGATATGGTTTTCTTTTTTAAAATTCCCCTGGCTGTTTGGGGTCTTTTCTGATTCCACACAAATCTTAAAATAATTTGTTCTAAGTCTCTGAAGAAAGTCCATGGTATTTTGATAGGGATTGCATTATACGTGTAAATTGCCCTGGGTAACATTGACATTTTCACAATATTAATTCTGCCAATCCATGAGCATGGAATATTTTTCCATCTCTTTGTGTCTTCCTCAATTTCCTTCAGAAGTGTTCTGTAGTTTTTAGGGTATATTTTGAGAACCATTTGAATGGTGAATGGTTCTCCAACCTTTTATTTTCAGGTTGTAGGTGTCCTTCTGTCTAAAATGAGTCTCTTGTAGACAGCAAATAGATGGGTCCTGTTTTTTTATCCAGTCTGAAACTCTGCGCCTTTTGATGGGGTCATTAAGCCCATTCACGTTCAGAGTTACTTGAACTTCTTCTTAAAGGGGAGTTTTAAGAGTCCCCCTTAAAATTTCTTGCAGAGCTGGTTTGGAGGTCACATATTCTCAGTTCCTGCCTGTCTTGGAAGCTCTTTATCTCTCCTTCCATTTTGAATGAGAGCCTTGCTGGATAAAGTATTCTTGGTTGCATGTTCTTCTCATTTAGGACCCTGAATATATCCTGCCAGCCCTTTCTGGCCTGCCAGGTCTCTGTGGAGAGGTCTGCTGTTACCCTAATATTCCTCCCCATGAAAGTCAGGGACTTCTTGTCTCTTGCTGCTTTAAGGATCTTCTCTTTATCTTTGGAATTTGCAAGCTTCACTATTAGATGTCGAGGTGTTGAACGGTTTTTATTGATTTTAGGGGGTGATCTCTCTATTTCCTGGATCTGAATGCCTGTTTCCCTTCCCAGATTGGGAAAGTTTTCAGCTAGGATTTGTTCAAATACATATTCTGGCCCTCTGTCCCTTTCGGCGCCCTCAGGAACCCCAATTAAACGTAGGTTTTTCTTCCTTAGAGTGTCATTTATTTGCCTTAATCTGTCTTCATGGTCCCTTAATTGATTGTCTCTTTTTTCCTCAGTTTCCCTCTTTGCCATTAACTTGTCTTCTATGTCACTCACTCGTTCTTCCACCTCGTTAACCCTCGTCGTTAGGACTTCTAGTTTGGATTGCATCTCATTCAGTTGATTTTTAATTTCTGCCTGATTGGATCTAAATTCTGCAGTCATGAAGTCTCGTGAGGCCTTAATGCTTTTTTCTAGAGCCACCAGTAGCTGTATAATGGTGCTTCTGAATTGGCTTTCTGACATTGAATTGTAATCCAGATTTTGTAACTCTGTGGGAGAGAGGGCTGTTTCTGATTCTTTCTTTTGAGTTGAGGTTTTCCTTCTAGTCATTTTGCTCAGTGCAGAGTGGCCAAAAACAAGTTGTATTGGAACACGGGGGAGTATCACTGGTCCGTCCAGCTGGTCTTCTGGGGGAGGGGCCTGCTGTGCTGATTTTCAGGTGTTAGCACTTGGGGGAGCTGCTCTGCCCCTGCCTGCTGCCGGGCTCAGCGGGGGTTGTTTACCCCGTGGGGCCCCAGGAGGAACAGCCGCAGTTGCTATGGCAACTCTGGAAGCCTGGATTCAGCCTCCGCAGGAACTACGGGGCTCGGGGCTCTCGGCTTTCCATCTGCAGGGCCTGGAGGCTCCGGGGCGGGGCCGCTGATCTGCTCAGCTCGGGGCAGGAGCGTCCTCGCTGTCCTGGGCCCTCCCGGCCTCTGCCTGTCCCGGGGGAGGCGGGATCCTGGGCTGTGTCCCGGCGCCCTGTGCTCCGGGGCCTGTGCTGGTGGATTCGCGCTCCCGCCCCGCAGCCCCCTCCGCGGAGCCGCCGCCCGAGCCCCTCCGAGCTGCTCCGGCCCCGCCGTGCGCGCTGCAGCCCTTAGGGAGCTCGGCGCACTCTCCCGGGCGCAGGTGTCTGTTAGTGTCCCCGGGAGCCCGAGGCCATCCCCGCCCTCCTGGGTCCTGCTCCAACTCCCTGCGAGCCCCTTTCCGCCCGCCCGGGAAGGTTGGTGCAGCTCCTGCTCCTCCGGGACGGGGCTCACCTGTCCTGGGGACACTCGCCACGGCCTCAGCCCGGCTCCTCGCGGGGCCCCTCCCCCTCGGAGGCCTTTTGTTCCTTTATTTCTTTTTCCCCGTCTTCCTACCTTGATAGAAGCGCGGACTTTTCTCACTGTAGCATTCCAGCTGGTCTCTCTTTACATCTCAGGCCGAATTCGTAAATTTTCAGGATGGTTTGAAGGTGATCTAGGTAATTTGGTGGGGACAGGTGATTTGGGGACCCTGCTCTTCCGCCATCTTGCCCCTCCCTCACAATGACCGATTTTTAAAAATAATTGAATGAATAGGTTGGTATCTTAACAAAACAAAAAGTTAATTATCTGTTACACCAATAGGGTTCTTACAGATGGTTAAAAAAGAATTAACACTCCCTAGAGTACATTTTATTTTTTTTAAGAAATACATTAAGTCCCAACTGCTGAGCACACATCTTGAATCTCAGTAGCTGTAGGATTTTCAACAGCCTTGCTGATGGGGATGCACTGGCCCTTGCGATGGTCTTCTTGTTGTTCAGATATGCCAAAGTCTTCAGCAAGGAGAGGGAAGCAAAAAAGGAAAAGGAAAGAAGAAGTGACTGCGTAAGGGGGCCAAGTCTGGTACTACTGAGAGAGACCATGAATGAAGGCTTCTAGCTTATATTTAAGAGAAACAGAAGCTTTTTATTTGTATCATTTAACCGAACTATGGACATCTCTGCCTCCCAGCTTCAGCATCAGAGTTGACAGTGAAGTAAATTTGCATCAGAACTTTGCATCTAGCTCTTACGCAGTATAAAAGAAAATTTTGTTTGCTTTTCAACGCAGTTTTTGTGGAAGAAAGAAGCATACTTTTAAATGGACAGTGAACTCTATCATAAGTTACTTGAAATCCTGTATCTGTCCTGTCTGTAAACATGTTTTAGATAAATGGGTTTAATTAAAGATTCAAAATACACATTTTCTTCAACGTTTAAGTTAATGAAATAAAATTTGAAATGGAAAGAAAAGAATTAACAATTCAGTAGAAAAATGGGCCAAGTACATAAATAGGTCAGTCCAAATGGTCTACAAACATCTGAAGAAAAGGTACTTAAATGTGGTGCTAGTCAGGAAATCCAAATTAAAGTACCTTAAAATTTTCAGATTGGCACGAGTTAAGAAAAAAATCAATACCCCTTTTGGAAAAGGAAGTCATGTACTGCTTGTGGAAATGTAAGTTATCCTGGACTTTTAAGACAAGTAACCTGGCAGCAGCTGTTAACATTAAATAATATGCTTCTGACCCAATGGTTCCACTCTGGCTGCTCATCCCACAGAGACAAGCGCAGAGGAAGTGTGTCTAAGGATGTGTCTGTCCTGCAAAATGTAATTGTATGTTATGGCAAAAATGTGGAAGCAAAGTGGAGAAAGCTGCGGAGGGAAACAAAGCAGGATGGGCATGGAGGTGGCAGGGAGTAGTGAGCAGGGACTCACATCTAAAGTAAGGTGTATTTCCTATGCAATTCTTAAAAGGCATCTGTTGTATAAAATAACCCATGAAATCTGCATCGGTTGCACAGGTGGCAGTGATGCTTACCCGTGGTGGTCACCTTGCAAGGCCTAAGGTGCATAAGTAACACGAGCCTTGCTCACCGCAAAGCTATGTTCCCTGTCAGACACTGAGCTACGTCTATAAGCTGACGATCCACAGACACATACATGCAACTCAGGTTAAGTAAAACACCGAATGTTCTCTTACTTCTCATTGGTGATTACTTACGTTTCTCCAATGAAGCATCTTCTGAACAGAAAGGTACACTCATCAGGCAATATGCAGCCTTACTGTTTATGAAAGCATCCCACTGGGGCACATTAGACAGAAGGGATTTGCACAGGAGAGAGAAGGGCTCCAGCTCACTGCTGACATACTGGCACTGCTTCCACCTGGATTCCGACAACCACTGAAGATGTCGATTTCTGCAGGTCTCATAGATACCTAACAGAAAAGGGGAAAGGACACGTTGAAAGGTACGATATCTATCAGCCTTGAGTTACTTATAAAAGGTAGATGTTAAATAAATATGTTGTTAAGGAAAAGCCATTTTATATAAAAAATTAATCACATAAACGGCAACTTTTTTCATTGTGGTAAAAACACAGAACATTTACCTTCTGAACAATTGGTATGTGTCATCAGTGTTAAGTACCTTCGTGTTTTTGTAAAACAGATCTCCAGAACTTTCCCTGCAAATCCAAAACTCAGTCCCCATTAAACAGGCCTCCCCAGCCCCTGGGCACCACCATTGCTGTCTCTATGCCTCCAACTACTTTAGATCCCTCAGGGGGATGGAATCACACAGTCTCTGTGACTGGCCTCAGTATAATGTCCTCAAGCTTCATCCATGTTGTAGCAGGTGTCAGGGATTCCTTCTTTTAAAGGCTGAATGATATCCCCCTGAAACGGCAAATCACATTGTGTCAATCCATTCATCCACTGATGGACACTGGGGCTGCTTCCACTTATTGGCTACATGAACAGTTCTGCTGTGGACACAGGTGTGCAGATAGTAATCTGAGACCCTGCTTTCAATTCTTTTGGATATATAACCAGTGTGGCATTGTTAGATCATATGCTGGCTTTATCTTTAATTTCTTTGAGGAGCTTCCATACAGTTTTCCATAAGAGCTGCACCAATAGTGTACGAGGGTTCTGATGCCCACACGCCCCTGCCAGCACTTTTCAAATTTTCGTTTTTTTACAGTGGCTGTCCTAATGGGTGTGAGATGATATCTCATTGTGGTCTTTTGGTTTGCATTTCCTGATGATTAAGGATGTTGATCATCTTTTCATGTGCTTGTTGGCCATCTGTATATCATCTTTAGAGAAATGTCTATTCAGATCCTTAGCCCATTTTAAAATTGGGTTATTTGATTCTTGTTGAGGGGTTGAAGTTCTTTATATATTCTGTACATTATCTCCTTATCAGGTATATGATTTGAAATTATTTCTCATTCCATAGGTTGCCTTTTTACTCTGTTGTGTCATTTGATGTACAGAAGTTTTTAAGTTTGATGTCATTGCATTTGTCTCTTTTTGCTCTTGTTGCCTGTGCATTGGTGTCATATCCAAGAGATTATTGCCAAGTCCCGTGTGATAAAACTTTCCCCTTCTGCTTTCTTCTAAGTTTTATAGTTTTAGGTCTTATGTTTAGATCTTGAATCCATTTTGAGTTTATTTTTATATTTGGTGTAAGAGTCCAGTTTTGTTCTTTTTAAAAAATATTTTATTTATTTATTCATGAGAGACACAGAGAGAGAGAGAGAGACAGAGACACTGGCAGAGGGAGAAGCAGGCTCCACGCAGGGAGCCTGATAAGGAACTCAATCCCGGGTCTCCAGGATCACGCCCTGGACTGAAGGTGGCGCCAAACTGCTGAGCCACCAAGGTTGCCCCAGTTTTGTTCTTTTGCACGTAGATATCCAGTTTTCACAGCACCATTTGTTACAGAGACTGTCCCTTCCCCACTGAGGGTGCTCTTTCCACCCTCACTGGAGATTTTTTGACCGTTTATGTGTTAATTTCTAGGCTCTCTGTTCTGTTCCATTGGTCTATTTACCTGTCTTTATGCCACTACCAGACTGTTTTTATTGTAGCTTTATTATATAGCTTGAAACCAAGAAGTTTGAGGCCTTTAACTGTGTTCTTTTTCAAAATTGTTCTGGCTATTTGGAGTCCCTTGAGATTCCATATGAATTTTAGGAAGAATTTTCCTATTCTTGCAAAAAGTCCTGTTGGGATTTTGTGAGGAATTACACTGAATCTGTAGATTGTTTTGGGTTAGCATGGACATCTCAACAACATTGTTTGCCAACCCATGAACATTGGATGTCTTTCATTTATTTGTGTTATCTTCAATTTCTTTCAGCAATGTTTTGTAATTTTCAGTATATGCGTCTTTCACCTCCTTGGTTAGGCTTATTCCTAAGTGTTTTATTCCTTCTGATTCTATTACAAATGGGATTGTTTTCTTAATTTCCTTTTCATTTTATTTGTTGTTTATGTATAGAAACACATCTAATAATGTATAATATGTATACATTATTATATATGTATAATAATGTTTTGTATCTTGCAACTTCGCTGTATTGGTTTACTAGCTCTAACAGTGTTTTCATGAGAAAGAGAAAACTCTAAAGAGTTGTCATGTCATGTCACCTGTGAACAAAGATAGTTTGCTTCTTTCTTTCCAATTTGGATGGCTTTTATTTTCTTGTCTGGTGCATTAGCTAGAACTTCCATGTTAAAAACAAGTGATGAGAGCAGGGGTATCCTTGATTTGCTTGTGATCTTAGAGAAAAACTGAAGTTTCACCACTGAGTAGGATGTTAGCTGTGGGTTTTTCACAAATGACTTTTATTGTGTGGAGATAGCTTCCTTCTATTCCCAGCTTGTTGAGTGTTCTTAGTCATGAAAAAAGTTGAATCTTATCAAATGCTTTTTCTGTATGAATTACGATGGTCATGTGGTTTTTTCCTTCATTTTGTTAATGTGCTTAATTATATTGATTGATTTTCTTATATTGCGACATCTTTGCATTCCAGGAACAAATTTCACATGGTCATGGTGTATAATCCTTTTACTATGGTATTGAATTTGGTTTGCTGTATTTTGTGAGAATTTTGACATCTATAGTCATCAGAAATATCAGCCTGTAGTTTTCTTCTCTTGTAGAATCTTTGGCTTTGCTATCAGGGAAATGCTGGTCTTAACAGAACGAGCTTAGAAGTGTTCCCTCCTCCTCCTTATTATTATTATTTTGAAGCATTTCAGTAAGGTTTGTGTTTATTCTCTTAAAAATGTTTGGTAGAATTTTCCAGTGCAGCCATCTGGGGTAGCTAGGCCTTTTCTTTGTTGGGAGATTTTTGCTTATTGAATCAATCTCCTTACTTGGTTATAAGTCTGTTCAAATTCCTACTTCTCCATGATTCAGTCTTGGTAGATTATACATTTCCATTTCTTCTAGGTTGTACAATTTGTTGGCATATAATTGTTCATAGTGTCTCCTATGATACTTTTTATTTCTGTAGCATCAGTTTTAACATCCCCACTTTCATCTCTGATTTTAGTTATGAGTCTTATTTTCTTGTTAATCTAAGAGTTTATCAGTTTTGTCAGTATTTTCAAAAAGGCAGCTATTAGTTTAGCTGATTTTTCTATTTTTTAATGCTCTATTTTTATTTGTGCTCCATTCTTTATTGTTTCCTTCCTTATGCCAGCTTTATGTTTGGCTCTTTCTTTTTTTGCTAGTTTTTTGAGGTGTAGTGTCAGGTTGTTTATTTGAGACCTGCTCTTTTAATGAATGCATTTATAGTTATAAACTTCTCTTTTAGTACTGTTTCTGTTGTATCCTCTAAGATTTGTTATATTGTGTTTTAATTTTTATCTCAGGACATTTTCTATTTTCCCTTTTAACTTCTTTGACCCACTGGTTATCTTAAGAGTATGTTATTTAATACCCACATAGTTTTGGATTTTTCATGTAATATTTGACATAGTTTTGGAACTAGGTGAAGTTTGGTGGGGTGAAGTCCAGAGCTGACAACCAAGAAAGAATTCTTGAGATGTCTCTGGTGCAAAATGATGGTTTTATTAAAGCCCAGGGACAGGACCCGTGGGCTGAGAGAGCTGCTGCCTTGGGCTTGTGAGGGGTGGCTGATTACATACCTGGGAGTTGGGGGGAGGTAAGGAAAAGAGAGGTTTTTAAGGATTCTCATATGCTAAAGAGGACCTACTGAGATACTGGAGGTCTTGCCATTGTCAAATTAAGGTTGTCTTTCCCTCTAGTAAAGCATTAAGATAGTTTGGAGTTTCCTGAAGGAATGTCACACATATCCCACCTGGTTTGCAAGGTGTCAGCTCGTGCTTCTGTTCCCCATTAATATTGATTTCTAGTTTCATTCTATTGTGGTCAGAAAAGATGCTTTGTATATCAGTCATTGTGCTTACTGCTTAGCATAACAGAAAATTGGAAACCCAAGTCTGAGAGTGTGGTTGAGAGAGTGATTATGTAAGTTTTGGTCCATTCAAAAATTGGAATGTTGTGCAGACATTAAAAAGTCTTAAGTGTGTATATATATAATTTTTCTTAAGTATATTTGACATGAGCAGCTACTTTTGACATATTATTAATTTGAAAAAAAGTTGGGAAAGTTAGGAAAACCAGTAGAAGGAAAACCCACAAAAATATTAATATTTTTCTAGATTGTGGAATTACAGAAGATTTATTTACTTCTTTTTGCTTATCTGTAGGTTGGAATGGTTTGTTTAATAAATGTGTACTATTTATATAATAAAAAAATAGAAGCTATTACATTTTTGTTGTTGTTTCTTAAAATACACTGGGGATCTTTTTAGGTTTCCAAGTGCAATGGATGCCTTGTGGGCTGGCTGTTTTGCTGCGTGACCTTGTCTCCTGGTTGTAGGCAGATGGTTGAGGAGTAGAGTCCTGACTGAGGCTGTGGCACTCAGACCCTCCCTTTTGGAGGGTCTCCAAGACCCAGAGTCTTAGAACTGCTAGACATTGGGTTAATAGTGGTCCCTGGTTCTTCTCACGTTGGTGCTTGGTTATTCACATTTTCCTTGCTGTTTTCTTAGATACCCCAGAATCCTTCTGAACATTTTTATTTTGGGTTAAAATATTGAGTCATTGTTGTCTGTTTTTTTGCAAGCAAAAGAATCTTAGTAAACTCACAAGAGCATTTATTGACTCAACAATCGTTCACAATCACCTACTGTATACCAGGCTTTGGGATAAGTAAAAACAAACAAAAAACAAAACAAAATGATTCAAATGTCTGGTATACCTCTAGAGTAATTCTTTGATATTTCAATTGTGATTTCTAGTCTTTGCTAATAGTCTTGAAACACCTGACAAAGGCTACTCTAAACAACCACCTTTTCTCCCTCAGTGAGAATGTCAGACTACCTAGAACTTTGTATTTTTTGGTGACTTAAAATTACAAACAGCACAACAATGTGAATGTAGTTTCATGCCACTGAACTGGATGCTTAAAAAGGGTTAAGAAGGTACATTTTATGTTACGTGTATTTTACCACAGTTTAAAAAATAAATATACTTAAAAATGTACAACACAGGAGGATTTGGAAAGATCCCACACTTAGTGATTTTTTCTAAAAGATTTTATTTATTTATTCATGAGAATATACAGAGAGGAGAGAGAGAGCAGAGACACAGGCAGAGGGAGAAGCAGGCTCCATGTAGGGAGCCTGATGTGGGACTCGACACTGGGTCTCCAGGATCACGCCCTGAGCTGAAGGCAGGTGCTGAACTGCTGAGCCACCCGGGCTGCCCACACTTAGTGATTTTTGCCCAATTGTTTTGCATAAGCATAGTTTTTGTGGTTCAAAATCTCCAGGAATTTTCAGAAGACATTGAGGGTGATTATAGTGAGGAGGGGTAAAGTTTCCTCCAGGTGGTATTTAATCAATGTGTGCATGCATGTGTGCGCTCACCTCTCTAATAAGGAGCACTAGGGGTTCAGCTTTATAGATTAACATTACAATTACCATAGCAAATGTCATTCGCTTATTCAAAAATCACTGAGTACCAATCATGTGCTCAACATATAAGGACACAACAATGAATTAAACATCACACCTGACTTCAAGCTGCTTTTAGTTTAACCAGACAGAAGCACTGACTTGGAGCATCTTAAAAAATCTCTCAGTGTTTTTCAGGGAAACATGTTTTTAATGGCTTTTTTTTTTTTTTTTTTTTTACTGAACCCAGAGCAGTATCCTTTACTTACTATTAAGTCTAGCCTGGGGCATCACAGCTTTAATATTTATCAACATGGCAGAATGTAGGAAGATGTCCCATTCTTCATCTGGTAGGGACCCAATGTCATCCTGCAGTAAACTTCCATGAGCATTATTTTGCATGATTGTGGTGCAAAGCCGGAAGGAGAAGCACAGTTTATGTTGGTTAAATAGAGCTGAAGAGACCACCTAAGGAGGGAAATAGAGCATTTGACTGGCCCAGCTAGATTAAATATGTATAATCCACATTAAAGGATGTCTCACCTTAAAAATATTTCTTGTTAACCCATCTATTGAATTTTTAAGATGTCTCTCTAAGAGATTTTTCTCACTTTCTAACTTTGGTTCTTTTGAGAGGTTTGTAATATTATGAATTTTTTTCAGAGACATTTTATCCCATTTCGAGCTGGGTTTCTCTTGTTCTTTGCTTCCGGAGACTACTGACAGAACGAAGGCCTGTCGAAACCAGTCTAGGGAGAACTGGTACATGCAGTTGACCTGGGCAAGCCCTGCCACGAGAAAGTAGAGCAGGGAGCCTCGAGTTGCAATGGGGAGATAGTTTGTACGAGTCTCTTGGATTTCACTTTCCATTTTTTCTGTGGCTTTGATGCGCTGTGAAATTTCATTTGAAGTCATTTTGGATTTTCTTAGGATGTCTACGATTTCCTCATCATCTAAGACACATTCTAAAGGCAAACAAAAATTGAATTTAAATAAAAACTACTAGAATATTAAATGCAGTTCCTTCATTCTGAAATCTTTCTTTAATAAGAGTTTTTAGTTTAGTTTTTTTTTTGTGTGTGTGGTTTTATTTGGGAGCTGGGCCATTAAATGAAGACAGGGCATATTTCTGAATAATTTGATTAATAGCATCCCCCATCTCTTCTTTAGATGACGTTCATAGAGTGGATTCTATTCCCATTATAAACACATAGTAAATAGCTAATCTGTCCTAATGACCCATGATACGCATAGACAAGGAAACAAAATTTCCAGAAAATAGCATGTGCACAGTAATAGTTTCTATCCTGTTTCACTTAACAATCAAGTTGGTAATGACCACGAACAGATTGCAACTTACCTTTTGAAAAGCACTGCTCTACAAACAGAATTATTCTCTCCATTTCAAGTGTTTAAGATGGTTCTCATATTTTGATTACAAACTCTATTTTATGAACATTTCCATTTTCCTGAGGTGCTTTTGTTAATGATATGATTTATAGACTCCTCAGTATCCTTATGCTTACCCCGGACACAGGTTAGTTTGAAAAGAGCCCTTTTAAAATGTGGTACTGATTGGGAATCAAAGGCAGAGGGAGATGTAGATACAATTAAATGTCCATATAACCTGCAGCCCACTGACATGCTGGAGGGGGCAGAGAATGAGGTTCCTCCAGGAAGCTCCTGATTGTCTTTATGCTAATGCTTCTCTAGAGGGAAAAAACCTGGTTTGGTTTGACCATAGCCAGGCCTTCAGTGTCCTGTGAGTCTTCTTCGGCATTTGAAAGTCCTTTTGGAACTTTTTTCTCTTTACTTCTCCCAACCCTGAAGTATATAATCATTTGTCCTCACAATCCTGGGGCAGTGGGGCAGCAGGGGTGGGGGGGGCAGTGGGAGTAGCAGCAGCAGCTCTCTCTGTCCCACAGGTCCTGTCCTTGGGCTTTAATAAAACCATCATTTTGCACCAAAGACGTCTCAAGAATTTTCTTGGCCATCGGCTCTGGACCCCACCAAACCTCACCAAAAATATTTTAAAACTACATCAGTATCAAGAAATAAACAGCATCACATGATCATTGTAAGGAGTTATGGGATTATTACGTTCCATGATCTGGATAGCATATTCTCACTGATTTTAGGGAAGCTTTCTAAACAATGTCAGGACCTGAGCTGTGGGCTACTGCTGTGTCTCCCCCTACCAACCACTGCCCACAGAGAGCGGGTGGTCACACTAAAGACAAAATATTTACAAAGAGATAGTAGGATGATCTATTTTACTAAAACTTGGAAAAAGGGAGGAAAAAATATGTACCAAATTGAGTCTTTTTCGTTTAGTTTTTTTTCAAGGACAATTTTTATTATAACTACTATCAGTAAAAAATTACTCTTTAAAAACAATCCAACTCTACCATGAGGAACGTCTGGTAGAGAATAAGCAGCAAAGGCATAATAACAGCTCACAGTGTGCTGATGGATATTATCATAAACAACTATCCTTTTGTCTCATTAAACTTATCTTTTGTCCAATTTAGGCAAAACTTGCAGCAACAACATGACATTTGTCACACAGTGGCTCATAAACCAGCAGAGGCTATCCTTGTGAGTCTTGTTACACCAACAGTGTAACAACAGTGTCACCTCTGGTGTGTCATATATTACCCACATGTCCTGGTTTTGCTCCCTAAGGATTTAGCTGCTAATTCACTCCAACCTTCCCAGAGACACGGATGTGACAATGTTGTCCACACAATCTCGTCCTAGTCCTGTCATTAACAGAAGCGTGGTTTATCCATGTGTTACACAGAAATTGTGTATTAGGTGTCAGTAAAATAGGAAGGATTACAGTCAGATCTTATTATAACATGGAACGAAAGTATCTGAGAGACTTTTCAAGCCCCACTGAGTCAGCAGTTAAGAGAGAACAGCAATCCACTGCTAGATAAAGAGTATTAGATGACAGATGAGTCAGGAGCTTGATACTGTGATTTATGACAGGAAATACACCTAAAGTCTCCATCCCCAGCTCTGGTTTAGGGCTCTGAATACCCTGGGGATGAGAGGAATAAATGTGTCTTTTGTTATGTTAATGAGTTTGTTTGAGTCTCTGAAAAGGATGGGGTGGTTGCCCTGGCAGCGCCCCTGAAGCCCACACCCATCCCTGACACTCGGCCTCCACCCCCTACCCCCCCCCCCCAATCCCTTCGACTTGGCTGTTCCTAGTTCCATTCTTCCATAGGAGACCAGTAATCTAGTGAGTCCTGATTCTAGTCTACTAGCAAACTAATTAGACCTCAGAAAGGGCTTGCTGGAACTTTTTGTCTGAAGCCCGGCTGTGGGGAGGGGGCGTCTGTAGCACTGAACCCCTAAGGGGAGGGGAATCTGATGCTGTCTCTGGGCAGATAGTGTCAGAATGGACTTGAACTGTGAGACACCCACCTAGTGTCTGAACACTGCTTACCAGCATGGGGGACCCCATCCTGCATGTTGAAATCGGGTATCCAGAACCCCTTTTAGGAGCAGGAATGTCAGTGTGCCCCAGGAATTTCTAATGCTTTATATTTAGTTGTTTAGAAATTATATTGTTAAAATTTAAAGACTATGGTTTCTTATTTTTTATGTTGAAGAGGAAAATAATTTCTACTGCTATTTTAATAAATACCACATTTTCATGGGACATGTATGATTAAGTCATTGGGTTCCATCCTGGTATATTTTAGTATTAATACTTGGGGTAAACCTAATCTTTTGGTCTCTGTAATCTAACTTGATACATATAACAGATGTCAGATACCTGACGTAATGGCCTCGTGGCAAATGTCCTGTGGTTTGATGAGCTAAGACAGAGATAGGAATATAGGAACATCAACAGCCACAATGTTTTAAGAATGGGGTGTTTCACCCACATTGATCAGTTATCTGGTGGAAATGTAGATCTGATGTTTTGGGTACCAGTTCAGAGTATGGTTCTTGGAGCTTCTATTCTGTCCTTCCCCAAGTTACGCCCAGGTCTTCTTTTTTTTTTTTTTTTTTTTTTTTTTTTTAAATTTATTTATTTATTTATGATATTCACACAGAGAGAGAGAGAGAGAAAGACAGAGACACAGGCAGAGGGAGAAGCAGGCTCCATGCACCGGGAGCCCGATATGGGATTCGATCCCGGGTCTCCAGGATCGCGCCCTGAGCCAAAGGCAGGCGCCAAACCGCTGCGCCACCCAGGGATCCCACGCCCAGGTCTTCTAACGTCACTAAAGACCTGAACTCACCTTGTGCATTCTGCAGAACATTTAACATTTTTTCCTCTAGTTCTTCAAGGGTCACAGCATCAAGGGAAATGCTCTCCAATAACTGGAAACGTTGATTTTCTAAGTAAGGGGCTTCATGGGTTAACACGGTAGATAAGAGTTGATCCTGCAAACCCTGGAATGTTACCGTGAAGTTGATCATAGTAACGAAATTGTAAACTGAGGGAGGAAAATGAGGGTTGTCTATTTCTGTAGCAACGTATAACCTAAAGGATGAGAAAGGCACCAGTTAGTCAAAGGATCTGCAGAGGGAAAAAAAACCCAATTTATTAAATAATGGAAAAAATATTTCTCCTGGAGGTAAACAAGGTTAACTTTTAGTGTTGTTCAGCCTTGTACACAAAATAGGCTCTCCATTTATATTGTGTGGAGACATTTCCTGTTTATAATTTGAAGAAATAGAACCATAGATGATGTCCCTGCTGTATTTGGTTGAAGCACCCAGATGGAGGAAAGCAAAGTGCTAGCTAGTAGGAACTTTGACCTGCCCTTAGATGGTTGTCAATACCCGGTGGAGGGTGTGAGTACAGGGAGATCCACCTTCTCTAAAGGGATGACCCCAGCTGCTGCCAGGAGAGTGACTTGGGCTGGGGGCTGGAGGGAAGGAATCTAGCAGACTGGTTTGTGTGTAAGAGGTGGTGGTGGTGGCCTGGAGTGGGGTGGTACAGGGAGGTGTGTGACCTGGAGTGGGGTGGCACAGGGGTGGGGTGGCCAGGAGTGAGGTGGTATGGGGGGGTTGTAACCTGGAGCGAGGTGGTATGGGGGTGGTAGAGGGGGAGTCTTCCCAGCAACTCGATACAGCAGGGACAGCTTCTCCTTCCATTTTATAAAGAGTAGAACGGAGGCTTAGAGAGGTTAACTAAGTTGCTCACAGCCTGTGGCCACAGAGTGGCCAAGTGGGGACCTGTGGCCAGCCCACCTTTCCAGAGGTCCCTCTAGCACCTCCTCACAAACAATCCAATATGGGCACCAGGTTGGCACTGCAGCAACACATGACTTCATTAGCTTTCTGAGAGCAGGAGGGAAAGAATGGGTGTCCTGCCAAATGCTGCATTCTGGAGAGGGCTTGTTACACAAAGGGGTTTTAAGTCCTTGAAGGAAAGAACTTGGTTTAACCTAGTGCTTTTCAGAAGTTTGGGACCCCTTTTTTGAGTGACACCTGTTAAACTCCTGGAATGTCATTTTGAGGAACATACTTTGCAAAATATTTTCTTAACTGAAGGAAGGAGGCCCAGAGAGAGGATTACAGGCTCTAAGAGTGGGGTGAGGATCAAGACTTCAGAGCTTTGCCTGGGACAAGGACATATGGACCAGCGTGTCAGAGCCCCTGCAAGGCGGTTATGCCCACTTGGCTGAGGGCCTATAAATCCAACTTCCAACTCCTCTTGTGACTACCCACTCATACAGTGAGCTGCTGATTATGAATTCAAGGGGACAGTGCACCTGCCTGGCAACTCAAATGCCTTATTACCTTGGGAATTATATTTTTGTGGTAATCAAATGTGACTATATAAAAGTGCTTTGTGAAGTTGACTGGGGGGAGGTGGGGGTTGCAATCCCGAAGGTCCCTTACTGTTGGGAACATGGATGCAACATTTTTATCTGGCTAGGCAAAGTCTCTCTTTTTGCTCTGGATATCCAGTATGGATTTTGTTTTTTAAAGAAGCAGAAGCTTTTCCTGCTGAAATAAAATGTTAGGCAAACAGATCAATGGGGGAGTTCTTGTGATTCAAGTGGGGTCAGGCTTCCCCTTCCAGCACACTTTCTGAGGATTCCCCCTGGACCCACAGGTCTTAGCTGGAACAGTATGGAAACTGTTTTGGAATGGCTTGATAAATAAAAGTCAGTTCACTATTCTGTGTACTGATGAGTGCAACCAGAAACAGAAATAAACAAAATATTCAAAATGTAATCTCACTTTTTGCTCCAGGAGAAGCTTACCACTATGGCAATAGAGGCCTCTATAATATTTGTCTTAAAAAATATAAACACTTGACTCAATTCTCAATTTTGCTGTGATTTTTACCTAAATCTGGGATTGTATTCAATCTCAGAATCATCAACCCTTATGAAATATTGTCCTCTTTTCTGATGGATATCCTTCTTCAAAATTGCCTTCAAACTTGGAGCTAATGTTTCAGGGAGATTCTGAAAAACACAAGAGAAATATATAAAAAGTTCATTTGAAAGCAAATCAGTTAAAAAGCATTTCAAAGAGCATTTAGAAAATGTAAACGGGGATCCCTGGGTGGCTCAGCGGTTTAGCGCCTGCCTTTGGCCCAGGGTGTGATCCTGGAGTCCTGGATGAGTTCCACATCGGGCTCCCTGCATGGAGCCTGCTTCTCCCTCTGCCTGTGTCTCTGCCTCTCTCTCTCTCTCTGTGTCCCTGATGAATAAATAAGTAAAATCTTAAAAAGAAAGAAAGAAAGAAGAAAGAAAGAAAGAAAGAAAGAAAGAAAGAAAGGAAGAAAGAAGAAAGAAAGAAAATGTAAATGAGGGATACCTGGGTGGCTCAGTTGGTTGGGTGTCCGACTCTTGATTTAGGCTCAGGTCATGATCTCAGAGTCATGAGACTGAGCCCTGTATTTGGGGTCCCTGCTCAGTGGGAAGTCTATTTGAGATTCTCTCTCCCTTTGCTGCCCATCCCCAACTTTTTCTTTTAAGAAAAATAAAAAGTAAATGTTAGTATTTGGACACCAAAGAAAGCCTGATCTGAGAGAACTGAACACTGAAAAGTCACTGTAGTTATTATTTTTTAAAAGATTTTATGTATTTTGACAGAGAAAGTGCCCATGCACACACATGTACGAGGGAGTGGTGGCAGACAGAGAGGGAAAGAGGGAATCTACAGCAAACTCCAATGCTGAGCAGGGAGCCTAATGTGGGGCTTGATCCCAGGGCCCTGAGATCATGACCTGAGCTGAAATCAAGAGTCAGATGCTCAACAGACTATGCCACCTAGGCACTTCTGTTTATTTATTATTTTTCCCATGACAAAGTTACTTGTAACTCAAAGCTTTCAGTTTCTATGCTTGGTGCACACAGTATATATGTCAGCTGCATGGAATTGGGTGGTTGGGACATCTGTCCAAATACCTGCAAGAGGACACTCCCTCCTATTTTCATAGCATTTTCAATTTTTTGGATGTAACTGCTGTCTTTGATGGAGAGCTCCTGCAGCCTGGCCCCTTCCATCTGCCGGATCCAGTTGTGTGCCTGCTTGTGGGGGTCAATCAGCAGTGGCCACTGCAGGCCATTCTTGATCAGGATGGCGTTCTCTGTCGAATACTGCCCAAGGGGGAGTCCCTGAGAGTGCCATCGGCCAATCTGGAATGAGATCGTTAGTACTTTACTGTTTCATACACTTCTTCACATCTTTAGTATCCTATAGGATACCAAAGGATCTTACAGGCTCACTGCCTTTAGAAAAATCAAATACTCTTTAAGAGGACTAAGGAAATAACAATTTAAATGCTGGGATATGAAATTTTGGGTCAGATGAGTAATTATTCACTAAAACACACTTTTCTGTTCATCAGGAAGGATGAACGCCCATCACAACAAAAATGCTCTGGGAAACAGATAAATATAGGACAGGGTACCTGTTCCCAAGGATCCTGGACTCTAATGCATACATGAAACATGCAATAACACAGAATTATACAGATGTAATCACAGCTACTCTGCTGCACACTCACCACCTGCCAAGCACATACATACATTATATGGTTAAATTGCGACAACAACCCTAATTGTTTGGAAGGAGGAACTGGGGTCTGCCTGTGGTCAGACTGTCAGAGGAAGAGGCAGACCGAGGGTTTGCCTCAGATGCTGACTCCAGGACTGATAAACTTCTTATCCTCACATAGTCTCTGCCTGTGGCTCTGACTTCATGGCAGTATCAGCAGGTTGGGAGGAAAAAGCCAAGAAGGCCTATGGAGGTTTGAGAAGGAACAGGACACAGGGGACGTCCTAGGCAGCAGGGCATCCTTAGGAGAAGCCAAGGATACTTCTCAGTTTTTAAAGGAAAGAAAAAGTTTTTCACTTAAGCCTGTGAAGAACTGCATGCTCTAGAAGTCTACACAAAAGGAAACAGGAAAAGGGATAAAGAATCCTGAAACCCAGGAGTAGCCCTGTTTGTACCCAAATATAGGTGCCTAGAGTGAAGGTCAGCATGGTGAGAGAAACACATTACCCACCCAAGAGTTTCTGTTCTCCTGACTTCCATGCTTCTCTTTAGTGTTTAACCAAAGTATGTATTCCTAAATGCTATAATTTCACTTCGCTAATTTTGGAACTTTAGATAAAGGAAATCTTAAAGTATATTCCCTTTTCTGTCCAACATCATCTGTGTTGTTTTATAGCTGTCTTTATTCATTCCCATTGCTGTAGAGTATTTATGAACACACCTAGATTTATTTATACATTCTACTGCTGAGGGCACTTAGAGTGTTGTGATCTCTCATTTTAGATTTAACTTTTATTTTCCTAATGAATGATGAGGTTAAGCAGTTTTCAAATGTTTATTGGTGATTTTGTGAGCTGCCTGCTTAAAGTTCTTACCCATTTATTTACTGGCTTTTATGTCTTTTGCTTACTGATTGGTAGTAGACCTTTTTACTGCAAATATCCTCTTCTATTCATTGACTTCTCTTCATAGCCTCTGAGTGGTGATTTTTGATGAACAGAATGTCTAAATTTCAATGTAATTCAATTAATGTTTTCCTTTATGGTTAGTTCTGCTTAAAGTAATCTTTTCTTAGGGTCATGAACATTTTCTCTTAAATTATGCCTTACTAATTTGCCTTCCATGGTTAGGGCCACCATTCAATTGCAATCGAATTTTTATGTGTGGTGTGTGGTAATGATCAAATTTCTTTCTTTCTTTCTTTCTTTCTTTCTTTCTTTCTTTCTTTCTTTCTTTCTTTCTTTCTTTCTTTCTTTTTCTTCTTCTTCTTCTTCTTCTTCTTCTTCTTCTTCTTCTTCCTTCCTTCCTTCCTTCCTTCCTTCCTTCTCTCTCTCTCTCTCTCTCTCTCTCTTTTGCTGGTAGACATTCAATCACCCAGCACTATTTATTGAAAAGACTACTAATTCCACACTGCACTGCAGTACCAGCTTTGTCGTAAGTCAGACATCCACATGTGTGTGAGTCTGTGTCTGGGATCTCTGTTCTCCATTGGTGGTATTGTTTGTTCTGCACTGGTTACACTTGGATAAATAAATCCACCATCCTAACTAGTGTAGCTTTAAAGTAAATGTTGATATTTGATGCTGCAAGTCCTTCTACCTGTTCATCAACAACATCTTAGACATGTTGGCTCTTTGCCTCCTATTACTTTTGGAATCAGATTGTCATGTGAGAGACACATACATGCTCCTCCCACCTGTTGGAATTATGACTAGGATTACAACTTCAGGATACTGAGTCTTTCAGTTCATGAACATGCCATAACTCTTCACTTATTTAGGTTTTTAAAAATTTATCTCAATAATGTTTTATAGTTTTGTTTCTGTAAGTTTTACACAACTTCTTGATGGATTCATTTTGATGCTATGATAAAAACACTGAGCCTGTTTGTTGCTGGCATAGAGAAATATAATCAGTTTCTTTGAGAAACTTTACTAAACTGGTATGAAGTCACATGATCTATCTACAGACTCTCTTGGGTTTTTCTAGGTACATATCATCAGCAAAAACTTCTATTTTTTTCTTCTTTTCCAATTCTAATATCTTTCACTTCTTTTTCTTCCCTTACTGCACTATCTAGGATCTCTGCTAGGATGTTAGATACAACTGGAGATGGTAGATGTCCCCTTGTCATGTTTCTAGTCTCACAGGAAAATTTTTGACCAATGCTTAATTTTTTCAATTCTGATTTCTTCTTTGACCTATGGTTAGTTTGGGAGTGTATATCCTAATTTCCAGAAATATGGGGATTTTCAAAGAAACTTTTAATTATTGACTTCTGGCTCTATTGCCTTTTGGACAGATAATAAACTCTGTGATTTAAATCCTTTGATATTGGTTGGAACTTTTTGGTGGTTTATTATATGGTGGGTAGTGTTCTACATGTGTTTTCATAGAATGTGTAAGCCTCAGGTGTAGGCCACAGGGTCCTGCAAATGCCCACTAAGTCTGTTGATTACATTGCTCAAATGTCCTCTATTCCTACTGATTTTTGTGTTCTTTTTTTATGAGTTACAGGAAGCAGTATGTTAAAATCTTTCTCTATGATTGTAGATTTGTCGATTTTTATCTGTAGTTCTTTTAATGTGGGCTTTGTATTGTTTCAAGTCTTATTATTAGGCACAAACAAATTCAGAATTGATAAAACGTTCTTGGAGACTTAAACTAATTCTTACCACAACATAAACTTATTTAATTCTAGTAGTCTTTTTTTGCCTTAAAGTCTACTCTGTCCTTTTTTGGTAATCTGTGGTAAATTTCCTCCCCCTACCTTTTATTTTAACTGTCAACCTTTATGATTTAGAAATGTCCTTCTAAGTAACTTACGGTCTCTATTTTGGGCTTTAGTTTATATTTTTATATAGTCTTACAATCTCAGTCTTTTAAGTGGACTTCTTTGGATCACTTGCAACTAATGTAATTGTTGATATATTTGGGTTTAAGTTGGTTATTGGCATTATGAAAATGAGAAGCCAGTATTTGCTTCTGAGATTTTGTAAATTGGGTGGTTAGTTAAAGTTATCAATCTAAAATTACTCTTTGGGGATAAATTAAAAAAAGGTGCATTTCTTTTTCATCCTCTCCACATAGATAGATAGACAATAAATATTTATTGATAAATGTAAGGTCTGTATTTTTGGTTTTTCATTTCTTTTCTTTTTGATTTTATTTATTTATTCATGAGAGACACAGAGAGAGAGGCAGAGACATAGGCAGAGGGAGAAGCAGGTGCCTTGTGGGGAGCCTGATGTGGGACTCGATCCCAGGACCCCAGGATCACGACCTGAGCCAAAAGCAGACGCTCAACCACTGAGCTACCCAGGTGTCCCTTTCTGGCTCCTTCTAAGAATACTACCTATGGTTCAGTAAGTTCACCAATTTTATTTTTTAAAAGATTTTATTTATTCATTTTTAGAGAGAAAGAGTAAGTGAGAGCAAGAAAGGGCAGAGGCAGAGGGAGAGAGGGGCTGATCCCATGACCCTGAGATCATGATCTGAGCCAAAATCAGTAACCAGATACTTAACCAACTAGCCACCCATGTGCCCCAAGCTCACCAATTTTATTAATGAAAGGGACTTCTGGGAGAGAAATTGGCTATGTTTATTAGGGCGAGGCAGTAAAATTACAATGAGTAAGAGGATTTTCTGTGACTTTTGCCCCGAGAATGAGATGTAACTAACTGAGGCATTAGAACTGTAACTTAAAATTTTTTTAAAATTTCAGTATTTTCCTCTGTCAAACGATTTGAGGGCACTTGGGTGGTTCAATCAGTTAAGCATCTGCCTTTGTCTCAGGTCAGGATCTCAGAATCCTGGGATTGAGCCCCAAATTGGGTGGGCTCCCTGCTCAGGTGGGAGTCTGCTTCTCCCTTTTCCTCTGCCTGCTGCTCCCCCTGCTTGTGCTCTCTCTGATAAATAAATAAATAAATAAATAAATAAATAAATAAATAAAATCTTAAAACAACAACAACAACAACAATAACAACAAACAATTTGGGGAAAAGATCCCAGTTTAAAAAAATGCACTTATGCCCAAAATTCAAATCAACAACAGCCACTTAACTGGATAACAGAAATATGTTACTACCTCATGTTTTTGTGCCATGACTTCAATTAAGGAAAAGTTAGGGGACAAAGAAATGTTGTTTTTAGTGCAAAGGCTCTCCCATTTGTTCACAATTAGCTGGCGAAATTCTGCTGTTAACACTCCACTGTAGACAATGCATGCTGCTGAAATAAGTGTGTCGCCCAAAATTCCTTCCAACTTCTTGTCTATTTGATTGATTGTTTCTTGCCATCGAGTCTAAATGTTAAAATAAAAATGAGTTCTTGCTATTTGACATAAAATATACTATTATGAGACAGTTCAGATATTTGTGGTCTCCAACTTGGATATAGCATTGCTATCACTATTACTGTTCTCATGCTGTGTTTGCATTTAAATTAATAATGGATAATATCATAAAACAAACTATTTTCTACGGGGAACATGAGTCCTATTCTTGGATTTGTCAACAGTGTCATATTTGTTAGGACCCATACTCAAGTCCTTTGTCTTATAAAGCAAGATAATTTTTAAATTAACAATTCGTTATATTATTAATGATGTTCAATATAATATTTTCTTATATTTATTGAATCCTTAGATGTCTAACAGGCATTTTACTTTGAAAGTCTCATTTGACACTTTCAATATCCTATTAAGTAAAAGCCATTGACTTCATTTTAAGACCAGGAGACTGAAGTTTAGAGATTAGCAGAAATTTTTTTAAAAAGGGATGAAAGAGGTCTGAGGATTGACAGAACAGAATAAAATGTTCTCCATTATGACATCTCATCCCTTTTAGCCACCCCTGTTTTATGCATTTGGCTCAGGGTGTCCCTGTGCTGGACAAAGGAAAGCCCCATGACATGTTCATTGACAGGTTTCCTGTAGACCTTATCAGACAAGAGAACTGATGTCTGGGGAACAAGAGAAAGTCCTGTCTGATCCTTGTAGTCTGTTGCCTCTGTTTTAAGACTTCTTGACCAGGACTCCTTTATTTTTATCAGGAGTGTCTACTGATCTCAATAAAAAGCAACTGGATGATAAGATAGTTTTAGGGGGCACATGATACGACCTTTGGTGAAAATAACATCTTGGGGTTTGTCAAGCTCAGTAGAAATTACTAAAGGAGAGAAATAAAACCAAAGAGAATCATGCCTTCTCATCCTTCAGAGCAGTCAGTAAGACAGATGCACACTGCAAGCGCTTGGTGGCCAGTTTTCTTCTGTTTGCCAAGAGTTGTTTTTCAGCAACTATATCTTTGTAGGCTGCCTGCAAAAACAGCAGATGCTCTTCAATCTGAAAGACAATAAATTCATTATCGAGACACAGTATTACGCTCATTTTGCCTCAAGAGTTTAACTATCACTTATATGAATATAGTATGTGGTTACTTCATTTCCACATCCTATAAAATCTTCCTGGAGAGATGGATTATGTTAATGATAGAAACATAGTTATTAAATAAATGATTCCATGAAAGTCAAGTTTGCCTTTAAAAGGTCACTTTCCTCAATGGGCTTTCTTATAAGCTCAGCACTTGAAGAAACATCATTTTCTGATTTATTTTTCACACAGAAAATGTTATATCCAGTTTCCTTCTCCAAGAAAATGACTGAACTTTATCATCCCAGATACACTGACCAGCCTGGAGGAATGGGTAGGTTTTTTTGAAGGAAGGCTGGTAGGATGAAGCAGCTCTAACCTATGCCTGGGCTGTCAGTGGAAAAGATACCATCATGAATAGCTGACAAAATGATACTCTTAAATTAGTGCTTATCTTGATAACGCCTTTGCTCAAAAGCATTTGGTGAATTTCTATAAAAATGATTGCCCATGGATATGGCCCAAAGTTTTGGCCTTGTCAATAAAAGCCTCCCCGATCTGACCCCAACCTCCCTCCCCAAAGTCAACTCCTTTCCAATAACATTACACTGTTGCCAGACTGCTTTCTTCCATATTTCCTACACACACCTTAAATGTTCTTGCCTCTGGGATTTGACTGCCATCCTTCCCTTATACCTGAAATCGTTCCTTGAAAGGATCCCTTGGATCTACATCCAAGGCATTCTTTAAAATCCTTATCACATTCCAGATGCCCCAAAGCCTCTGTCCTCTCAAATCCACACTGATGTACTTGTTTATAACCATTGTTTGAGTACTAATCATAAATTGCCTGATATTATCTCTTGGGTTGTGGACTTATTATCCTTATATTTTATATTTATATTTTTGAAAGATGTTCATGTCTTCTCAAAATCTTTGAAGACAGTGTTTAACATGGAAACTCGAACACAGTATGTTCATGGAATCATATATACGAAATTGTGCTTATTGAATACAGTTTCTAATTTATAATTTATCCTCCTAAATATGTTATTCTAGTGAAAATATCTAAATACACACACACACACACACACACACACATTACTACCTGTGGCATGATTACTCTAAAGATTTATTTATTACTAGTTCACCCATAATGATTACTCAGTTCTTTTTACTCTAATATAAAATGCTGTTTTGTTTGCTCATTCCTTTTGATTTGATTATTCTGAGAAAACGTTCTTGCTACTTGTGACATAGTGAAGTGTATAAATATTTAAGTGTAGGGGCTTTACTGACTCATCTAAACATGTAAAATTCCTTTTTCTTTTTTTTTCTGCTTTGTGCTGTCATTTTATTTATTTTCTTCTAGTTCAAGTATAGTTAATATACAGTGTTATACTGGTTTCAAGTGTACAATATAGTGATTCTATAATTCCATACATTGCACAATGCTCATCAGGACAGGCACACTCCTTAAACCCCATTCCCTAATTCCCTATTTCCCACCACCCACCCACCTTCCCTCTGGTGATCATCAGTGTGTTTTCTAGAGTTAAGAATATGTTTTTTGGGCTTTTCTTTCTTTGTTTTGTTTCTTAAATTCCATATTAGTGAGATCATATGGTATTGGTCTTTCTTTGATTTCATTCATTATACTTTCTAGCTCTATCCATGTCATTGCAAATGGCAAGATTTCATTTTTTTTATGGCTGAGTAATATTCCATTGTTTATACATATACCACATCTTCTTTATCCATTTATCAATCAGTGGACACATGGGCTGCTTCCATATCTTGGCTATTGTAAATAATGCTGCTATAAACATAGGGGTTAATTAAGGACCCTCCATACTATTTTCCATAATGGCTGCACCAGTTTGCATTCTCACCAACAGTGCACAGGGGTTCTTTTCTCTCCACATCCTCCCCAACATTTGTTTCTTGTTTTTGATTGTGGCCATTCTGACAGGTGTGAGGTATTACTGTGGTTTTGATCTGCATTTTCCTGATGATGTTACAAGACAGGCACTATGCTCTCCAAGATAACATTTTTAATGAATCCCCATGTAATAGCTTCTGGCATTATTTATTTCCCCTAACATTCCCTATATTTTTTGGAATTGTTTTTTTATATTAGGGCCCAAGTGAACAAAAGATCTATTTTTAAAATAGGATACAGTACATAACTGAGGAGAAAATCTCAACGAAGGGCTTAAAACCAGTGGCGTTAACTATTACACTCACTTTTAAAATGCTAAGTGTATCTATTAATATTTTATAAACATTTAAATATACTTGAGTTCAATGAATTAAAATATTTGAAATGTCTGGTGAAGGCCAAGGTTGCAAGCTGGAAGGGAATGCAGACTACTTTTAAGTTAGGTTTTGACTGAAATTTAGAGTTTATTTTTTTCTGCCCTACCACTTGATAATAGTAAAAAAAAAAAAGGACAATATTATAAATTTTTGTTGGGTGAATGAATGAAATACAAAAAATATACCAAAAATCATGAACTGAGTAAATACTAAAATCGAAAGTACCAGCCATCAAGGAATAAGTGAAAGGGAGTTCCAGTCCAAGATGGTGACACAGGAGGCATCTGAACCCATCTGCTTCTGTGGACACACCAAACCTACAACTACGCACAGAGCTAGTCCCCATGAAAGAAATTCAGAAACTAGCTGAGCAATTCCTACACACCGGGTGAATGAAAAGTATTCAAATCCACACAGTAAAGGCTGGGACACTCCTACCACAACCTACACCCCTGGCACAATGACACAAACAGGAGAACTCACAACTCTAGCTTCCCTTGCAGGTGAAGATTTTGAACCCAACATCTCATGTCTCAACCTTTAAGACTTCCACCTAAGGGATGGGCCCCCAAAACAGCTCTGAAAGCCAAGAGGGCTTGCATCCATAAGACCTACTGAACTAGAACAAATACTTTCTAACTGGCTATCCCTCCAGGGCTTAGCATGGAGGGAGTAGATAGAAATGTGTATCTCTCAGTCTTTGCTTTAAGGAGGCCTATCTGAAAGAGGCTGTGGTCTAAGGGTCAGGCTTCCAGTTTAGTACACATTTAGGGGCTGACTGTGATCCTCCTGCACTGGTGGTTGTGGCCTAGAGGATACGGTACCTGAGCACCCAGCTCTAGTGGCCAGAAACCTTGTTTGTGGGTCGCCAGAACTACAGCAAACAAAGAAATAATTCTCAACTGGCTCAGTGTCGAGGGCTTGGACAGAAACACTCATCTCCCAATCTGTCCCTGAAGAGAGCTATTTACACAGGCGTCCAAAGAGCCTACATCTAGGTACTGATGGAGATGCTTCCCTTTGGGACACTCTGAATACTGGGAATCTCTAAGAAAAAACAAAGCTGCTTGGGCAATGGTGTGAGAGACACCAGGAGCTCAGGCTGGGCCGAGGAGGTTCATTTCCTACACAAGACCATTCTGACAGGATAGGGAGATATGGTTGTTTTGTCAAATGCACAGAAGCCAACACAGAGAGTTAAGGAAAATAAAGAAACAGAATTATTTATTCCAAATCACAGAAAAATTAAATAACTGACCCGAAAAATAAAACTACAAATACCCTTGATGAATAAAGATGCAAAAATTCTCAACAAAATAGAGCAAAGTGCATTAAAGAACACATTAAAAGAACTGCACACCATGACCACATAGGATTTATCCCTGAGATGCAAGGATGGTTCAAAATATGCAAATCAGTAAATGTATTATATCACAATAGAATGAATGATAAAAGTCACACGATCATCACAATAAATGCAGAAAAAGCATTTGACAGAATACAATATCAGTTCATGATAAAAACCATCAACAGATTGGGTATAGGAAGAACAAACCTTAAAATAATAAAGGGCAGTTACTACAACAAACCCATAGCTAACATAATATTCCATGGTGAAAACCTGAGAGCTTTTCCTTTAAGATCAGGAACAAGATAAGGATGCCCACCCTCAACATTCTTACTCAATATAGTATTAGAAGTCCTGATTAGAGCAATCAGGCAAGACAAAGAAATAAACAATACCCAAATCAGAAAGGAGTAAGTAAAAGTGTTAACTATTTGCAGATGACATGTTTTTGTATATAGAAAATCCCCAAAATTCAACCAAATAACTGTTAGAACTAATCAACAATGTCAGTAAAATTGCAGGATGCAAGATCAATATTCAGAAATCAGTAGCATTTCTGAACAATAATGAAAACAGTATGTGATACTGGCATAAAATAGACACAGAGATTAGTGGGACAGAATAGAGAGCCCCAGAGTAAATCCTGGCATACATGGCCAACTAATATTCAACAAGGGAGCCAAGAACAATCCAATGGGGAAGGACAATCTCTCCCACCAAATGGTGCCAAGATAACATGCAGAACAATGAAAGTGGAGTCCTATCTTACACCACTCACAAAATTAACTCAGAATAAATCAAAATACCATCAAACTGATACCATAAAACTCCTAGAAGAAAATGTAGGGAAGAAACTGCTTCTCATTGGTCTTGGTGATGATTTTTTTTTTTTTTTTTGGATAGAGTACCAAAAGCACAAATAATAAAAGCAAAAATCAACAACTGGGACTACATCAAACTTCAAATTTTCTGCAGGTCAAAATAATTAACAAAATGAAAGGAAAAACCTAAAAAAAAGAATAGTTTTGTAAAACGGTTGGATAAGATGCTAATATCCAAAATATATAAAGATCTTTTACAATTCAGTAACAAAACGCAAACTATCCAATTAAAAAATAAGCAGAAGATGGAGTACACCTGTGGCTCAGTCAGTTAAGCATCTCAACTCTGACTCTTGATTTAGGTTCAGGTCATGATCTTAGGGTCACGGGACTGAGCCCCACATCAGGTTCTGCTTGGTGAGGAGCCTGCTTGGGATTCTCTCTCTCCCTCTGCCCTGCCCCTCCCCCACTTGTTCTCTCTTTCTTTCTCTCAAAATAAATAAATATTTTAAAAAATGAGCAGAGGAACTAAAGAGACATTTTTCCAAAGAAGACATATAGATGGGCAACAGATGTGAGAAGATACTCAACATCACTGATCATCAAAGAAATGCAAATTAAACAAAACCACAAAGAGATATCACCTCACACCTGTTAGAATGGGTCAGAAAAAACAGTATAGACATTTTACAATATTAATTCTTCCTAACCATGAGCATAGACTATTTACAGACTATTTCTGTAGTGGTTGCTAAGTGAGTGGTCCTGTGCCATGCCCTGGAGAGCACTCCCAGTCCCGCCACTGCCCACCCCGGCCCTCTATCCCCATTCTGTTTTCACTGTAGGCTCCAGGACCTGACACTGCTCTGTGACTGGTTGGTGTCTGTGCCACACCAGTTACTAGATTAATCATTCCTGGAGAGAAGTATTTTATAGTGGAGTAGGTAAGTGCATGGGCTTTAGAGTTAGACACGCCTGGGTTAGAGCATGGGCACCACTCAGAGGGTCATGGTGTTGGACAAATTTATAAATCTTTCACTTAAGCCTTCTCCCCCTTGTAAACATCTCCTTCTGAAAGCTGACCTGAGGATTAAATGCGAAAGTCTGTATAAAGCCTCAGTGTGGTACTTGGAACATAGTATACACTCATTAAATGTTAGCTATTATTAACACATCTCTAAATATAACTGGAAATTTACAGACTGTTGCATGAAGTATGTGTTTGACATTTTAGCTGATGGCAATGAGCAGGACAGGATGGCTAAGTGTCACCATGAAAGGGTCCCAGCTGCTCACTCAGGAAGCCACAGGAAAAACGCTTGTCTTTACTTCCTTTTCACTGAATTGTTGCCTTATGTTACTGAAATAAACTTTTTAACCTGTTAGTATCTTTAACTGAAAAAAAAAAAGGTACATGATAGGCTGCAACTAAGTATTAGCGATAAAATGACATATCAGCACAAAATATATTCAGTAAAAATTTATTAATTTTCTTAAAAAATGTCTGATACTTTTTAGATAGCTGAGTTTGCAAGAAATGCCTATGGGGCCAGGCAGGTGACACAAATGCTTGAAGTGAGTTAGGGACTTATTACAGACAAGTGAGAGTGCCAACCCAAGGCTGCCAGA
Organism: Nyctereutes procyonoides; assembly: GCF_905146905.1. Taxonomy (NCBI): domain Eukaryota; kingdom Metazoa; phylum Chordata; class Mammalia; order Carnivora; family Canidae; genus Nyctereutes; species Nyctereutes procyonoides. The sequence continues at coordinate 12,201,263 of NW_026575044.1, forward strand.
TCTTCTGAATTTTCAAATGAAGGCAGAAATTCAAATTTTAAATGAAATCCCCAGATCTTAAAATGCTGGTAACTACGTTGAAATGGAGAGCTTAGGGAGAAAGACCATACAGGTAAACAGAAGATGCCAACGGGCTGGATCTCTCTGCTAGAGGTTCTCTCAGAATGTCTGTGAACGGGCTGGTGACCTCAGTCCTGGCTCTTGTAATAATATCCCTATTTTAACTTAAAACCCAGAAGTTTAAGAAATAACCCTGTCTTTACAAAACAAAAGAGTCATTGATATAAACAGGTTAAGGACAGTTTTTTAAGATCACAGTTTGATAGTGGGTGGGTCTTTGGTAGACAGAAGTCACAAAGCTCTCCTGGGAGAAATCTGGTGAAATGGTTAGTTAATATATTACTGATACAGTAATAATTATCATTATTGAGTGTTTTACTATATGGAAGGTACCCTTACATATAGTACTGGTATTATTTACTTAATCACAATTAATCTCTTCATTACCTTTATTATCCTCATTTTATTCTAAACTGATAAAACTCTACTGAGGTAATGACGATGGTGTTTCTTGGTGTTTCTGACTAGTTCACAAAGGTGTTGCAAGTTTAACAAGCAAACAAATGTCTTACCAGCTGCAAACCTCTTTGTTTCTCGGCCAGCCTTTGCCGTGCAATTTTGAGGACATTCTGAGCTTCAGCTACTTGCATTTGCTTAGGGCCCACCACCTTAAAAAAGAATGTCACAACATTTAAGTGTTAAAAAATGTCAAGTTAAAAATGTTGCTTATGTTTGAAAGACATTTATAAGTGTCAATTCTTATGATCAGCTTTCCTAGAAATTATGTGTACAAAAGGGATATAAAGAAGTTTAATATGGTGAAATATATGAAAACCAAATAAAACAATAGCATAGTTGCCATAAATAAAATAATAAAAATAAATATAATAAATAGATTTATTTAAAAGTAATTATTTATAAAATATAATAATAAAAACAATTTAAAAATAAAATTTGTATCTGTTAGCATAATATCTTTGATTCAAGTTGCACTAGGTATCCTTTCATAGAAGTTGATTTGAGCATTGTTAAGGGAACATTATTTCTGGGACTCTGAGGTATCCCTTCCAGGTTGTTTTAGGTACTGAGGAGGAAAGAACATACCTTCTGCACTTCATGGTAGTTATTCAAAGCTATAACCCACTGGCACATAGAGCAACAGGCAACAGACACGAGAGCAATCTTGTTTGGGTTGAAATCAGGTAAGATTAAAATTTTTTTCAGCTTCATGAAAACCTAGAGATAATACAATTTGTGTATTACAAGAAAAAGCAATGTTGTTGACCTGAAGTTGTCCTAAATACACAATCTACACTAAAATAAAATTTTATTGCACATAAGAAATACTCCACTCCTCTTAGATGGTAGGCTTATAGCACAGCTGTGTACACAGTGGCTCCAGTTGCAGAGGAGGGCAAAGCCTCGCTTACAAATATCTTGTTATTGCTACTGTTGGCACAGCAGCTTTGCCAGAGTTTTAAAAAAGGGACTCCATTTTACAACAAAGAGAAAGCAGGTAAACGTGGAATTTGGTGTGCAAGGAGGTCTGAAGTCTCTCCCATGCAACCTGAGGTGTGAGAAGATAGAACACTGTGCCCCACCTTCTGACCCCAAGGGGCATATCTGCAGGGCACAGTTCCCAGGCCCCAGTGAAGGGTCTGAGTTGTCAGTGGTGGCAGTGAGGCCTGAGCACGCTGAGGACACTATAGTTAACTTGTGTCACATGCCTTTTTTTCCAGTTGTTTACATACTATTTCTCCTCTATTTTGCGGAGCCATAATCAAAATAAAATCCTTCTGAGACCTGAGATTCCTTTTCTTCTCTTGCCTGGTAGGTCAGAACCATTTTGCTAAATAATTTAGATGGCAGGTGATCCATTATCAATTTATTATTGCTGTTTTCATTATTGCTTAAAATACTGTTATGCTTTTAATAACTTCTTTAGATGAAATGTTATTTTAGCTTGAAAGTTCTATTTAAACACAACCACAAGGAATCATTTTTACTAAGAATGCTTCAGAGAGTGAGTAGTTGTTACATTAATCCATGAGTAATACGGATGTCAGCACTAACATTCTGCTAAAGAATTCACCTTGTTCATATATGATCCTGTATTTCCTAATAACATAGATTATCACTGTAAGTAATTAATTAATTGTGTTTTTAGCTGTTTCGTGTCTGGCTTCCCTCTTATAATGTCAACTTCATAACATCGAGGAACGAGTTGGTCTTGTAAGCTATCGTCGTGTCTCATGATGACCCTTAGAAGGAAAATACTCCATAGATAGTTGTGAATGAATCAAGGACAGGGCACTGTGTGCATCTACAAATCTACCTGCCTAACATCTCAGCTCAGCTCCTGCCTAATACTCCTGTTCGGATATTCCTCTAGCCTCTACACTGGAATTACCCAGTTCTAAAACCACTTTCACATTTCTGGGTATTTGTTACCACAGCAACCACTGCCTGTGGCCCAAATCTCTGAGTTTCCTGTGAGCACTGTGACAAATCAGCACATCCTGGGTGACCAAAGACCATAACTTATGCTCTGGCCGTGCTGGAGACCAGAAATCTGAAATCAAGGTCCAGGTGGGACAGTACTCGCTCTGGGGGCCTGGTGGAGATTCTGTTCCTTGCCTTTTCCAGCTTCTGCTGCCAGAGGCATTACTTGGCTTATGGCCACATGGGTGGTGTCTGGACTAGTTACTGCTCTCTACTTTGCCTCTGTCCAGGCCCTCGGAACCTTCTGCCTACCCTGTCATACTTTTTTCCTCTTCCTACAGGACTCCTTTGTCCAGCATGGCCTCCCACTACATTGGGCACTGAGCCCCAACACTTACTCCGGACTCTGGCCCACTCTCATGGTCCTTGAAGTGCTACAGTAAATCTATTTCTTCTGAATTAAATCTGCTCCAGCAAAACCCTTCACTAGGTGTCTACACTACTTGATTTTCTTCTATTTTTTTCTCTGCTCTCATCTGTCCCCCATCTCCTCCAGCATGAATTAATATTTTCAAAGTGCTCAGAACAATGTCTGGCATATGTTGTTATATGAACATTTGTTACACAAATTAAAATAAATCTTTGGGATCCAGTTCAAGATGGTGATGTAGGAGGATCCGAAACTTCCCTTCTCCAAATCTACAACTATATAAGAACAACTATCTTTAAAAGGAACCAAGAAGCTACCTGAATACTCCTACACATTGGGCAATGAGATGAAACACCCTTGAAGTGGGTAGCAGAAGCAGAGACATAATCTTGCTGTACACCCACTCCTGGCATGGTGACCCACAATTGGGAGGGAACTCACAGCCCCAAGCTTCTCTCTGAAAAGTTTGAACCCCCACACCTGAAGACCTGCACCTGAGAGAAGATCCCCAAAACATCTGGTTTTGAAAGCCAACAGGGCTTGCATCCACAAGACTCCCGAGGCCACAGTGAACTGAGGAACAGTCCTGAAAGAGCTCATGCAGACTTATCCCCTAGGGCCCAGTGCACAGGTGGGTGACTGAAAGATTCCCAATCATCCAGGGAAAGAGGCCCATGTGCTTATCTCATAGCTTTGACATGAGGGTTGGTGTTCTAGTTTCACATACCAAACAAAACTAGCAAAAAAAGAACAAGTCAGGGGCACCTGGGTGGCTCAGTTGTTGAGGATTTGCCTTTGGCTCAGGTCATGATCAGGTCCTGGGCTTGAGTCCTATATCAGGCTCCCTGCAGGAAGCCTGCTTCTCACTTTGACTATGTCTCTGCCTCTCTCTTTGTGTCTCTCATGGATACATAAAATCTTAAAAAAAAAATGAGAGCAGAAATAATGAAATAGAGACTAAAAACACAATGGAAAAGATCAATGAATTGAGGAGTTGGTTTTTTAAAAAAGACAGAACTGAAAAACCTGTAGTTAATTCACCAAGAAAAAAAGAGAGGGCTCAAATAAATAAAAACAGAAACAAAAGAGATACTACAATATACCCCAGAGGTACAAACAGATTAGAAGAGACTGCTATGAACAATTATACACCAACAAATAGGATGAGTTAAAAGAAATGGATAAATTCCTAGAAACATGCAACTTACCAAGACTGAGTCATGAAATAGAAAATCTGGACAGACTAATTATTGGTAAAGAGATTGAACCAGTGATAAAAAAACCTCCCAACACACAAAAGTCTAGAACTAGCTGGCTTCAGTGACAAATCCTTTTTTTTTTTTTTAACATATATACATTCTTAAAGATTTTATTTATTAATCATGAGAGATACACAGAGAGAGGCAGAGGCACAGGCAGAGGGAGAAGCAGGCTCCACGGCAGGGAGCCTGATGCAGGATTTGATCCTGGAACTCAGGGATCACACCCTGAGCCAAAGGTGGACGCTCAACTGCTGAGCCACCCAGGTGTCCCTCAGTGGCGAATTCTATCAAATATATTAAAAAGAATTAATACCAATCCTTCTCAAACTTTTCCAAAAAACAGAAGAGGGGACACATCCAAAGTCATTTTATAAGGCCAGCATTACCTTGTTACCAAAATCAGACAAGGACATCACAAAAAAAGAAAATTACAGACCAATATCCCTGATGAACAATGATGCAAAATCCTCAACAAAATATTAGCAAACTGAATTTAATAGTACTTCAAAAAAATCATAAACCATGAAGTGGGATTTATTCCAAGGATCAAGGATGGTTCTGTAACAATTGATCAATCAATGTGATATAGTACATTAACAAAATTAAGGATAAAAATCACATTATCATCTCAATAGATGACTATTTCAATATCCAGTTATGATAAAAATACTCAACAAGCTGGGTATAGCTGGAATATACCTCAATATAATAAAGACTGTACATGACAAGCCCATAGTTAACATCATACTTAACAGTGAAATTCTGAAAGCTTTTCTTTTAAGGTCAGGAGAAGGACGCTTACTCTCACCACTTTTATTCAACACAGTATCCAAAGTCTTAGCCAGAGCAATTAGGCAAGAAAAAGATGAAAGGCATTCAAATTGGAAAAGAAAAACTGTCACTATTTGCAGATGATATTATATGTGGAATACTCTAAAGATATTATATGTGGAATACTCTAAAGACTTAGAAAAAATGAATTCAGTACAGTTGCAAGATACAAAATCAATATACAAAAATCAATTGCATTTCTATACACCAACAATGCACCATCAGAAACAGAAATTATGAAAATAATCCCACTTACAGTTGCATCAAAAAGAATAAAATACCTAGAAATAAACTTAACCAAGGAGGTGAAATACTTTTCAGTACACCAAAAACTGTAAGACACTGATGAAAGAAATGGAAGAAAACACAATAAGTGAAAAGATATTTTATGCTCATAGATTGGAAGAAGATTGTTAAAGTATCTGTAATACTCAAGGCTATCTATAGATTGAATGCAATCCCTATCAAAATTCCAATAGCAGTTTTCACAGAAATAGAACAAACAATCCTAAAATTCGTATGGAACCACAAAACAGCCCAAATAGTCCAATAATCTTGAAAAAGGAGAACAAGGCTAGAGGCAACATGCTTCCTGATTTCAAACTGTATTATAGAGCTATAGTAATCAAAAGAGTATGTACTGGCATATAACAGACGCATAGATTGATGGAACAGAACTGAGTGTCCAGAAATGAGTCCACACATAAAGTTGATCAATTTATAACAAAGGATCCAACCATATATAATGGGGAGGAATGCCAGAATGGCTCAGTCAGTTAAGCATCTAACTCTTCATTTAGCTCAGGTCCGATCTCAGAGTCATAAGATCAAGCCCTGGATTAGGTTCTGTGCTGGGCATGGAGTCTGCTTAAGATCTCTCTCTTCTTCTGCCCTTTCCCTACTCCCCCCAAAAATAAAAATAAGTAAGAATATACAATAGTTGGAAAGGATAATCTCTACAACAAACGGTGTTGGGAAAACTTGACAGCCACATGCAAAAGAATGAAGCTGGACCCCTATCTAACATCATACACAGAAATAACTTAAAATGGATTAAAGATGTGGATGTAGACCTGAAGCCATAAAACTCCTAGAAGAAAACATAGATGGTGAACTCACTGACATTGATTTTGGTAATGACTTTGGATTTGACATAAAAAAGAAAGCTAACAAAATAAAAAAATATATATATATATATCTATATATAACTACATCAAACTGAAAAGTTTCTGCCCTGTAATGGAAACCATTAGCAAAATGAAAAGGTAACCTATAGACTGGGAGAAAATATTTGCAAAACACATATGTGGTAAGGGGTTAATACCCAACATATAGGGATCCCTGGGTGGCGCAGCGGTTTGGCGCTTGCCTTTGGCCCAGGGCGCGATCCTGGAGACCCGGGATCGAATCCCACGTCAGGCTCCCGGTGCATGGAACCTGCTTCTCCCTCTGCCTGTGTCTCTGCCTCTATCTCTCTGTGACTATCATAAATAAATAAAAATTAAAAAAAAAACCTAAAAAAAAATACCCAACATATATAAAGAACTCCTACAGACTCCCCCAAAAACCACACCTCAAACAAGAGAAAGCAAAAACAAAAAAATAAAATAACCCCAAACCCAATCTGATTAAAATATGGGCAGAGGATCTGAATAGACATTTTTCCAAAGATCCCTGCATGGAGCCTGCTTCTCCCTCTGCCTGTCTCTGCCTTTCTCTCTCTCTCTCTCTATTATAAATAAATAAAAATAAATCTTTAAAAAAAAAGAAGGAAATCCTTCCAGTTGTGACAACATAGATGAGCCTTGCATGTGTTATGCTAAGTGAACTAAGTTAGACAGAGAAGGATTTTATCACTTATAAGTGGAATCTAAAACAAAAACTGAACTCAAATACAGACAACAGATTGATGGCTGTCAGAGGTGGGGACTTAGGGATGGCGAAGGGGGCCAAGAGGTGGAAACTTTCAGCTGTAAGATAAATAAGTCCGGGGGGTAGAATGTATGGCATGATGACTAGAGTTAAAAATATCATATTGTGCATTTGAAGATTATTATGGAGTAGGATCTTAAAAGTTATCACTATAAGAAAAAATATTTGCAACAATGTGTGGTGATAGATGATAACTAGGCTTACTGTGGGGTGATCACAATATATATGAATATTGATTCATTATACCATACACCTGAAGTTAATATGTTATATGTCAATTATATCTGAACTTTAAAAAATTCCAGACACTTTTATTCAAACCTTGTGGTTTCTTAGTGTAATGCAGTCCCTCCAGAGAGACTTTCACCCTCTGTTGGTCTCTTCTCTCATTAAAGAGATTCTGAGACATAGCATTCCCTGATTTGGGAGACACACTGCTTTTCCTCAGCATTCCCAGCAAACCTGTTACATATGGTTATGGAGCTTGCTCCCTCATCTTCTAACCTGAATCACAGACTTTCCATTCTAATGCACAATTCCAATGTTGGACTCCTGTAGACTATGAGTATGGGAGGCATCAGTTATGCATTAATTAGGGATCAACTCTGTACCTTCTCCGGTATGCTGTCCTTGTCAAGGTTAATCAGTCTTTTCAGGAAACCAGTTTCCGAAAGAAGCAATTTTGCTGACGTCCAGTTAGGTTTCTTCTGCAGAAGAATGCATACTGCATTCATGACTGTCAGCACGAGAAAGGGAGGCTGTGTATACACTCTGCAATAGGTAGGGGAAACCTGGTCAGCTTCACAACTGAAAGTGAATGCATCCTGTAAACTATCTTAGAAGACAAAATACACAGATTTTTAACAGACTTTTTCATAAGGTTAACTACTTAGCTATTTCAGTTTGGGCTATATGTAAACATTTGGGTATGTTTAACATACGGGTATCTCTACTTTGGGAAGATGACATGTGTAAGACTTAAATATGTAGAACATCTAAGTTAGAGGTTAATTCTTTTCATTAGAAAAGTACTCACTGCAGAGTCCTTTATAGCAGGAGCCCTCCTGTTTCGTCCCAGTGCTGATGTCCTAATGACTAATGACAACTAAGCCACTCCCCTTAAACATATCCTCTGACTTTTCTCTATCCTCATCTGAAATTCCTGCCATAAAATCATGATACAACAGAGTGGGAAAGAGGATTGGTGGGGGCTGGTCTCTTAGATTCTTAGTGTGGTTATTGGAATGCTGGAAGCCGCTTCTTATTTGCGTCCTCATCAGCTGACTTGCCACTGCAGGAGCACGAGAAGGTGACATTCTGGAGAGCCAGCGGTCAGAAGAACAGTCACAAGAAGTAAGTTTCAGTGAGATGCCAGGAGGGTGGTGATTATTATGCAGTAACATTTGGGACTTGGGAATTAAAGGCACAGGTCCATCCACAGCAATGAGTCTCCCCCAAATGAAACCATACAGACTTCCCAACAGAAGGCAGGCAACAAAGCCAAATATATGCATATAACACTAGCTACAAGGGTTACCAAGAAGGTCCTCCTGCCTTAAATTTCACCACTAGAGATTCACTCATTTAGGTTAATCTTTGTTTTCTTTTACAGTCTACTTCAAAAATGCAGATATTTTTCAGGACTATATATTTAAATAATTAATGGTTTATTTAGAACTAATTTATCAGACAGCTTTTCTGAGATTATCAGTGTGGGTTTTTTTTTTTTTTTTGTTTGTTTTGTTTTTTGAAATAAGGAGAAAGGTTGTAACAGGAACTAGGGAAAGAGTGACAAGGTCCACAGGGGAGAAAAGAGAGCTCCAAAAACAGGATTTTCCTCAATTTTGCCTATATTTGACACTTTTTAAACAAACATAATGGGAATATAGTAAAATTGAGATAAAAATACATTATCTATAAAATTTTAATGTAAATTAAAGGGAAAATAGATTCAATTGACTATCATCCCACCTACCTATCACTTTTAAGAAACAAATACCTGATTCAAAGCAAGACCAACCTACATTGGAAATCTGCTTTAAAAACCTCGTTACTACACAGGAGTCCTCTGACTTAGACTTTTATTGGTTTGCTCTAATCTATATTTTCTACCACTTTCCCCCTTCTTCTAGTGGCTAATGCAGCTAGGAAAGAGAGTGGGCTGTCCTGGGTACCTGCTGGATGTCTCTGCTGCACATCATAGATGTGGCATTGGAATCAGCAATATCACAAGGGGGAATCTTAACAAACAAACAAGCTATACAACAAGAAACCCCCATAACGTATGCAAGGAAAGGTTAGGGATTTCTAGCTAGGGAATGGGAGTGGGCCTGTTCAGTCGGAGAAACCTCTTAGCATAAAAATAACGAGCACCTGCCTAAAAAAAAAAAAAAAAAAAAAAAAATTTTAAAAAAAAATATATATATATTAATGGGGGGGGGGGGGGGGGGGGAAAAATAAAAAAAAAATTTTTTTTTTTTTTTTTTTTTTTTTTTTTTTTTTTTTTTTTTTTGTTTTTTTTTTTTTTTTTTTTTTTTTATGTTTTAGATGGTTGTTGTTTTGGTGTTTTATTATTAATATATTTTAAGTATAAATTTATTTTGTTTGTGAAAAATTGAATTGTGATTTAAAATAATTTATAAGATTAGATTTTAAAGGATAGATTTTGATAGGATGAATAAGTTTTTAGAAATGTTTATGAGTTTAAGGTAACTATGGTTAAAATAATGAGTTAAATAAAGAGTGATGTTGGGGATATAAATGCTATGTAGCTAAAGTGTTATAGAAAAAATATAATATATAAGCGAAGGCAAACTGGCGTTTGTAGTTAATTAATAACATGAATGCTTTTCTGGATTAAGTCTTCTGATTAATGTCTAATGATTTGAAAACATTTAAGGAAATAGAATGTATTTCATATATGGAATTATGAGAGAAGTTAATGCTGCCTGTATGAAAGGGCATTAACTAACTGTATGGCTTATATTTTATTGAAATGACTGGGAATTGGGATAATGAAATAAAGAAGAATACTGAGGATGAGATAGGGATGGAAATTCATGTTATGAGGTCAAAAAGAGTAAGAATAAAGAATTTGGTCTGCTTCTCCTTCTCTGACTTTCAACTGCGGGGAGGAGCTCGGGCACTGTGGTATGCGCTGCTTTCCCAGTAAAGTCCTGCTGGTTAAAGACAGCTTGTTTGTCATCGTCTCTTCTTGTTCCCAGAATTAATAATGTTACAAATATCATGGTAGATTTGCCTACTTCTGCATCTTTAATTGAAATATCACTTCCAATAAATAATGGAAAATGCAACACATCCTGCAGGTGACAGCAAAGTCTTCTCGTCTGTTGGGCCGCAGACCCCTATGGAGAGCATCTCACCAAGAGATTCAAACTACAAATATTGGGATCAGGCTCTGGACCTTGGAGTATCTCATTTCTTCTTGGAAGTTCCTACCCCAGGAGGGCGGCCAGGGCCGAGGGACCAGGCAGTGGTTCCCCAGGGGCACCTGGTGGCCACTGTGGCCCTGGACGCACGTCACTGTGGTGCCGCGGACCTGGCTTTCTGTAGCCCACAGCAGCACCACAGACACTGTCCTACTTTCGGACCTGTAGGTCAGGTGCTGCTAGAGTCACCATGGCTTCGTCTCTCGTCCTGGATATGCACTGTTGGGCCAATCCTAGGACATGGGTTTTAGGTCTCTGAGACTGGGATAAAGTTTGTCACCAGTAGCACAGTATGTAGTTTAGTCAGCAGTGGCTTTTCTCATGGCTGCAAAAAATATTGATGTGTCCTGCAGGTGATGGAGCCATAACATGGATGACATACACTATATGACACACATAATAACAAGTTTAAAGTAACCAAGATGGGTAAAAATGACTTGGTCTAAAAACATATGAATACAGACTTAGTAACATTTACTAGGCATTTGTGCTTTATTTTGGGCTTTTCCAGTTCCAAACAAATGAGGTGAATTACCTCAGCTCAGCGACATCGGCTTTATCCAGGGCGCTCAGAGCCACGATCGCCTTGTCGAGAGCTGGCAGCACACTTTTTACTTCATGGGCAGTTTCCTGCAACAAAGTTAGAGGCCCCCAAACATGTATGAATGCATATAGCTGCATGCTGTAAATTCTTCTATCTTGAACCTGGAAAATAGATTTGGCCCTTTCTACGATGCATGCTGTGTACACCACTAGGAATGTGTGCTGCAGTCCTGAGTGTGGGTGATGAGGAGCTGTGTGTGTGAGAACTCTTCTCCATCAGACTCAGGGTAGTCCTGGGAAAGGTGGGTTGCCCAGCTAAGGAAGCCTGAGCTTCAGAGGCCCTCGCTGGCTCTGGCCTTCTCCTGTGCCTGGAAGGAGCTCTGTCAGGGTTCACAGGGCTGTGTGTCTTCACTGGCTCTAAAAGTCAGACACTGTAACTGCAACCGGCTTTCCCTTGGGTCAGGTGTCAGTGGAGCAGCTGCGGATATGTTTGGGGTCTGGCTGAGAAGCTGAGTTGGACATAGGCACTACTCTATATAGTGAAGTTATTAGAAGCTATCTAAATTAGGAAGGACTTGGAGAAGTTCTTCAGTTGTCCCCTGTTCAGCTTTCCTGGGCATGTGACGTTAAGGGCTCAGCTAGGAGTCACATTGTAACATAAATTTATTCCACAGGCCAAGCACCAGAGCTACATGGGCAGTGGGGGAAGAAACAAGGTTTGTGGTATATGAACCCAGAATCTGATTTGTGGAAAGTCAGTTCATCAGATGTGTATGATTGGAAGTGCAAGGTGATATTCTCAATGATACCTACCCAAAATGGAACACAGGTGATAATGTAGTACACACTACTCTAAACTTAGCAGAAAGCTTCTGTTTTTTTCAGTGGGAGTTATGCAAAAACAACCCATCAGAATTCCTCAGTTTTCGGGTAATAGCTACTGAATTTAAAAAGATGTTTTGGAGTATCTCAATGAAATAAGTGAGAAATTAGAGGTTCCTTACATAGATGTGTGTGAAAGGTACTCTATTTTATAATTTTAAAATTTTATTTACAAATAAATAAGACAAAACTTAGTGAACACAGAAGTGATTAAATGTTAAAATCAATAGAGATTATTTTGATAGAGAAGCAAATGTGATGAAAATTTTCAGATCACACCAAAAGCAATAATTTATTAAGAGGAAAAAAATACATTTCAGATAGAGGTAATGATCTGGCTCTTGTCTGTTTAATAATCCAATTCACAAAGAAGAATGCATCATACAATTGCACTGGAAAATGTCAGTGTTCTGGCTGAGTTTGCAAGAGATATTGACATTAATGAAAATCTAAATATCAGAAAACAACTCTATAAGGAAGATATTGGTGGAAAACTAGTTAATGAATGCTCTCAATTCATACACCATCTAAAAATCATTAATTGCCCAAGAAACCTTGAAATGCCAGTTTTGCTTAAACCAATCAATAGCAACATTAAAAATATTCATGACATTATTGGTGATGGGTTATAAAGTTCAAAGAAACTATCCAACTATCAAAAAACCCACATTTTTATCAACTATGCTGAACACTGCACAGGAAATGATATTAATGAATAATTCTCACATAAAGAAGTAGGAGATAATTTTGCAAATCTCCAAATAATTGGTATTGATTATATTTTAGTTTTTACCTGAGCATAATCTTCTACAATTCTTACTTCTTCAGCCATAATTTCTTCATCCTGTTTAACAAGCACCTGGACTTTCTCCACTACTTGTGAATCTTTCTGCAGCTTTTCCATGAGTGCTTCCTTTTCCTAATGAGACACATAGTTCTTCTAAGAATTAATTTTAAGAGATATAGAACTTCTTTTTTAAAGAGAAATTCATTTAAAGAAAAATTCATAAAGCTCATTTCATTATTATTTTAAAGATTTATTTGTTTAATTGACATAGAGAGTGTGTGAGCATGAGCAGGAGGAGGGGCAAAGGAAAAGGCTGAATCAGACTCCACCCTAGCAGGGAGCTGATGTAGACCTCGATCCCAAGACCCTGAAATCAGGACCTGAGCTGAAGGCAGTCTCTTCCTTGACTGAGCTATCCAGGTGCCCCAGCTCATCTCATTATTTAAAATTTACCAAAATCAGCTTGAAATATATTTGTTGAACAGATTAAACTGGAAAGGATAACCATAGCCAGTATCATCTCATGAGACACATGTGAAGAGTTTTAGAGCACCCTGCAGACTGCGAGTTACTAGAGCATAGTTGATTGATTTAACTAATAACAGCAGAATTATTCAATGTGAGCTTTTCCAACTAGTTGTATGCCTATTATCACACTGAGTTATTACAATATAGTGCTGTTACTATTTCGCTATCATTGTTGTCTTGTTGTCATTGTCTTGTTCATTTTACAGATAAGAAAGTTGAGGCCAACAGAGCTACACAGCTGCATGCTAACAAAGCTGCAATCCATGCTTGCCAAGTATCACAGCCTTTGCTTCCCAATGCTGTTCTATATTAAATATAAAATATTTAAAAGAGATTTCAAACCAGATGTACCTTTTTTTTTTTAAAGATTTTACTTATTTATTCATGAGAGAGACAGAGAGAGAGGCAGGCAGAAGGAGAAGCAAGCTCCCTGAGGGGGAGTGGGACTCGATCCCAGGATTCCGGGATCATAACCTAAGTCAAAGGCTGACCCTCAACCGTTGAGCCACCCAGGTGTCCTAATGTACCTTTGTTTTTTGTTCTATTTGTGGGCCAAGGACCAAGAGCTCCTCTTGCATATCTGTAACTAGAGTGGTTGCTTCCAGGATCTTGGATAGACCCATATAAAAACGATTCCTGAGGGGAAAATAGCATTATATTAGCAAAGCGAGATTCATCACAATCATGTATTGAAAGACAACATGGTAAAGATGTTGATTCTTCCCCAAATTATCATATAGGTTTAATGTGATGCCTACCAAAATCGCTGTAAGATTTTTCTTTGTAGATACAGACAAGCTTCTTCTAAAATTTACATAAAATTTACATAGAAATGAACTAGGATGATTAGAACAATTTTACAAAAGAATACAGTGGGTGTCATCTCTCTACCTGATTGTGAGACTGATTAAGTAATGATGGTCATCAGGAAGAGGTCTTGGCAGAGGGTAAGATACCTCCATCAACAGAACAGGACTGAGAAGCCAGAAACAAACCCACAGAGGCACAGTCAACTAGCTTTTGACAAAGGTGCGAGAGTGATTTTCAACAAAGGGTGCAGAGTGGCTGGTTATACAACAGATTGTGGATGTAAGCCTCATGCCTTACACAAAACTAATTCTAAGTGGAGGGCAGAATGAAGTGTGAGAGGTGGGACTGTGGTACTTTTAGAAGAATGCATAGGAGAAAGTCTCCAGGACCCAGGACTAGGGGAGGAGGGAGAAGTTCGAAGACATGACAAGAGAAGCACAGCCAAGAAAGAAAACCAAATTTGACAAACTGGATGTCATCAAAATTAAAACAGAAAGACTCCATCCAAAGAAGGACAAGACAAATAACTGCTGGGACAAAATATCTGCAGTCCGTATATCAGACAGAGGGATTCCTATTTAAAACACCCAGAGAGCTCTCAAAACTCGGCAATGAGAAAAACTGAAGAATCCATTTAGCAAATGTGCCAGCGCTGTGCAGAGACACTGAAGGGGAAAGGAGGCGCAGGCGCAGAGAGGGCTACCCTGGTGGTGGAGGGCCGCAGGCAGAGACCACAGTGCCGTGTCTGCAAGGCTGTAGAGGAACACTATTCCTCATGCACACAACCACGGTGGACAACAATGTGGTATTTTCTTTGCGATTCAGCATATACTCACCGTGGCCTGTTTCTGGCCTTTCTCCTAGAACCGCTCCACCGCAGAAACCACCCTGGCTCCTTCTGTGGATGAGTGGTTGCACTCATGTGCATACCCATGCATACCCATCCATGCCTCAGAGTGCTTACAGAAACGGATAGTCTATTGATACGTGCAACGTCTGGATGGAAATCCACGGTGTGATGCTGAGCGAAGCCCATCTCGCCCCCCACGTACAGGGGAGGCTGGAGACAGAGACCAGACTGTAGCTGGGGGCTGCTGGGAGCTGCGTAGGGGCTGCCTAAGGGACTCAGCTGTGGTGAGGGACTAGTTCTGCATCTTGATTGCTGTTGCAGGTCCACACAAACACACACACGGGGTAAATGGGCACAGGACTGTGTCCACACCGGGTGCCCATACCAACGTCCTGGATTTGGTGCTGTACTACAATCATGGAAAATGTAACAAGTGAGGGGGGCAACTGAGCTTAATGTATGCGGGACCTCTCTGTACTATTTTGCAACTTCTGGTCAATCTATTTCAAAATGAAAAGATTGTGTTTTTAAAGAAACATAAGATAAAGTTGAAAATTTTCCACTTACCTATTTACTAGAATAAAAACTTGAAAACACACAGTTTGTAAGGAATAAAATAAACACTGTAAAATCAGAGGACTACAATTCTATAGCCCTGTTTAGCCCTAACTCTAGCAAAAAGAGGAAAAAGTCCCGTGGAAGATCCAGTTTCTACTTCTTGGGCTTTCCTAACCTATGAGGATGTCGTTGTCAATGACACCAAGACTGCTGGGCAATTCACTCTTTGACCTAACCCAGGACAGCTCCTCAAAACTTCTCATCTGGATTCCTACAATAGCTTTCAAATCTTTGGTTTTAGTTTTATATCTAATTTATCCCCCATTCTAATACCAGACTGATTTTCCTAAAACACAAGTCTGAATTAAACAGAGTTGTTATTTGTTGTGAGTGATGTATGTTGGCCACACCTTGGCAGTTAATCTCTAATATCACCCCCAAGAAGTAGGTGCTATTAAAAATAAAATGAAAAACTGAAAAGACAGTGGGGCTCCTGAAGCTTGGCTCCCAGGGGAGCCCATGCATAAGGCAGGCAGTTTGGGACTTACCTCCCTGAAGGGTCCCTCCCATATAAACAGAATGTTTCATTATGAGTTTTGGGTTGGAGAAGAGATGTAGATTGGCTGTAAGGGACCCAGACCACATAATGAACCCTCCCCACTTCTTCTCCCATGTCTACCCCTGGGACACAGGGCTGCTGGAATCTTCAAGTGGCAAACAGGAGCTGGGGCACTGGGACCTCTAGCCTGGGGCTTCCTTTACAACTGTGATGGGGGTGAGCAGTTATAATAGATGATCATGACCATGCATGGATGCGGTCCTGGTCTGGCCCACACGTTGGGGGTAGGAGATATTCTAGTATAGCACAAAGAGCCACCTAGACATGTGTCTGGGTTGAGGGTGTGGGTGAGGCACAGACAAGATGGGGAAGGGAGGAAGCACTGGGCTAGTGACTGGCCGCATGATCATAGTCATGTTGCTGCAAATGGAAGGCAGCAGTCCCTGTGGTGGGAAGGGGACACTTGGAAGCTTGGAAGTCAGAGGTGGAAAGAGGATCCACTCATCTCTTGACTCCTGTGTGGGGGGCATCTGGCCAGTTTATCCAGACTGCTGTCATCAGCCTCAAATTGAACCATCGACCCACAAAAAGCTCCATCCACAGACTTCCAGAACCACCTAGAAGTCCCTAACTCTAGGACCTGAAGAGTCTTTACTTAAAACAACAGAACAAGATTCACCTTCTAAAGAATCTAAGAGGATTCCCTGTAGCCTCACTGTATTCACAGACTCCAGCAACTGCTCTAAATTTAGCTGAGTTGAATCTGCCATGCACTCCCTGCCCACGACCTTGTTAACAATAACTTTACGAAATTAGCCCCTGCCCTCACATTAGCATCATGCCACTGAGGAGGCTGCTACTACTTCTTGCCTAAAAGTTAGGCCTACACTAATCTGTCACATGCAAACCAGTCTGACATTTCTAGCACAACTGGTGACGA
This sequence comes from Nyctereutes procyonoides, assembly GCF_905146905.1. Lineage (NCBI taxonomy): Eukaryota > Metazoa > Chordata > Mammalia > Carnivora > Canidae > Nyctereutes > Nyctereutes procyonoides. Next base: position 12,218,126 of record NW_026575044.1, read on the forward strand.
GAATCTGTCATTGTCCTGGGTTTCCTGTTGGACATCTGAGGAGAGTATGTGTGACTGCCAATGCCTCTTGATGTGCCCAATCAGGAGCCCTGCTGTGGCCTACCCTCTAAGTTCTGGGTGGGGAGGGGGGTGGTCAGAGTCACAGCCACTGTCATCCAGCATGGCCTGAGACACAGAACAGATTGAGTTCAAGCCCCTATCAGTACGGCTAATTAGGGTGTCTCATGGGGTAGCCCCTGGAGGTAATGGAGTCTTGTCTGGATACCCTGTGCCTGTGGGCCTCCTGGAGCGAGAGCACAGGATGCTTGTGGGCAGAGGCTACCAGGTCATCTCCCACTCACTCCCCATCTTTCCAGGAGGCTGTTAGTGGTCTCCTGGACTCTGATCAGGTACGAGATGTCCTACCCAGTATTTTGTTGCCCACCTTCCCCGGTGCAGTGGGGGCTCTGGAGCTGCATAGGCTCCTCAGCAATACTCTCCCACCATCAATGATGCTGTCACTGGGCTCCCTTTATTTTGCTGGTGTCCCTGGGATAAAGGCAAAGCCGGTGGCACCTGCACTTGCTCTTGCTTTCAGGACATGATCAAGGGGAGGGCACACTGCCTTTTCCCAGGGGGCCTGTGCCAGCCAGATCTCCACTGCCAGGCAGCTTGTGGACGCCTTATGTCTCTCAAGGGCTTGTGCAGTTTTTGTCCTTTTCCCCCACTGGAAAGGCAGATTCTGACTCATTCTTTTGTATTTGTGTCTCTTTTTACAAATAAAAGCACCAATTAAAAATATAGATATATATTTCTGATTTGGTCTCAAAGTCTTACCTCTTTGTTTGCATTCCCTTCTCCCGTGACCTCAAAATGTGAGCAAAGGTATCCATGAACCGCAAGTAGCTACTGGGAGTGACATAATAATGCCTTCCAGTTTTTTGGAAGTATATTGTGTTCAAGTCTTTTATACTTCTGTGGATCTGGACACATGTTGGGGCAAGTTTTTCTTTTAAGTTCTACAAAATAATAATTTTTAAGAATTAAGAGACAACAATCTAAATAGACATAAAGAGAAAATTGAACATGGTGAATAACCTGAAGTTGTTTATCATTCTGAGATGTGGCGAGGTTGAGAAGGCCCCCAGCAAATGGGACCGAGAATACAGACATGCTAGTGGCTTAGATGGTGTTGGGATGAAAGAGGCAACAACTGGACCGGTGACTGGTGACATGCTGGACTCATCCTACCAGGCTTTCCCCTCTGTTCTGCTCCAGCTGTCCGAGGACTCAGAGGCCATAGTCTGTGGCCTGGTTCATGGTGCCTTCCTTTCCTAAAGTGGGTTAGCAATTGCAAGAGACTCTACTTCTCTTCCTTGACTGAAAGAAGGCTGCAAAAATGTAGGGACTCAAAGGACATACAGGTAAGTGGCTGGGAAAACTGAAGGAGAGAGTGCCCCTTACATAGTTTTGGAGAGAACTGTGTCTGAGACACGCCCTGGCTGCAGCACCCCCCCTGCCCATCATGGCTAGCCAATCACCTGGTCACCTTGAGCCCAGCTGCACATTCTTCCCAGGTCCACCTGACTCGCCCACAGCCTTTGCTTTCCTTGGGTGCTTGCCAGGTAACGTCGCAAGCCCTTTACCAGGTGCTGTACCAAGTTTCGGGCAGCTACTTTTATAGCTTCTTTTGTCAACACCCCATGGGTCTTTGGTTGGGCCATGCTAGGGAAGATTCTAACTTACTATGGCTCATGAGTTCTGAACTAATTTTGCATGTGGTTTGTTGGAGACAGAGAGACTTATAAGGAATACGCGAAGGGTACAGCATCCATAGCACAGCATCTGGTGTGCCAAGTGGAGCTTGTTCCCTTTGGGGATTCTGCTGTCTGCCATGGGGCAGGAGAGTTCAGAAGCCCAGGCAGTAAGGAATCTGGGCATCTCTGACACAGGGCAGATCAGGGGAAACTGATGAAGGGTCAAGGAAAACCCTTGACCTATGTCATAGTTTGCCTAGAGCTGCCTATTTTTGCCTACCTAGGACTCATTCAGAGATCTAATTCTGTCAGATGCTGTCAACAACTTGAAATCTTCCCTTGTGTCAGATTTTTAAAAGAGAATGTATTTACCTCTCTGTTCTGTAAATCCACCTTTTCTCTTAAGAAAGAATTGGCTACAACAAGGAGAGCTTCATCTGGCCACTTCTCATACCAGTCAATTGTGCAGATGGTGATCATAGAAGGATATGCTCTACAATGTTGGCGGAAGTGAGGTCCTGTGGGACTCATGGTCATAAAAATATGAAGATTTTTATATATCCTCTGAAAATTAATAAAGATATAAGTTGTTAAAATGTTATCCTCTGCTTTGGAAAAAATATTTTATTAAAAATTCCATTTGAAAATTGTTTCACTTCTTAAGAATATTTTATTTATTTATTTATTTTAATTTATTTATGATAGTCACAGAGAGAGAGAGAGAGAGAGAGGCAGAGACACAGGCAGAGGGAGAAGCAGGCTCCATGCACCAGGAGCCCGACGTGGGATTCGATCTGGGGTCTCCAGGATCGCGCCCTGGGCCAAAGGCAGGCGCCAAACCACTGCGCCACCCAGGGATCCCTTGTTTCACTTCTTTACTAGAACTGAGCAAGTGTGCCCCGAGCACCTTCCAAAGGAAACTACACATCCCCGGAGCTCAGGTGAGGAAAGTAGCCAGGTTCTGCTCTCTGGGACCTGGAACACCTCTTATATAAACCAGGTCTTAGGAGTGGGTGTGGTGCCAGAGTTCTGCTCAGTAGGGGATCCTACAGCAGACTGGGACAAGACTGGGACAACTACTTCACTTTTGGCTCTGGATTGGTGTGCATCTAAGATGCCTAGATACTCAATGTGGGAAATGGTCAGATGAATGAAAGCTGAAAGAGAAAAACAGACCAATGTCATGGGTGGGACATGAGGGAGGCATTAGTAAAATCCTGAAGGGTTAGAGCTCAGCAATATTAGAGCCTCAACCGTCCCCAGGTACTTGGCAGGTGCTGCCTCCTGTGAATCTCCCTGCATCTTACCCCATATGACTGTGCTGTGGTGTGGCTGCTGTTCCTGGCTTCTTGAAGGACTGGCAGGGGTGCAGCTCTTTCCTCATTCCCATACATCACTTTAAATGAAACCACATTACTGAGAGCAGTTTAGGTGAATCAATGTTCCTTTCAACTCAAACAGTTCAATTTGTACAAACTGATAAGATGATGTTTGAGTATCAAGCAACCTATTTTGCCAAAGTATGGTAAAAGCTGAAAGAGGAGGAAAGCTAAGATTCTTTTTCTTTCCTTTTGTCTTTAAAAAATGTATAAAAGTAAATTAAACTGCTCAATGCAGAATTTATACAACAGAGAAATGTTTAAGTTAAAAATGAAATTACCTCTCTTTGCCTAACCCATTCTTAAATTCCTACCTAAAGATGCTCAATGTTAACAGCTGAAAGTATGATGACTTCACTATTATTACTGTAAGATACTTCATGCCATTTTTGGAAGTATGATATAAAATAGACAAATAATGAAAACTGATTTCTAACTGGGATTTTTGGTTTATTTCTTATTTCTAGAGTGCACTGTTCTCCATACTCCAAGTTAGAAATTCTTAGTTCCTCCTTACCAATCAGTTCATATATATAAACCAGTTTAGTAACAAGGCACTAGAGGGCCACAAGTGATCAGGATAATTGCATTTAAAAATATGACCCAATCTAAGCATCCGTTCACATGACGATGTTGTCAGTGGTGGACTCCATTTCTGGAATTTTTAACATCTTGTGCCGGATCACTAAGCATCCACAGAGGATAAGGTGGCCTAGTTTGATTTTCCAACGACTCCATCACAGATAGGAACTGGCGCCAGACCTAAGCCGGCCTGCGGTGCTTCCCCTGTGGATTCCTGCTTTCAGCAATCACACCTCTCTCACCACTAGGTGGATGTTCAGTCATCGTGCCTTTAAGATGCAGAAAACTTAGCTCGTTGGTGTTGGTCTGGATCCTGCCTCCCTTCAAACCAGCCCTTTACTGACCCACTGCTGAGGTCCTTTAGAATATCATCTGCTCTATCTGGATTATTTCCGTCTGTTCCCGTCACCCTCTGGCCAATTCCAGGCTATTCAAAGGGATACAAGAATTCCTGTTTCTTGTCTTTGCAGACTTGATGCCAACTGTGGGTAGGCAGGGAACTCAGTGTAAGAAGTAAACCCGGGGTCTTATTTCTCTTATCTTTGCCTCTTGTTATTACCATGTTCTTTAGCCACCGATAGCAGGCAGACCCAGACCCTTGCTGACCCTGGATGTCCTTAGGGTGTGATTTGTCTGTGTGCGGGGGTCCAGTCATTAGTTTTAACTTTAAAAACTCATTTAAAGAACTAAAAAAATTTATCCACCTTGAAAATCAGGTACAGAATTATAAATGTAGTCTACTTTTAATTTAATATAATAATTTGAAAAAACCAATACCTTTTGGAAGAATGCAAGTAAAGACTGCCTATTATCAATATAACCAGACTGTTCAACAAAAGATCTCATCCTTAGCACAATGGAATCCAGCTCCTCATTTTCAAACAGGTCAAGTACTTTCCTCATATTGAGAATGTTGTTCAAATCTTCCAAAAACGCCTCCTTAGGTGAAACAAATGATGAATCAGGACTGAGTAAATTATTTACATATTCCACTAGAAACACACCAAATTGAAACCCAGGACAAAGAGCTGTGAAACTATCAGAGGGAATTTTTATTAATAAGTATGAGCATTTGGATTTTGAGGATAAGTCCAAGCTTTATTTTAAAAAAAGCATCCTTAGTATCATGACCTCCTTGGGATACTCTTCAGACCCTCCCGGGGGTCTGAAGGTAAACACTCCCTTCCTAGTGTTTCAGCCCAGGTGGGGAAGGAAAGCGAGTGGGACAGTCTCCAGGAGGGGCTGACAGAGCTCACACGAAGCTGGCTGATCTTCTGTCACATCCAGGACTGATGGAGGACTGACGAAGCTTCTTAAGCACACCGATTATTTCCTACTTGTCCAGGGTTCGCTTACCTGCTCTGGGGTGCTGCTGTCTCAGCATCTGTTTTGTTCCACCAGGCAGCCTGTGGAGACCCTACTCTGACACCAGCCCCTCATGCAAGCAGCCCACAGAGTGACAAGCAAGTGCTAGCTCCTGGGAGGACTTCCCCAACAGTCTGTGGTCAGCAGCAGTCCCTGCTGCTCAGGGCCTGTGTACCTTAGATGCCCCTTAGATAGACCCTCATGGGGCAAACCGAAACCCCACTCTTTAGGCTTGAGTGGACCTGAGAACCCCAAGTCGCTCTGCTCACAGGCCCTGATGAAGGCATGTGCCCTAGGTCTTGCCTCTCTCTGCCCATACCCTGCCTTGACCTCTCCAGGCGGCCCCTCAAGGCATGCTGTGTTACTTCTTCGAGGACCTGTAGTAAACTCCTCTACTTCACTTTCTTTTGTGGTCTCCTGTTGAACCGGGGATCACCATCCAGCACTCTGTAATCCTCTTTACAAATGTTAATTTAACATTGTCATAGCACCAGGTTTTGGATTCACATGGAAAACAATGATGTGAGCAGGAGAAACCTGGGAAGTATGGGGAAGACCTTGAAGTCAAATGACCTTGAAGTCCTAAATGACAAGGGAATAGATGATCACATCCATCTCAGCTTTGACCTGACAGCAGTTTTCTGAAAAATGATTTCTTAAACTAGAACGGTAGGCTCCTGGCAGGGGAGAAATGACATCTAGAATCCAGAGGTGTCTGGCAGAAACCTCAAGCTGATGAACAGACCAGGGTATTTAAATTTGGGAAAGGGAGGACACAGAATTAAAGAGGAAAGTCAGATACTACAGAGAACAGCAGATACAATACAACACTAGGACTTACTCTCAAAATAACAACATGCAAGAACACCACACGCCTTGGGAGAGAGGCCCAGTATGCAGAGAAAAAACAAGATGAAAGTTGACACAACGCTCGTAACTCTATGAGCGTGAAACATAGATGATGAACAGTGTGCCTTGGAATGTTGCCACAAAGAAGTAAATACAATCTGAGATGGCAGGCCGAATTATGTTCAGGCTGTGGAAGGGCACAATTTATGCCAAAAAACAGATTAAAAATGAAGCTGGGTGATTAGCAGTTTTTGCTTGTGAACAAAGCACATCTTGCAGGGAGACCTAAATTTGATGCTGACACTGGGGCAGCGGACAGAGGAAAAGGAGCCTCAAATCTGTGATGGCACGCTGCGGAGCACGCGAGGACATAGTGAATTCAGATGATGGTGTTGTTTTCAAAACACAGATGACAAAACTAGTGTAGCTACGTGGGCAAATTATAATTTGCCAATTAAAATGAAAACTATAAAGACAGAAAATACTTTTGTTGTAATGCTTATGTAAAACTGCAGCATAATGACAAATATATAAACTCTGGGCTGTGACTGGATAAGGATAGAATAATGTAAAAAATAGGGCAGGCTGGCAGGACTGTGTTTCATTTTCAAATATTAAATGGGGGGGGGCACTACTTATGTAGCAAACTTTAGCAAATAAGATAGACAAAATGTACTTACCTGCTTTGGGTTTAAGTTAGCAACTATCAGAGCAGTGGGGTTCCCTTCTAATCCTGCTTGAATGAAGCCCCTTTTAAAATCTTCTTTGAATTCTATGTAGGCAAAATTGTGGGATGTGGGCACTCGGTAGAGTTTGCATTCTGTTAAATAACAGGCCAGGGTGGCACAGGTCTCCTTCCCACAGCCGTCTATTCCAATCTGTGGAAAAACAATACAACATATGATTCCTATATACATCCTGGAATCTTTGCAGTGTATAAGCTGCCTATGTGTATGTGCTAGAAATTTACATGGCCAAAATGTTTATAAACTTTTTGGGAAATACATTAAATATAACTAAAGTATTCATCAAAGTTCTATAAGACTTTCATACACAGTCAATATTGTCACCTCTTCTCTATATTGTCTGTTGACATATGAGACAATTTCACTAGAAAGATAACACAATCTGGAAAAATAGCATTGGCAGGCTTATAAATCATCATTATATAATTGCCAATATTTGACTGGATATTCATTTATAAGAATTTAGATAGATCTTTTCCTATTTATTTCGAGCAATAAACATTTAAATGCTCTTTGGTAATCATGACCAAGTATTATCTTTTTTAGCAGCTTTTCTGAGGTGTAACGTACAGACTATACCACCTTTTACATGTACAATTCAATGATTTTTAGTAAATTTACAGTTATGCAACCATCACCACAATCCAGTCCTCAAACATTTCTATCACTGGAAATATCTCCAGGCTTGTAGTGAGTCTTCATTCCAACCCCAGGCCTGGGAACCCGCCTCCATAGACTTCCTATAATGAATCATAAATAGGACGTCTTCTGCATCTGCCTCCTCACTTAGCATGATGGTTTTGTGGTTCTTTCATGTGGTAGTATCCTACTGGATGGGCTACACCATATTTTGTTTATGCACAATGGACACTTGGGAATATTTCCACATCTGTCTGGGTTTGTTATCAGAAGATACCGGCCTCATGGGTAAAGTTGGGAGCTGTTCTCTCTATTTTCTGGAAGAGTCTGTAAAGGATTGATTTAGTTCTTCCTTAAATGTTTGATGGAATTCTCCAGTGAAGCTGTTTGGTTCTGGGCTTTCTCCAGGGGAAATTTTTAAATTCCCAATTCAATCTCTTTTTTTAGGTCTATTCAGATTACCTATTTCTTTAGCTCAGTCGTTTATGTCTTCCCAGCAAGTGTCCATTTCATCCAATGAGCCAGCACACAGTTGTCCATACTATTCTCTTACAATCCTTTATTTCTGTAATGTTGGTAGTTATGTCTTTTCTTTCATTCCTGATTTTGATAATTTTAATAATGAATTCATTCATTCTTTCTTTCTCCCTTCCTTCCTTCCTTCTTTGGTTTGTCAATTTTGTTGATCTTTTCAAAGAACCTTTGGTTTCATTGATATTTTCTATCACTTTTCTGTTCTCTACTTTCTTCTCATCTTTATTAGTTCCTTCTTTCTGCTTGCTTAGGGGTTTAGTTTTCTTTCCTCCTTGTAGTTTCCAAATGTGGGAGGTTAGATTATTTGAAATTTTTCTTCTTTTTAAAAACATAGGCATTTATAGCTTATATACATTTTCCTCTAAGTGCTGCTTTAGGTATGTTGTGTTTTCATTCATCTCAAAATATTTTCTAATATCTCTTGTGATTTCTTCTTTCACTCATTGGTTATTTGGGGATATGTGTAAAAATTCCACATATTTGTGAATATTTCAAATTTCTTTGTTATTGATTTCTGCTTTAATTCTATTGTAGTCAGAACATACTTTGAATGACTTCAGTCCTTTTAAATTTACTAAGTCAATCGGAGAAGGACAAACAGTGTATGTTCTCATTCATTTGGGGAATATGAATAATAGTGAAAGGGAATATAAGGGAAGGGAGAAGAAATGTGTGGGAAATATCAGAAAGGGAGACAGAACATAAAGACTTCTAACTCTGGGAAATGAACTAGGGGTGGTGGAGGGGGAGGAGGGCGGGGGGTGGGGGTGAATGGGTGACGGGCACTGAGGGGGACACTTGACGGGATGAGCACTGGGTGTTATTCTGTATGTTGGTAAATTGAACACCAATAAAAATTAATTTATTAAAAAAATAAATTTACTGAGGCTTGTTTTATAGTCTGGTACTATGGTCTATGCTGCAGAATGTTCCATGTGTGCTTCAGAAGAATGTGTATTTTGCTGTTGTTGGAAGCAGTCTTCTGTATATATCAATTAGGTTAAATTGTTTTTTGTTTTTTTTTCTTTTTAGGTTAAATTGTTGTACAGTACTGTTGACATATTTATATCCTCAATGATTTTATATCTAGTTGCTCTACTAATGATTGAGAGTGGGGATGTTGAAGACTCCAATTATTGCTGGTTAACTGCTTATTTCTCTCTCTTCAATTTTGTTTGTTTGGCTTCACATATTTTGGGGCTTAGTTGTTATGTGTGTGTGCCTGTAACTGTTATGTCTTCCTGATGATTGATGATTTTGTCATTATAACATCTTTCTTTTCCCTCAGAACACTTATTTTTTTTTCCCTGAAAGTCTATTTTGTCTAATATTAGTATAATTATACCAATTGTCTTATGGGAATTGTTGGTATGAATTATCTTTTTCCATGTTTTCATTTTCAACCACTTTGTGTCATTGAATCTAAAATGCAACTCCTGTTGATAGCATATGATTAGATTTAAAAAAGATTCTGTCCTACAATCTTTGCCTCTTTATTGGAACATTTAGTACATTTATATTTAATGTTATGATTGATGTGATTTGATTTACATCTACCATATTGCTTTTTTTTAAATGTCTCATGTCTTTTTCTCCTTTGTTTCTCCTTCACTACCTTCTTATTGGTGTTAATGCAACCTTTTCTAGAGTTCTATTTTAATTCCTTTGATGTTTTATATTATGTATTTTTTGATATTTTCTCTAGGAATTACACTGGATATTTTATCAATTTACTCCAGATTAATACTGACTTAATTCCAGTAAAATATAGAAAGTTTGCTCCAATATAGCTCCATTTGTTCCTTCCTCTTTTGTAGTTATTTTCCATACTAAATCTTTATGGTATAAAACTAACAATAGTTTCATAATTACTATTTTATGCATCTATCCTTGAAAGCAGCTAAAAGAAAAATATGCTGATACTGTCTGTGGTAGGTAGAGTAATATCTTTGCCACCCTCACCCTCACCCCCAAATGTGTTGTCATGATCCCTAGAGCTTGTGAATATATTACCTTACATGGCAAAAGAGATTTTGCCAATGTGATTAAAATTAAGGACCTTGAAATGGGGAGATGATTTTGGATAATCTGGTTGAGCCCAGTCTAAACACATGAGTCCTTAAAATCCAGGAAACTTTCCTGGCTGTGGCCAGAGAAAGAAAGGGAGATGTGTAACAGTTGGTGAAGGGTCAGAATGATAGCATGTTGCTGGCTTGGGAGATGGAAAAACTGGGTATTGAGCCAAGGAAGGAGGGCAGCCTCTAGAAACTTGTTTTCTTGCTCTGATGGTTCAGTAATAAAATCAAGCTGAACTGATATTTACTTTTACCAAGTCATGTATGATTTATCTTTTACTTCTTTACCTATTCAACTAATCTCATTTAAATTGGCCAATCTAGATTATGATTGTTTATTTTTTTAAAATCTGTTTTAAATGTTCTTCACTAAGTCATTATGCTCCCTCCAGCTGCTTCTCCCTGCTGAAGCCTCACAGGCTATGTCAGCTTCTGGTTATATTACCATTTTACATAAGTGAATCCCAGTGCTAGCTTGACCTGGGGCGAAGATCTATTAAGGATGTTTAACTGGGCAAAGTAGTCATGGGATCAGGGAGGAAACAGGGACTTGATATGCTTTACCTTGTATTTTTAATAAGGGCTCTGATAGGATGATAGGGTCATGAGAAAGCACTGTTAAGGAGGCAAGTTTCTAGTTGAGTGTTAGGTCTTTAAAAAATTGCTCTGATTGTATTCTCAGGAATTTTAGAATTGAGAACTTTTTGCAAACTCACTTGTTATTAAAAAAGAAAGTCACTTTACGGTAAAAGAAGCAAACTGAGAGTATGTGCCATTTGGGAGTTAAAAAATAATCTGTTAGGGGCACCTGGGTGGCTCAGCTGGTTAAGTGCCTGCCTTTGGATTGGGTCATAATCCCAGGGTCCTAGGACTGAGCCCCGAATTGGGCTCCCTGCTCAGTAGGGAGTCTGCTTCTCCCTGCCCCTCTTCCGCCTCATTCTCTCTCTCTCTCTAATAAATGAATAGAATCTTTAAAAAAATCTGTTAAAAATTGAAATAAGACAGACAAAATCACAGATCTTATGGAGCTTATGTTCTGAATGTGGAGACATAATAAGTAAATGAAATTGAAGTACATAAGATCAGATAATGCTAAGGTTTAGGAAGAAAAAGCAAGAATAAAGGGACAGTGACCGAGACTGAGGGGGCAGGAAGAGGCTGCTCTCTTATTTTATTTATTTATTTTAAAAAGATTTTATTTATTTATTCATGAGAGACACACACACACACAGAGGCAGAGACACAGGCAGAGGGAGAAGCAGGCTCCATGCAGGGAGCCTGATCTGAGACTCCATCCTGGAACTCCAGGATCATGCCCTGGGCTGAAGGCAGTGCTAAACCGCTGAGCCACCCAGGGATCCCCAGAGGCTGCTATTTTAGATAGGGAGGCAGAGAAGGCTGCAGGCTGAGGTGGTAGTGACTCAGGTAGGGTGATGGCAAACATGATGCATACAAGTGGGTAGACTTGAAATATATTTTGGAAATTGTATTGTCAAGATATATTGATGGTTGAATGTGGGGTGTGACAGAAAAGTGTCAAGAATGAGGGGTTCCTCGGTTTCTGGCTTGAGCAGATCTATGTTGGTGCCATTTATGAGATGCAAACAGTTAGTAAGGGAATAGTTTTGGTGGAGGAAATACTTCATTTTGTATTTTTACCTTAATTCTATCTTTCGATTTTTAATTCCTTTTAATTAGTCTTATACATATATGTTTATTTTTTATTAGTATTATTTTTTAAAGATTTTATTTTATTATTTATTCATGAGAGAAACAGAGAGAGAGAGAGAGAGAGAGAGAGAGAGAGAGAGAGAGAGAGAAGCGGAGACACAGGCAGAGGGAGAAGCAGGCTCCACGCAGGGAGCCTGACATGGGACTAGATCCCGGGACTCTAGGATCACACCCTGGGCTGAAGGCAGGCGCCAAACTGCTGAGCCACCCAGGGATCCCCTATACATATCTGTTTAAATAGAGGTCTAGTAGTTCTGAATGCAAAACAAGTCCTTTTGGGAAAAAAATGATGTGAATTAAATAACTAGTCATAAATAAAAGTATCAAAGTATTTATAATTTTTATTATATATCAATAATAGGCACAAACAATAGCTTAAATATTCATAAATAATATGATTCCTAGAATTGGCGCATGTGTTGTATTTGACCTAGCCTTCTGTAAGCTTTCCTCTATTCAAGTTATTTGGGGATTTTGCAAGAATTTAACTCCACTTGTTTTTATGAGAAGTAGAACTTTGTGCAAAGACTCATGTTTCTAAATATTCCAGGAAATGTACTATTCTCAAAGTCAAGCTCCCCCTGAAGTGCTGGTACATCAGTGCTGAGGATATGTTAGAGATGGTGCCAATTCTAGCACTTCTATTCATATCAAATGCTCTCTAAAAACAAGCATTTCTATGTGCTGATAAATTTCTTATGCTGACTCTAGAGAGGAATATCACCTTGTTGTGGGGACTCAGTGGCTGCAAGCTTTCACAAATAGAAAGTCTGCATAAGTAAAACTTTTGTAAGCAAAGTAAATTTTATCAGATTTCCTTAATTGTTATTTTGAAACTTAAAATGACTGGAACAATTTAAATTCCTACCAGTAACATGTGACTCCCTGGTTGTCGAAGGACCCTGGAAGCTCTTGCGATGTGTTCTATGGCTTCCTTGAAGAACACCATGGAATGAAAAATCTAGCAGAGGAAATGGGACAGATAAACGTTTAGAGGCAGAGAAAAGTCAAATGTTCACTATAGTTTTACATACAAGGATCTGGAAGTGAGAGTGACAATTTTGGTAACCCAATAACCTAGACCCAGTAAACTGGTTTACATTTATGCAAAATAAATTTGCATAATGAGGACTGTTCTTTTGCCAGTATTCCAGTGAGCAAGACTGGGAGAGTGAGAGGCTCAATAGAAGAAAAGGAAGAGAGCAGCAGCATTGGGGCTGTTCTACTGCTCTGTCTTGGAGTAGAACTCTGGGGTGGGGTTGGGGGTGGGGAGAAGAGACCCCAGGAAATAGGGTTATGGCATCTGTGATTTTGTTGGTGCCCCCGTTCTGACACCTGCCTGCCCTGGACATGCTCTGGACATGCAGAGGGAGAAAGAGAACCCCCAGCAGACTCTCGGCTGAGTGTGGAACCTGATGCAGGCCTCGGTCCCAGGACCCTGGGATCACGACCTGAGCCGAAATCGAGAGTTGGACGCTTAGCTAACTGAGCCACTTGGGTGCCCCTTTCTTTCTCTTACACACACACACACACACACACACACACACACAGTCTTGAAAATATCTGTTGTGAAATAAATATACATATCTATGTGTATGTATACATGACATATGTATACACACACATATACACACAGCACTCCTCAGATTTTACACATGTCTGTACCTCCAAAGATGCTGAACTTAACTTCATTTGGAATTCATTCAGTACACTGGCAAGTTTATTATAGTCATTAGTATTTTGATAGATCTTTTTCCTATGAGCCTTGTTTATATCCAAGAAATCCACAAATACAATTGAGTCATTCATCAGTTTTTCTTTGGTCCACTGGATCTATTGTAAAATAATCATTTAATAGTACCTGTTAATAGCAAAATTCTACTTGCTATCAAAATGAATGTAATAGATCTCTATAAGGGAATCTCTTGGCACAACAGAGCTAGGCAAGTCTTGGGGGCTCTTTACCTTTTGTCAGTGAAACCTATGGACTCTTTCTCAGAATGATATTTTAAAATGCATGTAGTCAAATACAAGGTTACAAAGGAGACCAAATATATTGATATAGAGCTCTATCTAAGGACACTCTGAAGATCTATAGGCCCTAAATTAAGAGTCTCTGTTGTGGAAATAACATCTTGAAGTTTCACTAACAATTAAAAACAAGGACTCTTCTCTTAATTAATTGTTAAATACCATCATACATCTGGTAGCATGGGGGAGATCTCTGTGTTATGGGAACAATTCTGTGTTAAGACTGTGGTGATAGTTATACAAATCCATACATGGGATAAAATTTCATAGAAAAAATGCAGCCCTCCACTCCTACAAATGAGTGATTTGAAAACTGGCAAATCTAAATAAAATCTGTATTCTAGTTAAAAACACCACCACCATAAATTGGCAAGCTTCCACACTTGCTTTCCTGGTCCACTTGGCCAGCTCTCATCTATCCCTCATACAAAGAAATCTGACCATTATTTCCCATTCCACTAAAACTAGGTAGAGAAAAATGACTTGTTTGGTTCCATCCCTGGGCCACTCATGCAGACAGGTCTGTCACAGCACTTCCAGAAATGTGCTGCACCTGTATTGTAAGCCCACACCTTCTATGTAGGTCTTAGCACCCTCTCACTTGGTATCTGGTACTGGAAATTCCTAGCAGGCACTCAGGAGATAAGGTTTGGGGGCAGAATAACATGATGGTTAAAGGGGTATCTAGAGTCAGCTATCCTGGGTTTGGATGAATCCACCACTTGACTAGCTATGTAACCTGGGGCAAGTTCTTAATCCCCTTCTGCCTCAGTTTCTTCATCTGTAAAGTGAGGATAACAACAGCACCAACATCACAAAGGCATTATAGAGATTAAAATGAGTAATGACATATAAAGCTCTGAAAAAAAAAAAAATAAAGCTCTGAAAACAGTGCCTGGCACAGTGTAAGTACAACTACTGTTTTTATTATTGCATTGTATTTTTTAAAAATTAAAATAAGCTTGCCAACCAACTGATTAAACATTGTCATATAAACCTAAATTCTCAGAGGACTACTTTATATCCTTATATCCTTAAGGAAGATTTGTCAATATGTCTTTAATTTGGGGATATTGTAGTTATTCTTGCTGTCTATCCACAGGGCAAGCTTTGTGTCCCTGAAGCATTTGCATGCCCACGTCTTACTGCCTCTACATCTATTGCTTGGTCTAGCAAAGTCTTAAACCTGAATTTCAGTTGGCCTTTATAGGATAGAGTTTACAAACTTCATGGACAGGAATGAGCTCTCTCTACTAAAATACAGAGATTCTAGTTTGGTTTTGTTTTTTTTTTTTTTTTTTTTTTTTTTTTTTAGCAAAGTTTCTCCTGCCCTCCCTCTCTCCCTTCATCCCAGATATCTTTATCAAGCACCAACTGAAAGTAAGAGAGGATGCTAAATTCTGGTGATTTAAGTAAAAATAAAAATCAACAAATAAAAATCAACAAAATCAACCAGACACATATGTGTAGATATATATATATACACACACACACACACACAATGGATACTCAGCCACCAGAAAGGATTAAATCTTGCCATTTGCAATGACATGAATGGAACTAGAGGGTATATTATGCTGAGCGAAATAAGTCAATCAGAGAAAGACAATTGTCATATGATCTCACTCATGTGGAATTTAAGAAACAAAACAGAGGATCATAGGGGAAGAGAGGAAAAAATATAACAAGATGAAATCAGAGAGGGAGACAAACCATTAGAGACTCTTAATCACAAGAAACAAACTGAGGATTGCAGGAGGGGAGGGGTGTGGAGAGATAGGGTAACTGGGTAATGGGCATGAAGGAGGGCATGTGATGGGATGAGCACTGGGTATTATATGCAACTGATGAATCACTAATCCCTACCTCTGAAACCAATAATACATTATATGTTAATGTTTTAAATAAAATTAAAAAACTATACAGGAATTAAAATAAAAAACTTAATAAAAAATAAATCAATGACTTTGTTCTTATGGAACCCATAGGTTAGAGAGAGGGAGAAGTAATTACATTGTAATAAGTTCTATGATAGGAATACAAAGAAGGGGCACTCAAATTGGAAAGGATGCAGTGTTGGCCGGAAAAATCCACCCCAAGAGGAAGTGTGAGCTGAATTTTGAAGGATGGCCAGAGGGTAGTGGGGGTAGGGACCCCAGAGGTGTACAGGCAGAGGCAGGTGATGCTGTGCTAGGATATGGGGGTAAGGTGCTGAGGTTTCCAGTGCAGATGTACGCTTGGAGGGTACCGCTGATCACAGGGATGGGAGCCATCAGGATAGGGCATCCAGGCAGCGCAGAGAGCACAGGGGGCAAAGACTGGGAATGGTTCTGCAAGTGGTTTTGCATGTTGAGCATGAAGCACCCCAAGCAACATGAGGCAGACTTAGCAGACAAACCAAGGTCTCACTTTAGGGTTCAGATTCTTTCTGCCAAACCACCGCTCTATGATAGCTTATATCTATCTAGCACTTACTATGTGTCAGAAACTGTCTAATCATCTGACACAAATTGTGCCATAGATTCTCAGCACAGCCTATGAGGTGCATCCAGCTGCTACCCTAACCTCAGTGACAGGGACCTGAGACACAGGGGGTCACCTGCCAGAGCTCCACAGCTGGGCATGGGAGGGGCTGGGCCTTGCAGGTAGGCAGAGCCCATGTGGTAGCCTCTATGTTCAACTGTTTTCTCAGGGAAGAAAGTGGAAACAATACATGGGTAGGCTGGGGAGTGTGGTCTCTGAGCGAAGGAATGCAGGGATGAGAGAAGGCTGAAGCATTACAGAAGGGTAGCTCCAAGGAGGGCAAGGAAGGCGGAGTGACACCAGGCCAAGTCTGAGAGACCCCACCCATGAGTGCTGGATGTGCAGGTGGGAGAAGTGTCATCCCTGTGAGCCTAACAGAAAGATTGGAGGGGAGGGGGCTGTGTGCTAATATGAATCATCACATCAAGGATCTGGGCTGAAGAGCAGAGAACTTGGATTGTATGGGAGTGTCTAGAAAATATTTTGTAAAAACTTTCTGCATTTGTGACTTGTCTTAAAGAGACCTATGTACATGTACATGAGTACACACATACACACAAATGCAGATGTGCATGTGTGTGTATACATTGTACTCTGAGATTATGTGCTTGCACATATCTCTAGGTATAAGATTCATATCCAAAAGTCTTTTTTATTTTTTTACTGTTGTGAATTCATGATATGTCCTGGGCTCCTATGAACAGGGTGAGAGAAAGCAGCACCACCAAAGAAGACGGAAAAGGAAGGAGGAGTCATGTTGGAAGGAATTCCCAAGGACCTCCCTAATGCTCTTGAGAGGAGCCTGCAAGGAGGCTTTGTGAAGGTGCTGAGCTTGCCCCTGTTAACCCTGGTGGTGTGGCTTAGCCTCCTGAAGTGCTGTCCTTCCTTCCAGACCTGGAGCCCACCAGCACCATGGACACCACAGTTCAAAAGGCTGGAGGTACTGAGAGTGTGCACTTCTTCCAGCCCTGGAGAAACGGGAGCAGTTTCAGAGCTTGCAAAGGACAAATGCACCAGGGAAGGCACCAAGACCTTATCATTTCCATCATATCAAGTCTGTACTTATTTAGACATTATCAAGTTGGAAATGGGATTGCTAATAATATTAATGTTATAAATACAATAGAAACAGCTGAAGACTTTTAGAAAACAACTTTTTTAATAATAAATTTATTTTTTTATTGGTGTTCAATTTGCCAACATACAGAATAACACCCAGTGCTCATCCTGTCAAGTGCTCCCCTCAGTGCCCACCACCCAGTCACCCCCATCCCCCACCCTCCTCCCCTTCCACCACCCCTAGTTCGTTTCCCAGAGTTAGGAGTCTTCCATGTTCTGCCTCCCTTTCTGATATTTCCCACACATTTCTTCTCCCTTCCCTTATATTCCCTTTCACTATTTTTTATATTCCCCAAATGAATGAGAACATACACTTGTTTGTCCTTCTCCGATTGACTTACTTCACTCAGCATAATACCCTCCAGTTCCATCCACGTTGAAGCAAATGGTGGGTATTTGTTGTTTCTAATGGCTGAGTAATATTCCATTGTATACATAAACCACATCTTCTTTATCCATTCATCTTTCGATGGACACCGAGGCTCCTTCCACAGTTTGGCTATTGTGGACATGGCTGCTAGAAACATCGGGGTGCAGATGTCTCGGCGTTTCATTGCATCTGTATCTTTGGGGTAAATCCCCAGCAGTGCAATTTCTGGGTTGTAGGGCAGGTCTATTTTAAACTCTTTGAGGAACCTCCACACGGTTTTCCAGAGTGGCTGCACCATTTCACATTCCCACCAACAGTGCAAGAGGGAGAAAACAACCCTTTTGCCTAAGATACCATTTAAAATAATTCTTAAGGGATCCCTGGGTGGTGCAGTGGTTTAGCGCCTGCCTTTGGCCCAGGGCGCGATCCTGGAGTCCTGGGATGGAGTCCCATGTCGGGCTCCCAGTGCATGGAGCCTGCTTCTCCCTCTGCCTGTGTCTTGCCTCTCTCTCTCTCTCTCTCTCTCTGTGACTATCATAAATAAATTAAAAATAAAATAAAATAAAATAATTCTTAAAATTTAAGTTTACCTGAAAATAATTCTCAAGTTCCTTTGAAAGAAATTGATAGAAAAGCCGTTTTTCTGTATATTCCATTAGGCGATCGTGAAACACTCGTGTGGCTTCATGAACGAAGAATAGAGCCAACATCTCTTTGGAGGTAATAACAGTTTTGTCAGCTTGCAGCAATCCTAGAAGAAGCTATTAGGGATTAAAAGTAAGAGGTTTTTTTTTTTTTTTTTTAACATTAGCAGGTACTATGTGAAGTAGAGGCTCAATTTTTACATGTTTGTGATTCCATAAAAATAGAAGTGATTATCCGAGGTAAAACATGTCCATTTCTCCAAGTCATAAACTGGAGTTTTGATGAGATGGGCAGGTTATAAATCAGGGAAAACAGGCATGGCATCCCCCCTGGAGTAGAGGGTCTGAGGACCCCTCCCAGGGCTCGCCTCGGTAGCATGGGAAGCCATGAGTCCTGACTATGGTGCTGACCTGAAGGCAGGGGTGCTGGTGCTTACAGAGACACTCCTCACTGCACACATGTTCTAAGATTCTGAATCTTGATGAAAAGAACGTGTAACCCATTTCAAACATTATATGCACTATTTTGAACCACAGTCCCATGGCAAGGAGAGGAAGATCAAATTCAAAAATTGTTTTTCTTAATATTTTAATTCTAAAAATTATTTGATCAAGGCTAATGACTAAGTCAGCACTGTTAGCAACGTTTCCTATGGTAGAAAGCAAGGCTTGTGGGAAATGCAGGCATATCTATGAAATGCATACATGCTTTCATTTTCTGAGAGCTGCAATAGTATTTTAGCAAAACCAAAATCTTTCGAATACCTTTGCCACTGCTTTCCCTACTGAGAATCTCAGCTAATATTCTAACAGTCTTAGTGGCTTCATCACTGAATTCTCTGCAAGGAATTATTTTAATGATTCTTTTCAAATGGTTCATGGAATAAGGTGCTAATAAATAGCAAAACAAATCAATGTGGATTTCCTTTCCCTCCTTCTAACAATTGGATGCTGACAGTGGAGAAATGGAGAGAGAGAGTCAATTTTGTAAAATTACATTCCCTCAAATTATAATTTAAAGATAGAGAATGAATT
The DNA here is from genome assembly GCF_905146905.1 of Nyctereutes procyonoides. Lineage (NCBI taxonomy): Eukaryota > Metazoa > Chordata > Mammalia > Carnivora > Canidae > Nyctereutes > Nyctereutes procyonoides. The sequence goes on from NW_026575044.1 coordinate 12,237,484, forward strand.
CTAAAACACACCTTAAACATATCTCGAAGATTAAACATGTAGTGGCATTTTGCTGGAGTTGGCAACATATTCTGACATACTTGGTAGTATACAGCGAGAGAACAAGATATTATTTGATCCTTACTTTTCTGAACAACAGATGTGAAGTTACTGAGGGAGAAATATATTCCCAAATGAGCCTTTAAAGAGAAATTTTATAGTTAGCCCAAAAGTTTAAGCATGGTTTCTTCCTAAATAATCCCTTCTAAAAAGGAGGTTGTGTACTATCAGGGAGGATTAACGGCATTTAAAATGCTAGTAATTAGAATCCACTTTCAACTGACAACAGACTAATAATACAAAGACACTGCGAGTGTCGCAAGCTGGGGAAAATTCCAATTGGTCCGAGTTTGATGAACGATCTAGAGGTATGTGTTGCATGTCCTCTAGGGACAATTTATGTCCCGCCTGTGTGTATACCAGGTGTGCTGGCAATTTTTCTACCTCCTTGCTCCTGAAGGGAGGTTACTAGATGAAAGATAAAGTGACAGAACTGGTTTCTCATTTTGGGTTGGTTTATGTACATGTACGTTCTCCTATGTTAGGATTTTTTTAAAGGTATAAGTTGTTGATCATGTGCAGAATTACCAAGTGCTGTTTGAAAAATAGATTTAAAAGATCAATCTTTAAATTTTACATTATAAAGAAGAAAAACACATGGTTAGTTTTGAAGAAATTGGTAATCTTGCATAAGCTTTCTTCTTTTCTTTCTTTCTTTCTCTCTTTCTTTCTTTCTTTCTTTCTTTCTTTCTTTCTTTCTTTCTTTCTTTCTTTCTTTCTTTCTTTCTTTCTTTCTTTCTTTCTTTCTTTCTTTCTTTCTTTCTTTCGCCCCAGTGTAGGGCTTGAACTCACAACCTTGAAATCAAGGTTGAACTGAGATCAAGAGTCAGATGCTTAACCTACTGAACTACCCAGGTGCCCTTCAAATTTATTTTTCTAATCAAACTAGATTTCAAGTTGAGCCATTTTTCTTTTCTTTTTCTTTTTTTTTGAGCCATTTTTCTAATAAGATATTTCAGATTCCTTTTCTCATTTTGTGTTCTATAAAGAAACACAAAAAACAAACCAATATAGCAAAAAACCAGGTGTGCTTGTTAATGATACGGATTCCTGAGCTCCACCCCAGATACGCTGGATCAGAATCTCTGAGAATGAAGTCTTAGGACCTACATTTTAAACATGCATTAAATGTGCACCACATGTATTTCTAATGCACACTGACTTAAGTTTCTGCTATTTAGAGATAAATTACCACTGAAAGCCAGAAAATGTAGAGGGAATAAAACTCATCCCTTACAGGAATTTTCTTTCAATTTTGGTGGTTTTAAGTTCTCATGTCTTCTCCTATACCATGGAATTAAAACTCATTTTACCTGAAAAATCGCATGCAGGGAGCCCTGTGAAGGATGAGGCAGCACCAGGATGGAGAAGTGCTTGAGGAGACGTGGGCTGATGTGCCTCCTGACTGCTGCAGGGACACAGGCCGCCACTAGGGAAAGATCTTGAATGTTCTGCTTGAAGAGTGAAAAGGATAAGTACATGCATCTGTAGAAAGTGAAATATCACCCACTTCCCAGCCCCGGTGCACAAAAAATTTAAATGTTTAGATGAAAAGATGGTTTACTGCAAAAAACAAAAACTGTGATAGTAATAGAAACTGGTCTTCTTAGATGTAACCGAAATCCTCAAAAGCAATTTTAAGACCTGTTACTCCTAGGAGGCTTTCTAAATGTCATCAAACAATAGCCTGTCTTTTAAAAAGCAATTACTGGAAACGAAGCAACATGTTGAGGCGTGTGAAGGACTCTGGCGATGAGGGAGGGTGCAGAAAAATGGGCATGAGTTTCCGGGACAGCCAGGATTTCTATGCACCCACAGACACACATAAAGACGCCATCAGCATGGTTAAAGTAGTTTCCAATTTGTTCTGCATGTTCATCTGACTAGAGTTTCTAAGTTTCTCAATTCACTCAAAGCCGTTATGAATGTTTGTTAAGTAACAACAGTTAATGTGAACAAAATCTTAGGATATACGGTACCTTCCAAGCATTCTTCTCAGTATCATAAAGCCCTCCCATATCTAGTAACTGCCTGATTAATTCCAGGGGTGGCTGTGTTCCATATGTATCTGATTCTGGCACATTCAGATCATCGATGAATACTACAATCTTGAGGAAGACAAAGGATTTTAAAACATATCTCTTAGAATTGTCTTTCTTTCAGTTGCACATATTAATTATACTACGGTGTAAGAACAAAGTTGTATGTAATGACATGCCTGCTTTTCTCTTAAAAAGTAGCAGACCAAATACTATTTTGAAGATATGATTTTAGAAAACAGTAAGTCTTCAAAACAGCAGGACATACTCAGGCTATTCTCTTGGTACCTTTCCCTGAGGCCATGGATCTAGTTTTTCTTCCTCTTATTTGCATGTTAAAAATAAAACAGGCCCAAAATGGGGGTCATTTATGCTAAGCCCCAGACTACCAAACCCAAACCTCTTGACAGTTCCGCTCTCCCAGAAATGGAATCTAAAACCAGGCTCTCAGCCCTAGTGAGGTCCTCTGCCTGATAGACACTGCCAACTCCCTAAAGGAAGTGACATTGCCACAAACAATATGCTTTTTGCCAGTGTAACTTCCTTGCTCCCACACCACACTGCCTGTGAAAGTCTTTCATTTTGTTCAGCTCCTGGAACCTCCTTTCTGCTAGTTGGATGCCTAGCAGATTCACAAATAATTGAATAAAGCCAACTAATCTTTAAAATTTATTCAGTTGAATTTTGGTTTTTTAGCATCTCAAGTCATGATCATGGGAAGAAAACGTGGTTAAACACTCAGTTACAAAACCATGCATCTGTTACAAAACCATTGGCATCTAATGCATTTTCCTGTCTTATCTGATCTTGTTTATTAGGTTCCAGGAGCTTCTTCTGGCTTTAGTAATTCTGAATCAGTATAATTGATCAGTATTATATTGATGTGAAAACCAAAGCTTCCATTTACAAAGTGCATTTTCTAGCAATGTGCAGGTGTGTATATGGAGACACAGTTTTTTTCTATTACTATGAATTAAAATAAGTCACATTATAGCTTGAGTAGCAGGAGCATATTAGTCAAAGTAGTGGGGGGTGTATTACCCTGCTGCTCTTTGGTGCTCCAAGAGTGTCTTTGGTTCTTCGTACTAACTTCTTGAGAATCATCTCCTTGGCTTGGGCAGCTGTGATACTGATGCTAAAATTTATTGTTGAGACTATAATTCCTTTATTATCATTTTTAAATGAACTTTCATCAATTATGACTTCTGGCTTTTTAATAGGCTTATCTGTTATACCAAATATGGAAAGAAACATAAATTTAGAATACTTTAAGAATATTTGTGATTTACTTTAAGGTGTTAGGAAATATGAAGATTATATAGTTTTACTATATTGTTTTCATTTTCAAGAAATCACTCTGCAGACAATTCAGAGAGAGAAGGAATACCAACTCTGAAATATTTCCATCAATTTCCTTCCTTTTCTGTGGTATGCAGGGTCTCTGCAACCACAGCCAAATGAAACAGTATGAAAGCCCAGAAAACTCTCTGTACATTTATGCACAATTGACACAGGTCACTTTTTACGATTTAAAAATATTTAGATTTGCAAGATGTTATGTATCTAATGAAAGTATGTATGAAAGGTTTAAAAGCAGCATGCAAGTGTGTCTACAGAAGGTATCAGACTAATTCCCTGAGAGGATCCTCCACAAGGGTCACTTGGGATGGTGCCACGGCAAATATGAAAGTAAAAACAAAACAACTCCTCTGGCAAGAATCTTGTGGCCAAGCTCCCTTCCCTTTCTGCAGCTTTCTTTGGATTGCCCCTGCTTTTCTTCTTCAGAAAATGAGTGGCTGCTCCCAAACCACTGGGCCAGAGGTCTCTGAGATGAGGCCTGGAAGCAACACGTGTGGCCAGATCTGAGAACTCACAGCATTTTAACTCCTCCACCGTGTTACTCATACAAGCACGAAAGAACAGAATAGGCCGATACTGCTTCCTGGTGCTTCTAGAATTAGTCCAAAGTTCCCACTTCCTGGGAAGATCTCCCAAACCACTCCAGCTATTGGGCAGGGCAAGGCAGTTCAGGATCTTGTATTTTAAAATATCAGTGGAAATGTGTTCATCCCGAAATGCTGTGACCTGCATGCGGCTGAGGCAGGAAGGGATGTCCAGGACTGTACACGTACCTAGACTCCCGGCTGCTGTCTTGTGAGTTTCAGAAAGCAAGATGCTGATATTCTGCTTCAGGCTAGTGGAAAACAATGTTTTAGAAATTCAGAGTTAGCTTGCTTCCCATAGTAGCCTTATGAACAAAACATAAGGAAAGCATCAGTGTGTGGTGGGCTCTATCTCACTCTCCTATAAGGAAACATTCTCTTTTCCTGTTTACACTTTTACAGATAAGATTGTGTCACTACTGTGACCATTAAAGCTGATACCCAAACTTAACAACGCAGATTTCCTCTAAAGAACAAACTGGACAGATCCCAGGGGTGACAGGCTGCCAGTGTCCCTGATGGGCAGGAAGCCGCTAACTCCCTCATCCCTGTATGGAAAGCACTTTGCCTGTGGATGGTTCCACACAAACCCCTTTCACCTTTATTCTGGCCGTGTCTTCAGGTATTTCTTTGTAACGTTATTGCTGTATTAAACTCCATTTCACTTTATATACTGCACATATAGTAAGATTTAGTTTCTGGTGTCCATTATTTATATTTATAGTAATTCAGGTAAGGAATGATTCCTATGGTATTCAATGTTTCTAAAATTATTTCTCTGACTTTTTAACAGCCTTATTTAAGCAAAGGAGGATTCTATTCCAAAATCATTCATGGAACATGCAGGTGACAGTGCTCCTGAAAACCAGTGGCACTGGAGAGACAAGTGAAATTCAAGATACCTTGGGAAGACAGGACTGCCTTGATGAGTGCCAGTGTGGGCAGGAGAGGGGCTGTGGCTTGGAAGGAATCCCCTGAGGGTCTGTGACTTGGAAGGAATCCCCTCTTCTGTATCTGAGACCCTGCCCTGGTGATGCTAAGCCCTGGGAGGGCCTCCCTCCTCTCCTCCTGGGAGTCTAACATTATAGGAGGGGTTGAACTGGGCTCCTCCACAGTTCCACCTGCTTACTCTGTTCAAACAACAGTTAAAATAAGCGTATTTTAATTAGAATTAACTTTAAAAATTTGCATTTTATTTGCACAATTTAGAACTCTTTTTCATTGTTCCCCTCCCCCATCTTAGGAAGAGACAGAGAATGACAAAGTTCTCTATAAAAAAATTTTTTTTCAAGTAGGCTCCACACCCCCACCATGGGTGGAGCACCACAGGGTGGGAACCCATGACCCCGAGATCAAGGCCTGAGCTGAGATCAAGTGTCCCATGTTTAACAGACTAAGCCACCCACTCACCCTTGTGAAGAATATTTTTATATTTGATAAGAAGAAAATGTATTTCTAGTGTAAGAAATTATATGCAACATTTTTTGTATGTTGTGGGTACATTTTTCCAGGAAAGAAAATAGTTTATAGCTGTACTTTGTGATGTAAGAAAAAGGAAATTTTAAATTTAATTATATATAAAAATTTCTCATTTAAAGGAATTAATCTAGGTGTTAATACTTTGGAAAAATACAGATTTTCTTCACTCCTCTTTGGAAGAATTCTGCATTTTTACATAACAGGTTTGCTTTTTAAAACAAGGCACATTTATATATTTAAGTAAACTTTTTTTTTACCAGACAAATCAACTTTAGAGTTTAAATACACAACCTTGAGTTTTTAATTTCATTATACAGTAGGACATCTCCTAAGATTGAGCCATATTTCACATCCAGTGCTCCAGGACACTCCAACTTCTCAAGGATTTCATTAATGGCAGCGGTTTTCCCAACAGCAGGGTCTCCTAGGGGGGGAAAAAAAACACATTAGGTTAGATTTATAGCCAAGGAAATGAATAGATGCTAACATATTAAGGTGAACCAATAACATTTTATTTGAAAATTGTATGTTAAAGAACATGGTCAAGATTCGGTAAACTAGGAGGTAAATATAAAATCTGCTCAAATTATTTACACCTCTTATAAAAGGACAGATTAAGAGTTAACTATTATTTTTAATTGAATAGTCACTTGCACCTATCACGAATCTTTCTTACAGGACAGCAGAGCTACCTCATGAAATTAATTTCCCTGAAATTTTTTGTCAATACAATCTGCGGGAGAAATTTGATGACGAACTACTACAATAATATAGGGGCATGGCTTTACAATTCACCAAATACTAAGAATAAGAATTTTCTAAACCAAACTGGAGGCAAGGTATGGACTGTCTGAGAATTCCACCCTCATTTTGCCTCCATATTTTCTGTATGGAACTGGGAGAGCAAACCACTGCCTGTGGTGATGGGCAGGTCAGCATAGGAGAAAGGCAAGAAGAAGTGACAGAAATGTTAAGGAAGAGGGGGACTGTATGAACTCATTTGGTAGCAAAAGGCTGAAAAATTTTAACACTGGGTTGAGGAATTACATCTGTCATTTTTTACTCATGCAGTTTCTTTTTTTTTTTTCTGTGTATATAATTATGTGAGTGAATGGATATTCCTAGCATCAGCCACCCCCCAACCCACCCCGCCCAGGCTGTCAGCCCATGGGTATGGAGCCCTAGCGAGGACTGAGCCCACAGGTTGCCTCTGAGATTTGTCCTCTATTGGCAAACATGGGGGAGATGGGCATTCATGCACTGTTAGTAAGACTGTACACTGATACAGTGTCTAAAGCTTCTCAGGGCTTATTTTGCCCCCAGTTATAAAGTAAATTGATTAGACTAAGTAATTACTAAGTCTGTTCCTAACTCTGTTTTAGTACCTGTGAGAAGCACAGGGCAGAAATTCTTTAATAGAAAGCTTATGAGGAAAGAAAGGGACACCGTGTCCCTGGTGGCGATGTGACTGATGTTCTCTCCATACTCTCTCATCTTCAAGAGATTTTCACTGGATCCTTCAGGGTCCGCTAGAATTGAAGTTCCTAAGGTAAAGTTCAAATGTTTCAAATGACTTATATATGAATGTTAATCTTTTAGGTACTAAACACTTTCTGGAAAAGTCTGTCCCTTGTGACACAATGTAAACTGACACTAGCACCCAGGGCCTCTGTTTCTTTCACCCACACTCCTCCCACCCTGTCTTCCAGCCCCCCCCCCCCCAACCGTAGGTGATGCCCAGGAGGAAAGCAGCTCTCCTGAAGAACCTCCTGTGGTCCTTTTTAAGAACTTCACATACAATGGAATATCACTCAGCCATCAGAAAGGACGAATACCCACCATTTGCTGTGACGTGGATGGAAACATTATATGGTTTCAGTCATACTGGGAATATAAAAAATAGTGAAAGAGATTATGGGGGAAAGGAGGGAAAATGAGTGGGTAAAATTAGAGACAGTGATAGAACATGAGAGACTCCTAACTCTTGGAAACGAACAAAGGGTAGTGGAAGGGGAGGTGGGCGGGGGGATGGGGTGACTGGGTGATGGGCACTGAGGGGGGCACTTGACAGGATGAGCACTGGGTGTTATACTATATGTTGGCAAATCAAATTCCAATAAAAAATATACAAAAAAAAAAGAACTTCACTTCTTGGGTAAGCCTTCTCCTCCCATCATCTGTCTCGTTTCTGTTCAAATTTTCTGTTGTACAAACATTTATGTACTAGTATCACCCATCTTTTTATTGGCTGAACTATGGGAAATGGTTATTTATTTAGAAAAACTAATTGAATATAGGCAATTTTATATGTAATAAAATACACACACACCCAAAACTAAACTAAATTTCTCTTGACCCCACAGTTTCCTACAAATACCACCCCAGTTCTTTCTCCCATTATGCAGCCAAACCTCTCAGAAGGGCTCAACACAACACGGACCTCACTTCCTTCATCTCATATTCGCTTTTTTAACATTAGAAATCAACTAGCCAATACATTCACATGCTGGTCAGCAAGTTTTAAAAATTTGGTACATTTTAGAAATCCTTCCATACCAGTAAAGACTTTTTTCTGATTAATGTTCTTCTATTTAATGAATGTATCCTAGATTTCTTTTTTGTATCCTAGATTTCTTACCAGCAATCAAGTATTAGATATTTATGGTGTTTTCCTGTCTTCTGATGAATTTATATAATATACACATGTTATTCTGCACATAGCTTCCCCACATGGAAAGTTGTTGGGTCACTATAAACTGGCATATGACTTATAATTTTGATGTATCTTGATAATTGCCTTCCAGTGTTTTCATTCCAAAGCACCTCACATCGCTCACTGTATTTCTGATAATCTTCCTGGATTCTTACATGAACAAAATGTGGGGTTTTGTCATTTTTTTGTTTCTTGTGCCAGACACTGGTCTGGCACCAGGACCTCTGATTTACCTTGCACAGGCTCAATGGAAGACGATATTGTGATGTTCTGATATTTAAATTCCTGTCATAGGTTTGGCTTTGAAAGCCTGTGAGGGTTTTGGTTTCTTCTAAGCCTGTTGCCTACAATTAGGAAAAGGTGGGGGCAGACGAAGTGGTACCTTAGATTTGGAGGAAATACCCCTGGTTTTCCAGAGGAATGGTAAACTAAGATATTGAGCTATATGCATGGACATTCAGTTATGTTTTTATACGTAGTAGTAAAAGCTAAGGAGAAAAATAACCAATATTAGCAAAACATGTGATAGACAATTTGGAGGTTTTAGATAAATGTAATCATCTACTAATGCATACTGTGACAAATATTATACAGTAGGATGCTCGTATAAATTAATTCAAAATTAGAAATTCCCAAACACTCCATAATTATGATATCTCTGGTTGTTTCCTACCAGAATGTCTTATAACTGAACTTTGAAATTCACTGATGAGAGAAACCTGACCTAAAAGAAATTCAATTCAATTTGCATTTATTGAATTTCTTATATTTGCAAGACCTCTAATCATTAAGTTCTTGCCTCAAACTTCAGCTAAGCTCTCATGGTACAACATTTTCTGTATCTTTGTTTTCTCTATGTATAAGCAGAAGATATCTGTGAAAGTATGATTATTCTTTTCTAATTTCTTTTATAATTGACTGTAGTTCTTACATATATGCTTTTCCTATTTTAGAAGAGATCCTCTCCCTTTTCTGCTTTCACTACCCACAACTAATTAAAATACTAAATATTTCCGGGATCCCTGGGTGGCGCAGTGGTTTAGCGCCTGCCTTTGGCCCAGGGCGCGATCCTGGAGACCCGGGATCAAATCCCACATTGGGCTCCCGGTGCATGGAGCCTGCTTCTCCCTCTGCCGGTGTCTCTGCCCCCCTCTCTCTCTCTGTCTCTCTCTGTGTGTGTGTGACTATCGTAAATAAAAAAAAATTTTTTTAAAATGTAAAAAAACCCTAAAGATTCCCATTAGTAAGACTTTCAATAAGCTATTGTTTTACAATGCACAACTGCCTCAATCAAATACATTCCAATTTCTCAGAAATAAATATTCTGTGGTTATGTTTTTAGTCATGCTTTGTAAACATAGATCTATATTGGTTCTGCACAAACTTGGAATAGGTCAGTCTTCAAAGCTGCTGATCTAACTACTTTTTAAAGCAATCTCAACATTTTAAAAAAGTTAGAGTATGATTCTTAGAATTATTCTTACCTTTTTGAATTAGTGTCTGAATACTAGGAAGTAATTCTGACCATGGTATGAATTCGCATTGCTGTAAATCCACAAAATAGCCAAAGATAGAACGCTTACCAGTTGGTAGACTGACACCTGCATTTGAAAATGAAAAGGAAATCCAAGTTAGAAAGGTTCATTTATGGAATGTTTCCTTAATGATATGATCTCAATGTGAAAAATCTGATTGTTGAATCAGAAATAATAACCATTCACCAAGGATATATCCAAAATTATAAAACAGGCTTATCTTTTTTTCCTTCTGATTTTTTTATTATTTATTCATGAGAGAGAGAGAGAGAGAGAGGCAGAGACACAGGCAGAGGGAGAAGCAGGCTCCATGCAGGAAGCCCGACGAGGGAGTCGATCCTGGGACTCCAGGATCACACCCTGGGCCAAAGGCAGGTGCTAAACTGCTGAACCACCCATGGATCTCCTTCTGAGTTTTAATTATATAAAAATGTCTTTTTATATCCAGAAAGCAAGGTGAATTGTGATCTGATATCCTTTGAAATCTTACCTAGAAGCTCTACTTATTATCATATGTTGGATTTTTTTAAAAGATTTTATTTATTTATTCATGAGACACACACACACACACACACAGAGAGAGAGAGAGAGAGAGAGAGGCAGAGACACAGGCTGAGGGAGGAGCAGGCTCCATGCAGGGAGCCCAACGTGGGACTCGATCCTGGGTCTCCAGGATCATGCCCGGGCTGAAGGCTGCACTAAACTGCTGAGCCACCGGGGCTGCCCCACATGTTGGATATTATGAAATGACAGTTTATGCTGGTTTTAGTCAAACCAGTATATTAGAGAACTTTGCTACTTACTTGTAAAACATATTTGTTTTTCCATCATAAAAGTAATACATTTTCTTAATAGATTCTGGAAAACACAGAATAATAATGCTAAACCATGTAGCCATGGTTTCACCAGATGAAGATAAAAGTGTGAATATTTGACTGTTTTTTGAATCATTTATAAAATTTTTATATACTGGAAAATCTATTTTTTGGGAGTATACAGTTCTAGGAGTTTGTTACCCCCTGAATGTATTCTTGTCATCACCATAATAGATGATGAGATAACAGAAGAATTCTAAAACCCTAAAAAACTCCCTTTTGTCTTCAGTCCTAACCCCTGGTAACCATGATCTGTTTTTTTTTTTGCCACTGTGTTATAGGAGTTTCGTATGTATTTTGGATACTAACCCCTTATCACACATTCAGTTTGCAAATGTCTCCTCTTGCTGCACAGGCTGCCTTTTCACTTGGTTGTTTCCTGCATGGTGCAGAAGCTTTCCATCTGTGCAGTTCCACCTGCTTACTTCTGCGTGTGTTGCCTTTGCTATTGGGCAATAATTCCAAAAAAATCATTCCTAAGACCAATGCCAAGGAACTTTTCCCCTATGTTTTCTTCTAGACATTCTATAGTTTCAGGTCTTACATTTATATCTTTAATCCATTTTGAGCTTATTTTTGTCAGTAATGCAAGATACAGGTCCAACTTCATCATTCAGTTTGCATGTGAATATGCAGTTTTCCCAATTCTGTTTACCAAAAAGACATCTTCTTGGTGTCTTTGTCAAAAATCGGTTGGCTAGGGGGTGCCTGGGTGGTTCAGTCGGTTGGGCATCTGACTCTTGGTTTCAGCTCAGGTCACTATCTCCTGATTGTGAGATCGAGTTTCGTATCAGGCTCTGCACTGACTGTAGAATCTGCTTCAGATTCTCTCTCCCTCTCCCTCTCCCCACTCACGAGTACACTGTCTCTCTGTGAAGTGAATAAGAAAAGATGGTTGGGTATACAGGACTGGGTTAATTCTAGACTCTCTGTTTCTGTTCTCTTGGTCTGTGTGTCAGTTTTCAATGCCAGCACCATACAGTTTTGATTTTTATGGCGTTGAAATATGGTTTGAGATAAGAACATATGATATCTCCAGCTTTGTTCTTCTTCCACGGGACTTTTTTTCCTGATTTATTTTTTATTGAAGTTCAATTTGCAAACATACCATATAACATCCAGTGCTCATCCCATCCGGTGCCCCTCTCAGTACCCGTCACCCGGTCACCTCATCCCCCTACCCACCTCCCCTTCCACTACCCTTTGTTCGTTTCCCAGAGTTAGGAGTCTTTCATGTTTGGTCACCCTAGCTGATTTTTCCCACTCATTTTCTCTCCTTTCCCCTATAATCCCTTTCACTATTTTTTTATATTCTCCGTATGAGTGAAACCATAGGATGATTGTCCTTCTCCGATTGACTTCACTCAGCATAATATCCTCTAGTTCCATCCACATTGAAACAAATGGTGAGTATTCGTCCTTTCTGATGGCTGAGTAATATTCTATTGTATATGTAGACCACATCTTCTTTATCCATTCATCTTTCGATGGACATCAAGGCTCCTTCCACAGTTTGGCTATTGTGGACATGGCTGCTAGAAACATTGGGGTGCAGGTGTCCCGGCATTTCCCTGCATCTGTATCTTTGGGGTAAATATGCAATAGTGCAATTGCTGGGTCGTAGGGCAGCTCTATTTTTAACTCTTTGAGGAACCTCCACATAGTTTTCCAGAGTGGCTGCGCCAGTTCACATTCCCACCAACAGTGCAAGAGGTTTCCCCTTTCTCCACATCCTCTCCAACATTTGTTGTTTCCTGTCTTGTTAATTTTCACTGGTGTGAGATGGTATATGTCATTGTGGTTTTGATTTGTATTTCCCTGATGGCAAGTGATGTGAAGTATTTTCTCATGTACTTGTTGGGCATGTGTATGTCTTCTTTGGTGAAATTTCTGTTCAGGTCTTTTGTCCATTTCATGATTGGATTGTTTGTTTCTTTGCTATTGAGTTTAATAAGTACTTTATAGATCTTGGAAACTAGCCCTTTATCTGATATGTCATTTGCAAATATCTTCTCCCATTCTGTAGGTTGTCTTTTAGTTTTGTTGACTGTATCCTTTGCTGTGCAGAAGCTTTTTATCTTAAGTCCCAATAGTTCATTTTTGCATTTTTTCCCCCTGCCTTCATAGATATATCTTGCAAGAAGTTGCTGTGGCCAAGTTCAAAAAGGGTGTTGCCTGTGTTCTCCTCTAGCATTTCGATGGATTCTTGTCTCACATTTAGAACTTTCATCCATTTTGAGTTTATCTTTGTGTATAGTGTAAGAGAATAGTCCAGTTTCATTCTTCTGCACGTGGCTGTCCAATTTTCCCAGCACCATTTATTGAAGAGACTGTCCTTTATCCAGTGGATAGTCTTTACTCATTTGTCAAATATTAGTTGACCATAGAGTTGAGGGCCCATTTCTGGATTCTCTATTCTGTTCCATTGATCTATGTGTCTGTTTTTGTGCCAATACCACACTGTCTTGATGATCACAGCTTTGAGGTACAACTTGAAATCTGGCATTGTGACCCCAGCACTAGTTTTCTTTTTCAATATTCCCCTGGCTATTTGGGGTCTTTTCTGATTCCACACAAATCTTAAGATTATTTGTTCCAACTCTCTGAAGAAAGTCCATGGTATTCTGATAGGGATTGCACTGAACATGTACATTGCCCTGGGTGGCACAGATATTTTCACAATATTAATTCCTCCAATCCATGAGCATGGAATATTTTTCAATCTCTTCCTCAATTTCAGAAGTGTTCTGTAGTTTTTAGGGTATAGGTCCTTTACCTCTTTGGTTAGGATAATTCCTAGGTATCTTATGCTTTTGGGTGCAATTGCAAATGGGATTGACTCTTTCTTCAGTCTCATTGTTAGTGTATAGAAATGCCACTGATTTCTGTGCGTTGATATTGTAACCTGCCACATTGCTGAATTGCTATATGAGTTCTAACAATCTTGGGGTGGAGTCTTTTGGGTTTTCTATGTACAGTATCATGTCATCTGTGAGGAGGGAGTGTTTGACTTCTTCTTTGCCAATTTGAATGCCTTTATTTCTTTTTGTTGTCTGATTGCTGAGGCTAGGACTTCTAGTACTATGTTAAATAGCAGTGGTGAGAGTGAACATCCTTGTTGTGTTCCTGATCTTAGGGGAAAGGTTCTCATTTTTTCTCCATTGAGAATGATATTTGCTGTGGGCTTTTCATAGATGGCTTTTAGGATACTGAAGAATGTTCCCTCTATCCCTATACTCTGTAGAGTTTTGATCAGGAATGGATGCTGTATTTTGTCAAATGCTTTCTACACATCTATTGAGAGGATCCTATGGTTCTTATTTTTTCTCTGGTTGATGTGATTTATCATGTTGATTGTTTTATGAGTGTTGAACCATCCTGCATCCCAGGGATAAATCCCACATGGGCATGGTGAATAATCTTCTTAATGTACTGTTGGATCCTACTGGCTAGTATCTTGTCGAGAATTTTTGCATTTGTGTTCATCAGGGATATTGGTCTATAATTCTTTTTGGTGGGGTCTTTGCCTGGTTTTGGAATTAAGTTAATGCTGGCCTCATAAAATGAGTTTGGAAGTATTCCATCCCTTTCTATCCTTTGGAACAGCTTTAGTAGAATAGGTATTATTTCTTCTTTAAATGTTTGATAGAAATCCCCTGGGAAGCCATCTGGCCCTGGACTTTTATGTCTTGGGTGTTTGATGACTGCTTCAATTTCCTTGCTGGTTATTGGCCTGTTCATGTTTTTTATTTCTTCCTGTTCCAGTTTTGGTAATTTGTGGTTTTCCAGAAATGCATCCATTTTTTCTAGATTGCCTAATTTACTGGCATATAGCTGCTCATAATACGTTTTTAAAATCATTTGTATTTCTTTGGTATTGGTTGTGATTGCTCCTCTTCATGATTTTATTAATTTGAGTCTTTTTTCTTTTTAATAAGGCTTGCTAATGGTTTATCTATCTTATTAATTCTTTCAAAGAACCACCTCCTGGTTTTATCTGTTCCACAGTTCTTCTGGTCTCTAGTTCATTGAGTCCTGCTCAAATATTTATTATCTCTCTTCTTCTGCTTGGTGTAGGTTTTACTTGTTCTTTCTTCAGTTCTTTTAGGTGTGAGGTTAGTTTGTGTATTTGAGTTTTTTCCAATATTTTGAGGGAGGCTTGTATTGCCATGTATTTCCCTCTTAGGACTGTTTTTGCTGTATCCCAAAGATTCTGAACAGTTGTATCTTCATTTTCATTAGTTTCCATTAATCTTTTTAATTCTCCAATTTCCTGGTTGGCCCATTCATCTTTTAGTAGGATGCTCTTTAACCTCCACGTGTTTGAGTTTCTTCCAAATCTCTTCTTGTGATTGAGTTCTAGTTTCAAAGCATTGGTGGTCTGAAAATATGCAGGGGACAATCTCAATCTTTTGGTATTGGTTTAGACCTGATTTGCATTCCAGTATGTGGTGTATTCTGGAGAAAGTTCCATATGCACTTGAGAAGAATGTGTATTTGGTTGCTTTTGGATGGAAAGTATATATCTGTGAAATCCGTGTGGTCCAGTATATCATTTAAAGCCCTTGTTTCTTTGGTGATGTGCTTAGAAGATGTCATTTGCAGAAAATACCATGTTGAAGTCTCCATTAGTGTATTATTATCTAAGTATGCCTTTACTTTGGTTATTCATTGATTGACATACTTGGCAGCTTCCACATTAGAGGCATAAATATTCATGATTTTTAGGTCTTCTTGTTGGATAGATCCTTTAAGTATGATATAGTGTCCCTCTTTATCTCTTACTACAGTCTTTGGGATAAACTTTAATTTATCTGATATGAGGATGGCTACCCCAGCTTTCTTTTGAGGACCATTTGAATGATAAATGGTTCTTCACCCTTTCATTTTCAGGCTGGAGATGTCCTTAGGTCTAAAATGAGTCTCTTGTAGACAGCAAATAGATGGGTCTTGCTTTTTTATCCAATTTGAAACCCTGCATCTTTTGATGGGATCATTTAGCCCATTCACGTTCAGAGTAACTATCAAAAGATATGAATTTAGTTGTCATTGTAATATCTCTTCAGTCCCTGTTATTATGGATTATTTCTTTGGGCTTCCTCTTTTACAGGGTCCTCCTTAATATTTTTTGCAGAGCTGGTTTGGTGGTCACATATTCTTTCAGTTTCTGCCTATTTTGGAAGCTCTTTATCTCTCTTTCTATTCTGAATGACAGCCTTGCTGGATATAGTATTCTTGGTTGCATTTTCTTCTCATTTAGAACCCTGAATATATCATGCCAGCCCTTTCTGGCCTGCCAGGTCTCTGTGGAGAGGTCTTCTGTTAATTTGATATTTCTCCCCATATAAGTTAAGAATCTCTTGTCTCTTGCTGCTTTAAGGATTTTCTTTTTGTCTTTGGAATTTGCAAGTTTCACTATTAAATGTCGAGGTGTTGCACGATTTTTATTGATTTTGGGGGGCAACCTCTCTATCTCCTGGATCTGAATGCCTGTTTCCCTCCCCAAATTAGGGAAGTTCTCAGCTATGATTTGTTCAAATATATATTCTGGCCCTCTGTCCCTCTCAGCATTTTCTGGAACCCCAATTAAATGTAGATTCTTCTTTCTGAGGCTGTCATTTATTTCCCTTAACCTTTCCTCATGGTCTCTTAATTGTTTTTCTCTTTTTTCTCAGCTTCCTTCCTTGCCATCAATTTGTCTTCTATGTTGCTCACTCTTTCTTCCACCTCATTAACTCTAGTCGTTTGGACCTCCAGTTTGGATTGCATCTCATTTGATTTTTAATTTCGACCTGATTAGATCTAAATTCTGCAGTAACGAAGTCTCTAGAGTCCTTTATGCTTTTTTTCCAGAGCCACCAGTAGCTTCATAATTGTGCTTCTGAATTGGATTTCTGACATCGAATTATAACTCATATTATGTAACTCTATGGCAGAGAGTCCTGTTTCTGATTCTTTTGTGGTGAATTCTTCCTTCTAGTCATTTTGCTCAGTGCAGAGTGGCTGTATGAGCAGACTGAGTCAAGAAAATCAACCAAGACCTAAGTAAATTTCACCCTAGATGATTCTTGCTAGAAGCAAAAACCCTTCTCTCTGTAGTGTTCTGGCTGTTCTCTCTTTAAATCTCAGGTTGAATTTGTAGGTGTTCACGATGTTTTGAAAGGTATCTAGGTAAGTTGGTGGATCCAGGTGAGTTGAGGACCCCTACTCTTCCATCATCTTGCCCCACCTCCACAGGATTGTTTTGGATCTTCAGTCTTTTGTGGTTCCATATGAATTTAAGGATTCTTTTATCTATTTCTGTGAAAAATGCCACTGGAGTTTTAATAGAGATTGCTTGAATCTATAGATAGCTTTGGGCAGTATGGACATTTTAACAGTATTAGCTCTTTTAATCCATAAGTACAAAATATTTGTCTCCTGTTGGATTCATCAATGTCTTATAATTTTCAGTGTACTGATCTTTTATCTCCTTCGTTAATTCATTCCTAGGTATTTCACTTTTCGGTGCACTTGTAAATGGATGCACTATTTTCTTAAACTCTTGTTCACCTAGTTTATGGTTAGTGCACAGAAACACAAGTAATTTTGTATACGATTATGAATCCTGTAACTTTACTGAATTTGTTTATTAGTTCTAAAATTTTTTTGGTGGACTCTTTAGGATGTTCTATGATATGATAAGACCATATCATCTGCAAACAGAGACAATTTTACTTCTTCCTTTCCAATCTGCATGCCTTTTACTTCTGTTTCTTCTTGTCACTCTTTTCTTTCTATTTTTTAAAGATTTTGTTTATTTATTTGAGAGAGTGAGCAAGACAGAGCATGAACTGAGGGAGGGCAGAGGGAGAGGGAGGAACAGGGGCTTGGGGCTTGATCCTAGGACTCTTGAGATCATGACCTGACTGAAGGCAAATGCTGAACCGACTGAGCCACCTAGGCACTGCTTCATCACTCTTTTCTCTCTCTCTCTTTTTTAAAGATTTTATTTATGAGAGAGAGAGAAAGAGGCAGGCAGAGACACAGGTAGAGGGAGAAGCAGGCTCCATGCAGGGAGCCCGATGCAGGACTTGATCCCAGGACTCCAGGATCACGTCCTGGGCCAAAGGCAGGTGCTGAACCACTGAGCCACCCAGGGATCCCTTCATCACTCTTTTCAAACATGTTTTATTTTCTCTCATATTTTTGTTTCCTTTTTTGCATTATGCTAAGCACACTCTTTAATCCCTATCACTTATTTGACACCACCCTCCATCCACTTTCCCTCTGGTACCATCAGTGTGCTCTCTACAGTTAAGAATTTGTTTCTTGGCTTGTGTCTCTTTTTCCATTTGTTTTATTTCTTAAATCCCACATATGAGTGAAATAATATGGTATTTGTCTTTCTCTGAATGACATATTTTGCTTAGAACAATACTCTCTAGCTCTATCCATGTCATTGGAAGTGGCAAGATCTCATTCTTTTTATGACTGAGCAGTATTCCATTATATATGAATATATATGTATATATATCCCTCACATCTTCTTTTTCCATTCATCAGTTGATAAATACTTGGGCTGCTTCCACATTTTCGCTATTGTAAATAATGCTGCAATAACCATCATGGTGCATGCATCTTTTTGAATTAGTGGGTTTTTTTTTTTTATACTTTGGGAGTAAATACCCAGTAGTTTGATTCCTGCATTGTAGGGTAGTGCCATTTTTAATTTTTTTTGAGGAATATCAATACTGTCTTCCACTGTGGCTGTTCCAGTTTGCATTTCCACCAATGATGCATGAGTTTTCTCCACATCCTGGCTGACACTTGTTTCTGATGCTTTTGATTTTAGCCATTCTGACAATTGTGAGGAGATATCTCATTGTGGTTTCGGTTTTCATTTCCCTGATGAGGAGTGATGTTGAGCATCTTTTCATGTGTTTATTGACCATCTGGATACCTTCTTTGGAGAAATGCCTGTTCATGTCTTCTGCCCATTTTTAAATTGGATTATTTGTTTATTGGGTTTGCCCCACCTCCACAGGATTGTTTTGGATCTTCAGTCTTTTGTGGTTCCATATGAATTTAAGGATTCTTTTATCTATTTCTGTGAAAAATGCCACTGGAGTTTTAATAGAGATTGCATTGAATCTATAGATAGATCAGTTCTTTATATATTTTGGATACTAACCCTTTATCAGGTATGTTATTTGCAAATGTCTTCTCCTATTCCATTAATTGCCTTTTAGTTTTGTTGTTTCCTTTGCTGTGCAGAAGCTTTTTACTTTGGTTAGTTTATTTTTACTTTGATTTCTAACTAGAAAAATGTTGCCATAGTCCACGTCAAAGAGGTTACTGTCTGTGTTCTCCTCTAGGATTTTTATAGTTTCAGGTCTCACAACTAGGTCCTGGATTCATTTTGAGTTTATTTTTGTGTATGGTGTAAGAAAGTGGTCCAGTTTAATTCTTCTGCATGTGGCTGCCCAGTTTTCCCAACATCATTTGTTGAAGAGACTGTGTTTTCCCCTTTGCATTTGCTTTCCACTATGTTGGTTGAAGGTGTACTGACCATATAACTGTGGGTTTATTTTTAAATATTTTATTTATTTATTTGAAAAAGAGAGAATGCACAAGCATGGGGAGGGACAAAGGGAGAGAGAGAATCTCCCTCTGAGCAGGGAGCCCAATGCAGGGCTCGATCCCAGGACCCTGAGATCATGACCTGAGCTGAAGGCAGATACCCAACTGACTAAGCCACCCAGGTGCCCTAATTGTGGGTTTATTTCTGGACTCTCTATTCTGTTCTATTGATATATGTGCTTATTTCTGTGCTAGTACCATAATGCTTTGTTTACTACAGCTTTGTAATATAACTTGAAGTCTGGCATTGTGGTAATTCCTATTTTGTTTTTATTTTCAAGATTTATTTGGCTATTTGAGGTCTTTTGTGGTTCCATACAAATTTTAGGACTGTCTGTTCTAGCTCTGTGAAAAATTTCATTGATATTTTGATAGGGTTTGCATTAAATATGTAAATTGCTTTAGGCAGTATAGGCATTTTAACAATATTTGTTCTTCCATTCCATGAGCATGGAATCTCTTTGTATTACTTTGTGTCATTTTCAGTTTCTTTTATCAGTGTTTTGTAGTTTTCAGAGTACAAATCTTTTATCTCTTCAGTTAGGTTTATTCCTAGATTTTTTTTTATTTATTTATGATAGTCACAGAAAGAGAGAGAGAGGCGCAGAGACATAGGCAGAGGGAGAAGCAGGCTCCATGCACCGGGAGCCCGATGTGGGATTCGATCCTGGGTCTCCAGGATCACGCCCTGGGCCAAAGGCAGGCGCCAAACTGCTGCGCCACCCAGGGATCCCTATTCCTAGATTTTTTTTATTGGTTTTGGTGAAATTGTAAATGAGACTGCCTTCTTAATTTCATTTTCTGTTGCTTCATTATTAGTGTATAGGACTACAACAGATTTCTGTATACTGATTTTGTATTCTGTCACTTTACTGAATTCACTTATCAGTTCCAGTAGCTGGGTGGAGTCTTTATGGTTTTCTATATGTCATTTCATGTCATCTGCAAATAGTGAGAGTTTTACTTCTTCCTTACCAATTTGGATGCCTTTTATTTCTTTAGATTGTCTAATTGCTGTGCCTAAGATTTCTAGCACTATGTTGAATAAGAGTGGTAAGAGTGGACATCCTTGTCTTGTCTTGCTCCCGACCTTACAGGAAAAGCTCAGTTTTTTTTCACGACTGAGTATGATGTTGGCTGTGAGTTTTTCATATAAAGCCTTTATTATGTTGATGTATGGTACCTCTAGACCTACTTTGCAGTTATTTATTTTTGTTGCCTAATTAAAAAAAATTTTAATTGCAGTTCAATTTGCCAACATATAGCATAACACCCAGTGCTCATCCTGTCAAGTGCCTCCCTCAGTGCCTGTCACCTGGTCACCCCAACCCCCTGCCCACCTCCCTTTCCACCACCCCTTGTTCGTTTCCCAGAGTTAGGAGTCTCTCATGTTCTGTCACCCTCACTGATATTTCCCACTCATTTTCTGTCCTTTCCCCCTTTATTCCCTTTCACTATTTTTTATATTCCCCAAATGTATGAGACCATATAATATTTGTCCTTCTCCAAATGACTTAGTTCACTCAGCATAATACCCTCCAGTTCCATCCACATAAGCAAATGGTGGGTATTTGTCATTTCTAATGGCTGAGTAATATTCCATTGTATATATAGACCACATCTTCTTTATCTATTTATCTCTTGATGGACACCAAGGCTCCTTCCACAGTTTGGCTACTGTGGACATTGCTGCTATAAACTGGGGGGCAGGTGTCCCGGCGTTTCATTGCATCTGCATCTTTGGGGTAAATACCCAGTAGTGCAATTGCTGGGTCGTAGGGCAGTTCTATTTTTAACTCTTTGAGGAACCTCCACACAGTTTTCTAGAGTGGCTGCACCAGTTCACATTCCCACCAACAGTGCAAGAGCGTTCCCCTTTTTCCACATTCTCTCCAACATTTGTTGTTTCCTGTCTTAATTTTCCCCATTCTCACTGGTGTGAGGTGGTATCTCATTGTGGTTTTGATTTGTATTTCCCTGATGTGTTGCCTAGTTTTTCTGGTTAGAACTTTCAGTATCATATTGAATAGGAGTAGTGAGAACCCTTGTTTTATTCTTGATCTTAGAGGAAGAGCTTTCACTCTTTAACAATTGAATATGACATTAGCTGTAAGCCTCTTATATATGGCCTTTATAATGTTGAGATATGTTAATTTTTTTAAAGATTATTTATTCATGAGAGAGACAGAGAGACAGAGAGACAGAGACACAGGCAGAGGGAGAAGCAGGCTCCATGCAGGGAGCCCGATGAGGGACTTGATCCCAGGACTCAAGGATCATGCCCTAGGCTGAAGGCAGGCTGTAAACTGCTGAGCCATCCAGGCATCCCGAGATATGTTAATTCTATAGCAAATTTGTTCAGAGTCTTTATCATGAGATGATGTTGAATTTTTGTTAAATGCCTTTCCTGCATCTATTAAAAATATGATGTTAATCTTTTATTTTGTTAATGTGTCATATCACATTTATTGGTTTGCATAAATTGAACCATCTTTGCATTCCAAATCCTGCATGATCAAAGTTTGTAATTTTTTAAATGTGCTATTGAATATAGTTTGTTCATTTGGCAGGGGGAGATTTTTCTATCTATATATATTAGGAATATTGGCTTGTAGAGTTTTTTGTTTGTTTTTGTGGTGTCCTTATCTGATTTTAGCATTAGGGTAATGCTGCCTTGTAAAATGACTTTGTTAGTTTTCCTTTGTCTTCAATTTTTTGGAAGATTTTAAGAAGGACTGGTGGTAATTCTTCTTCGGTGTTTGATAGAATTCACCAGTGAAGCCATCTGGTCCTGGACTTCTGTTTAATGGTAAGTTTTTGATTACTGATTCAATCCCATTACTCGTTTTGGTCTGTTCAGATTTTCTATTTCTTCATGATTCAACCTTGGTAGCTTGTATGCTTTTAGGAATATCCCCACCTATTTTAGGCCTTTTGTTTTGTTGGTGCATAGCAGTCTGTTGTGAACTTTTGTATTTTTTTTTGAACTTTTGTATTTCTATGGTGTCCATTGTAATGTTTTTTGATTTCTAATTTTATTCGAGTTTTCTCTTTTTTCCTTAATCTAGGTAAAGGTTTGTCAATTTTGTCTTTTTAAAAAACCTGCTCTTAGTTTCTGGTCTCTTTTAATTCATTTCTACTCTGATCTTGTTATTTCTTTCCTTCTGCTAACTTTAGGCTTAGCTTATTATTCTTTTCCTTTTTCTTTGACGTGTAAAGTTAGATTATTTGAGATCTTTCTTTTATCACCATGTAGGCATTTATTGCTATAAAATTCTTTCTAAGAATTTTTTACCAAAACTTGTAAGTTACAGTATGTTGTGTTTTCATTTTTGTTTTTTTTCAACGTTTAATAATTTTTTCATTGATTTTTCAGAAGCGTGTTATTTAATTTCTACATATTTTAAATTTTCTAGTTTTCATCAAGGTATTGATTTCTAGTTTCATTTCGTTATGGTCAGAAAAGATAGTTAATATAATTTTTCATCTTATTAATTTGTTAAGACTTGTTTTGTAACCTAACATTTGACCTACACTGGAGAATATTTCATATGTGCTTGAGAAGAATGTGTATTCTGCTGCTATTGGATTGAATTCTCTATGTCTGGTAGGCCCATTTTTCCTAAAATATAGCTCAGTTCCAGTATTTCATTATTGATTTTTCTCTCTGAACAATCTATCCATTGTTTAAAGTAGGGAAATAAATTTCCCTACTATTAATGGACTGGTCTCTATTTCTTCAGATCTTCACTCATTTATCATCACATAATGACCTTGTCTGTGTTACACTTTTTGGCTTAAAGTCTATATTGTCTAATATAAATATAAATATAGCTTAGCTACACCTGCTTTCTTTCAGTTTGCATTAAATATTGCTTCCCAACCCTGCAATCTGAACCTCTGTGTGTCCCTGAATCAGAAGTGAATCTCCTGTAGGCAGCATATAGGTGATTTTGTTTTAAAAAATCCATTTATATACTCTATATCTTTTGATTGCAGAATTTAATACATTTACTTTTTTAAATAAATTAATTTTTTATTGGTGTTCAATTTACCAACATACAGAATAACACCCAGTGCTCATCCTGTCAAGTGTCCCCCTCAGTGCCCGTCACCCATTCACCCCCACCCCCCGCCCTCCTCCCCTTCCACCACCCCTAGTTCGTTTCCCAGAGTTAGGAGTCTTTATGTTCTGTCCCCCTTTCTGATATTTCCCACACATTTCTTCTCCCTTCCCTTATATTCCCTTTCACTATTATTTATATTCCCCAAATGAATGAGAACATACACTTGTTTGTCCTTCTCCGATTGACTTACTTCACTCAGCATAATACCCTCCAGTTCCATCCACGTTGAAGCAAATGGTGGGTATTTGTCGTTTCTAATGGCTGAGTAATATTCCATTGTATACATAAACCACATCTTCTTTATCCATTCATCTTTCGATGGACACCGAGGCTCCTTCCACAGTTTGGCTATTGTGGACATGGCTGCTAGAAACATCGGGGTGCAGGTGTCCCGGCATTTCATTGCATCTAAATCTTTGGGGTAAATCCCCAACAGTGCAATTGCTGGGTGGTAGGGCAGGTCTATTTTTAACTCTTTGAGGAACCTCCACACAGTTTTCCAGAGTGGCTGCACCAGTTCACATTCCCACCAACAGTGTAAGAGGGTTCCCTTTTCTCCACATCCTCTCCAACATTTGTGGTTTCCTGCCTTGTTAATTTTCCCCATTCTCACTGGTGTGAGGTGGTATCTCATTGTGGTTTTGATTTGTATTTCCCTGATGGCAAGTGATGCAGAGCATTTTCTCATGTGCGTGTTGGCCATGTCTGTGTCTTCCTCTGTGAGATTTCTCTTCATGTCCTTTGCCCATTTCATGATTGGATTGTTTGTTTCTTTGGTGTTGAGATTAAGAAGTTCTTTATAGATCTTGGAAACTAGCCCTTTATCTGATACGTCATTTGCAAATATCTTCTCCCATTCTGTAGGTTGTCTTTTAGTTTTGCTGACTGTTTCCTTTGCTGTGCAGAAGTTTTTATCCTGATTAAGTCCCAATAGTTTATTTTTGCTTTTGTTTCCCTTGCCTTCATAGATGTATCTTGCAAGAAGTTGCTGTGGCCAAGTTCAAAAAGGGTGTTGCCTGTGTTCTCCTCTAGGATTTTGATGGAATCTTGTCTCACATTTAGATCTTTCATCCATTTTGAGTTTATCTTTGTGTATGGTGCAAGAGAGTGGTCTAGTTTCATTCTTCTGCATGTGGATGTCCAATTTTCCCAGCACCATTTATTGAAGACACTGTCTTTCTTCCAGTGGATAGTCTTTCCTCCTTTATCGAATATTTTTTTTATTTTATTTTATTTTATTTATTTTTTGAAAGTCACAGAGAGAGAGAGAGAGGCAGAGACACAGGCAGAGGGAGAAGCAGGCTCCATGCACCAGGAGCCCGATGTGGGACTTGATCCCCGGTCTCCAGGATCGCGCCCCGGGCAAAAGGCAGGTGCCAAACCGCTGTGCCACCCAGGGATCCCTCCTTTATCGAATATTAGTTGACCATAAAGTTCAGGGTCCACTTCTGGGTTCTCTATTCTGTTCCATTGATCTATGTGTCTGTTTTTGTGCCAGTACCACACTGTCTTGATGACCACAGCTTTGTAGTACAACCTGAAATCTGGCATTGTGATGCCCCCAGCTATGGTTTTCTTTTTTAAAATTCCCCTGGTTATTCGGGGTCTTTTCTGATTCCACACAAATCTTAAAATAATTTGTTCTAAGTCTCTGAAGAAAGTCCATGGTATTTTGATAGGGATTGCATTAAACGTGTAAATTGCCCTGGGTAACATTGACATTTTCACAATATTAATTCTGCCAATCCATGAGCATGGAATATTTTTCCATCTCTTTGTGTCTTCCTCAATTTCTTTCAGAAGTGTTCTATTTTTAGGGTATAGATCCTTTACCTCTTTGGTTAGGTTTATTCCTAGGTATCTTATGCTTTTGGGTGCAATTGTAAACGGGATTGACTCCTTAATTTCTCTTTCTTCAGTGTCATTGTTAGTGTATAGAAATGCCATTGATTTCTGGGCATTGATTTTGTATCCTGCCATGCTACCAAATTGCTGTATGAGTTCTAGCAATCTTGGGGTGGAGGCTTTTGGGTTTTCTATGTAGAGTATCATGTCATCGGCGAAGAGGGAGAGTTTGACTTCTTCTTTGCCAATTTGAATGCCTTTAATGTCTTTTTGTTGTCTGATTGCTGAGGCTAGGACTTCCAATACTATGTTGAATAGCAGTGGTGAGAGTGGACATCTCTGTCTTATTCCTGATGTTAGGGGAAGGGCTCCCAGTGCTTCCCCATTGAGAATGATATTTACTGTGGGCTTTTCGTAGATGGCTTTTAAGATGTCGAGGAAAGTTCCCTCTATCCCTACACTCTGAAGAGTTTTGATCAGGAATGGATGCTGTATTTTGTCAAATGCTTTCTCTGCATCTAATGAGAGGATCATATGGTTCTTGGTTTTTCTCTTGCTGACATGATGAATCACATTGATTGTTTTATGAGTGATGAACCAGACTTGTGTCCCAGGAATAAATCCTACTTGGTCATGGTGAATAATTTTCTTAATGTATTGTTGGATCCTATTGGCTAGTATCTTGTTGAGAATTTTTGCATCCATGTTCATCAGGTATATTGGTCTGTAATTCTCCTTTTTGGTGGGGTCTTTGTCTGGTTTTGGAATTAAGGTGATGCTGGCCTCATAGAACGAATTTGGAAGTACTCCATCTCTTTCTATCTTTCCAAACGGCTTTAGTAGAATAGGTATGATTTCTTCTTTAAACGTTTGATAGAATTCCCCTGGGAAGCCATCTGGCCCTGGACTCTTGTGTCTTGGGAGGTTTTTGATGACTTCTTCAATTTCCTTGCTGGTTATTGGTCTGTTCAGGTTTTCTATTTCTTCCTGTTCCAGTTTTGGTAGTTTGTGGCTTTCCAGGAATGCGTCCATTTCTTCTAGATTGCCTAATTTATTGGCGTAGAGCTGTTCATAATATGTTTTTAAAATCTTTTGTATTTCCTTGGTGTTGGTAGTGATCTCTCCTTTCCCATTCATGATTTTATTAGTTTGCGTCTTCTCTCTCTTCTTTTTAATAAGGTTGGCTAATGGTTTATCTATCTTATTAACTCTTTCAAAGAACCAACTCCTGGTTCTGTTGATCTGTTCCACAGTTTTTCTGGTCTCAATTTCATTGAGTTCTGCTCGAATTTTAATTAACTCTCTTCTTCTGCTGGGTATAGGATCTATCTGCTGTTTTTTCTCTAGCTCCTTTATGTGTAAGGTTAGCTTTTGTATTTGAGTTCTTTCCAGTTTTTGAATGGATGCTTGTATTGCGATGTATTTCCCCCTCAGGACTGCTTTTGCTGCATCCCAAAGTTTTTGAACGGTTGTATCTTCATTCTCATTAGTTTCCATGAATCTTTTTAATTCTTCCTTAATTTCCTGGTTGACCCTTTCATCTTTTAGCAGGATGGTCCTTAACCTCCACATGTTTGATGTCCTTCCAAACTTCTTGTTGTGATTTAGTTCTAATTTCAAGGCATTATGGTCTGAGAATATGCAGAGGACGATCCCAATCTTTTGGTATCGGTTCAGACCCGATTTGTGACCCAGTATGTGGTCTATTCTGGAGAAAGTTCCATGTGCACTTGAGAAGAATGTGTATTCAGTTGAGTTTGGATGTAAAGTTCTGTAGATATCTGTGAAATCTATCTGGTCCAGTGTATCATTTAAAGCTCTCGTTTCTTTGGAGATGTTGTGCTTAGAAGACCTATCGAGGGTAGAAAGAGCTAGATTGAAGTCACCAAGTATAAGTGTATTATTATCTAAGTATTTCTTCACTTTGGTTAATAATTGGTTTAAGAATTTGGCAGCTCCCACATTCGGGGCATATATATTGAGGATTGTTAAGTCCTCTTGTTGGATAGTTCCTTTAAGTATGAGGTAGTGTCCCTCTTCATCTCTCACTGTAGTCTTCGGGGTAAATTTTAGTTTATCTGATATAAGGATGGCTACCCTTGCTTTCTTTTGAGGACCAGTTGAATGGTAAATGGTTCTCCAACCTTTTATTTTCAGGTTGTAGGTGTCCTTCTGTCTAAAATGAGTCTCTTGTAGACAGCAAATAGATGGGTTCTGCTTTTTTATCCAGTCTGAAACCCTGCGCCTTTTGATGGGGTCATTAAGCCCGTTCACGTTCAGAGTTAGTATTGAAAGGTATGAGTTTAGTGTCATCATGATATCTATTCAGTCCTTGTTTTTGTGGATTGTTCCACTGAACTTCTTCTTAAAGGGGAATTTTAGGAGTCCCCCCTAAAATTTCTTGCAGAGCTGGTTTGGAGGTCACATATTCTTTCAGTTCCTGCCTAATACATTTACTTTTAAAGTAATTTTGAAAAGCAAAGACTACTATCATCTGATTGTTTTCTGGCTGTTTTGTGGTTCTCTTGTTGTCTCTTCCTCTCTTCCTTTGTTTTCCTAGTGGTATGCTTTAATTTCCTTTTCTTTATCTTTTATGTATCTACTATTGGTTTTTGGTTTGTGGTTGCCATGACACATAAAATATCTTTTAAGCTGATAACAAGTTAATTTCCATCACATGAAAAAAACTCTTGTACCTTCCCCTCACATTTTGTTTTCCATGTCTCAATTTACCTCCATTTATACTGTGTATCCATTATACATCTAAGTAGCTATAGAAATTTTAATGTTTTTGTGTTTTAATTTTTATACTAGAATTCAGTGATTCACACACCACATTACAGTATTAGAGCATCTGAGTTTGACTATATGCTTACCTTTACCAATGTGTTTTATAATTTCATGTTTTCCTGCTACTAAGTAAGATTTTCACTTCAGTTTGCAGAACTCCTTTTAGCATTTCTAGTGGTGATGAACTTCCTCAGCTTATTTGTTTGGGAAAGTCTTTCTCCATTTCTTCTTCTTCTTTTTTTAAAGATTTTATTTATTTGAGAGAGAGAGAGAAGAGAGCAAGCTCATGAGAGAGAGCACCAGCAGGGGGAAGAGCAGAGGGAGAGGGAGAAGCTGAGTAGGGAGCCCAATGCAGCCTTCAGTCCCAGGACCCTGAAATCATGACCTGAGCAGAAGGCAGACACTTTACCAACCAAGGCACTGAGGTACTCCTCTCCTTCATTTCTAAAGGACAACTTTGCAGGGTGAAGTATTCCTGGTTGGCAGTTTTTTCTCTCAGTACCCTGAATAGATCATCCCACTCTCTCCTGGCCTGCAAGATTTGTGCTGAGAAATTTGCTGAGCCTTATGGGGTTCCTTGTATGTAGGCAGTTTTTTCCTTTGCCTGTGTTCAAATTCTCTTTCTTTAGACAGCTTTTATTATAATGTATATGAGAACATTTTTTGGGTTGAAATTACTGAGGGGGGGGGATCTCTGAAGGTATCTAAATCCCTTCCCAGATTCAGAGTGCTCAGCCATTATTTCTTTAAATAAGGTTTCTGCTCCTTTCTCCCTCTCTTCTCCTTCTAGGACTCCCATAATGTGTACATTTTAAAAAATGATGTTGCACATTTCATAGCCTTTCTTCATTCTTTTTTCTTTTTTCTTCTGTAAGAGGATAACTTCAAATGACCTGTTTTCTGTCTTGGAGACTCTTTCCTCTGCTTGATCCATTTGGCTGTTGATGTTCTATTCCATTCACTGTATTCGCCAGCTCCATAACTTCTGTTTGGTTCTGCTCTGATTCCTGTCTCTCTGCTAAGCTTCTCATTTTGTTCATGTATTGTTTTCCTAATTTCATTGAATTGCTTTCCACTGTTGTCTTTTAGCTCATTGGGCTTCCTCAAAAAAACTATTTTGAATTTTTTTATTGCGCAAGTCACAAATCTCTGTTTCTTTGGGGTCAGTTACTAGAGAAATATTGGACTCCTTTGGTTGTCACGTTTCCTCAGTTTTTCAGGTTTCTTGAAGTCCTTCTTGGTGGTCTCCGCATTTGAAGAGGCAGTCTTCTCCAGTCTTTACTGGCTGTGGGAGAGACAGAAATAACTCCCTTCAACTGTTAAGGATTCTAAAGTATTTTCTATGGGTATTCTTGTCCCACACTTCTTGTTCTCTCCTGTTGGGTGATGTTTAGGCATGTATGCCTTCTCTCCATCTGGCCAGGCCAGGCCAGGTGCTGACAGCCTCCTTGTTGCTTTCCCTAGGGTGGTGCTGGGTGCTGTGTTTGTGTCGTCTCTCTCAATCCTATAGTTAGCCTGGTTCTCTACTAGCCATCTGTAAAGGCTCACTTCTGTTCCCGTCTGGGATGCACACAGGGCACCTAGTTAAGGGTGTTTATGGGTGAGGCTAATGCAGTGCTGGGGAGCCCATGGGCCAGTTCAGGGTATCCTCAGGCAAGGTGTCACCAGCAGCTCATGGGAAGACCTCCTGTTGGGAGTCCTAAAGCTGTTTAGTAGGATTTGTGTCTCTTTAATATGTTCCATTCTGAGCCCTGGCTGCTGTCCTCCAAGCCACTCACTGACCTACAGTCAGGTAGTTCACAATTCAGTACTTTATATGGGGCTAAAGAAAAATGGGCCTCCCTGGCAGTGGGCTGTGCTGCCAAGGGGAGGGTGATGCAAGTGAAGAACTGAGAAATAGATCTATGTATACTAACAAATACATACACATCTATTTTATTTCTGCATCTGTCCACATGTTTATCAAGAAAGGAAAGCATGAGTTCAGACTAATAAAGCCTTTCTGTAAGTGTTCTATTGCTGTTGTAGCAAATTACACCAACTTAGGGGCCTTAAAACAACACAGATTTATTCTTACAGTTCTAGAGGTCAGAAGTCCAATCTGTTTGCACTGGGTTAAAATCAAAGTGTTGGCAGGACTGCATTCCTTTGGAGGCTCTCAAGGAGAATCCCTTTCTTTGCCCTTTCCAGCTTAGGGCAGCCACTGTCAGTCTTTGGCTTGGGATCTCTTCCTCCATCTTCAAAGCCAGCAACCACACAACTGTGTCACTTCAAGCTCTGCTTTCCTCCTTACACTCCTGCCTCCTTCTTCCATCATTAAGGACTCATGTAATTACATTGGCCCCCGTAAGATAACCCAGGATAATCATCCCATCTCAAGCTCCTTAACTTAATCACACCCTCAAACTCCCTTGTGCTATGAGATAGCATACTGACAGGTCCCAAGGAATAGGATGTGGGAAGCTCAGGGAAGCCATTATTCTGCTCTATCATCATCCAACAAGAGGGTTCATTCGAACATTCGTCCTTTGCTCTCTTTCTCTGTTGTTTTATCTCTTGCAACTAAGAACTAGTTTGTGAGGAAACAGTGTCAGATGAGGGACTAACCTGTCCTCATCAGATTCTGCCCTAAGTTTAACATCCATCGATGTTCTTGCCTGATCTAATCTTTAGCTATGATGGTTGCAGTGGATATACCGTCTATAGAATGGAACTGTTATCCTAAACCACACAGATAATTTTCACAAATTTAATAATTAGTTAAAGGTAACTAGCAGAAACAAGGTAACAGCCACCAATTAACAAGACTTGAATGACTAGAATTATCAGATGCATATTCTAAGACAGCTATGTTTACTATGTTTAAATAAAAGCAAGATGGAAAGTACCTATGAAGAACAAAAAATTCTAAAAAGTGACACAGCCTATTTGAAAAGGACCCAAACAGACCTTCCAGAAGTGAGACAGAAGAGCTTAGCAACAACAAAACCAGGACCATACATCATGGGGAAGCCCTTGCAGTATTACCATTTGTAATGGCAAGTGCAAACCCACAAAAAAACAGATGAAATTTTTACGATTAAACTTAATAAGAAACAGGCAAAGTCAATATGAAGAAAAGTTGAAAACATTTTTTCCTAGGTTTTAATTTACAAATTCTTTCTTTGATGGTGCCAAGAGTAGAGTTGATCCAGACTACCGACTTTTACTTGAATGATTACAGAATTTCTATTTGGTCTTTTCTCATAGCCATATGTTGTCTTCGTTTCTACTTTTTTTTTTGCTTCATATATGCTTATTTATTTAAAAATTGATCCATCTCTTTATCTTTCCAAAAAAAGAACCCTAAAGACACTTATATTAAAGTCTCTGCTAGGCTATAATAATTTCATCTGGAATGAGTTCATATTATGATAGGTGATTTTATTGGTATACTGTTTTGTCTGAATTATTTTGTGTTTTACAATTTTACTTGCAGGATGACTGCAGGTGGGAGGTTTATGGACTCTCTTTTCTTCTCTTATTTTCATTTTGATGGTTTTGTACTTTTTTTAATGACTGCTACCACCTGCGTCTCCTTTCATTCCTACATCTGTGCTCCAGTGTAGCTTTCCTATGGTACCTCAGATGACAAAACACAATTTCTTATTCATCATTTTAAGATTAACAATCTAACAAAACATATAACTTACTGATTTGTCTTTAGGTTCACAGGGAGAAGAAATAACAGAATTTGGGGTTTTTCTGCCTGAAAAATCAAGGCAGTTTATTTATCTTCAAAGTTAGCAACATCAAGTTGAACCACTAAGTTCAACAACAAATTAACATGCAATGCTTTGATATTAAAAGTTAATTTCCAGGACACCTGGGTGGCTCAGTTGGTTAAGCATCTGCCTTTGGCTCAGGTCATGATCTTGAGGTCCTGGGATTGAGCCCTGCCTCGGGCTCCTCACTCAGTGGGGAGTCTGCTTCTCCCTCAGCTCCTTCCCCACACCCCCACTTGTTCTCATTCTCTCTCTCAAATAAAGCCTTTAAAAAATAGTTAATTTGCATAGGAAATAACATACAACTTTGTGATTAAAGATACCTTAAATAGAGCCTTTACAAATAACTTCAAAAGGATACCTCAAGAATCACATCATATAAACCGGTAGAATTTGTAATTTTGGTAAATTTTTTTTAGCTTTCATCTTTATTTAACAAAGTTCTTCTAAATATATTCATGTCCAGTATTATGAGTCTTTTTGGTACCTGCACCAAGGATCTTTTCATCTGTTCACACTTCCTTTAATCAGTAACAACAAATTGGGAAGGCTTACTCTTTCAGAATATTAGGATTCCATTTGTTAGAACTGACTAAAAAAAACACATGTAATAAATCTAACTTCATAAAATAATTTAAAAAATTTTAGTCTTTAGAAAGTAAATGAAACAAACTACATAATTTCCTGGTGTGTGATGATATGTATAACACAGATCCAGCTTATAGGGCTGATGAGCTCAACTGGGCTGAGGTCATAGTTTCAAGGCTTTATCTTTGTTCTTCCACCTACTTGTGTTACAATTTCCTTTGAAACAAGAATCAACCAGTAATCTAAGTTACTTCAGCCTCTTTTTGCTGGAGTTAAGGGTACTGGAGTGTGCTTTTATCTTTTATCTCACAGTTTAAAAGATGAGCCTTTTAATATGAGCCCAACCATAAAGAGTCTCAAACGAATTTTTTAGGGGGGTGGGCAGAAGGAGAGAATCCATCTCACAACATGAGCTTACGACCTGAGCCAAAATCAAGAGTCAGACACTTAACCAACTGAGCCCACCCAGGTGCTCCTCTTTTGTAAAAAAATTTTAACCAACTGAGCTGCCCAGATGCCCCCAAAGTAATACTCTAAAGTAAACATAATTATGACTGCTGCTCCCCAGAACTTACCTACTTGTGGATTGCTTTCAAATAATTCATGCACAAGATTGTCAAAATCATAGGTCACTTTGGCAGGCGAACTAGACTCATGGCTTGAATAAAGTACTGTGTCATCTTCATGCTCATCCTCACGCATTAAAGTTCCTCCAAATGCCCATGTAAATGCAAATACGAAGAGCTTTTGAATCATTATTTTTAATTTATCAGGATTCTTCTCCAGATACCATGTATTTTCAGCTCTAGGGTAGACACTGTGAAAATTAAGAATTTTAGAAGAAAGTTCAATGATTTCAATATCATATCAAAGTTTCATTATTAAAAATTAAAATAGGTATTGACACAAATGTTTTAAGGTTAATGTATAGTTTTCTATGATAAATCATGCTACTATTATGCACTGCTACTATTTTTAAAGTACCATTTCTGTAGGAGGTTTGCAGTTAACTTTTATTTCATTTATTTAGTACACATGATTCACTTTTGTTTTATTACATCAATTTATTAATTGAGAGTTTACCCTTCTTTTGGGAGATTATCTGGTAATTCTCCATTTCATGTACAAAAACAGAAGCAAATGTACTGTACTCCTCTCAACCAAGTTCTAGAGGCTGATTTAGTTTAACCTGGCTAAAGCCAGGTAATGTGAGTCTGGGGGGAGTCTTGTCCATCCAGGCTGGGCCAACAAGATCACCCTGGTCGGTGGGGCCCTGAGATTCTATGAGTCAGGGCTGACAGTGACGGGACTGAATGAGAGGTCTGGGCTTGATTTCAAGGCATTTAAAATAGTTCAGGATTTAGCATTATCATAAAATTAATTCTAAATTATGAAAACCCTAAAAATGTATCACTGAACTAAAACTTATTGGCAATCATTAATGTAAAATGCACATGTACAATTCTATTTAAATTTCTAGTCAGGTGTAATAAATAGTTCATTCAGTGAGTATTTACTGCATCCCTACTATGTACCAGTTACTCTGGACACGCTCCCTTATCTCCAGAACAAGAACATGCTTACTAAGCCATGATGTGTGTAAGGAATAGGTAAACATGCCGTGAGGAGCAGTGGGAAGCAGGGACAGCCTCTGTGGACACGTGACAGGACGACTGAGTGAGATTTGGCAAAATGGTGGATGATGAACATTTTGAGCAGAAGGACACATGTGCCAAGACCATGAGGTCAAAGGATCAAGGCTAGTGAGGAACTACAACAAAAAGCCTGTGTCCCCGAAGCCCGTGTAGTGAATGCAGCAATGGGCAGGGCTTTCGTGCTCTATCACGGCTTCTTTTCTTCCATTCTTAGTGTAATAGGAAATCATGAAATGCCTCTAAAAGGAGGCGCATTAAACGCCTCTAAAAAAAGAAACATTCTAATTTATTATTTATTTATTGTAGTGTATGTTTTTTAAAAAATTGAATGTCTGCATATAAATACCAGAAGACATGTACAAGCATATTAATCATGGTAGCAGTTATAATAACAAAAATTGAAAACAACATATATGTCTATCAACAGGTTGTAAGTTGTAACATATTTATACAATGGCCTATTAGACAGCAGTGAAATGAATGAAGAATCCTTATATCCAATGAATTAATTATAGGAACATAACACTGAACAAAAAAATGTAAGTCATACAAGAACATAGTTATTCTACTAAAGTTTAAAAACATGCAAAGGTGAAAAATATATTGTTTGGAAATATACTGATAAACACAAAATCCAGGTTAGTAGTCACCTCCAATGATGAGATGGCATAAGATCTAGATAGGTACACAGAGGACTTCAAAGATAGATTATAAAGTTTTTTTAGAATTGTGTGGTGTATATAGGGATGATTGTGTATTATTCCTTATATCTTGCACATACTTCACAAATATTCTTTTATGGCTACTCACAGCCTAATAAAAATTTAAAATAATTTATTGTTGCCATGTTGAGAATGGGCTGGAAGAACTGGGAAAACCAACTGGGAGACTCTTGCTACAGGACAGGCAGGAAACAGTGTGGAATTGAAGGCAGAGTTGACAGGCAGAGTAAAAACCATATTGAAATGTTGTCATTTAAAAGAAAATGTGACGTGAATGTGTCAGGGCCTCGTACCTTTTAATGGAATGTAGAAAGGCCTCAGCTGTGGCTCTCCTGTCCATTTTTGTAAAATGGCAGACTTTGTAGAGATAGTAATTTCTGTAGCTATAATCTATTGAGCACTTACTATGTACCAGGCACTATTCTAGACATGTAGCACATTGCATTATTATCTAGTTTTATAAATGAGAAAACCAAAGCTTAAAAATAAATTGGTAACTGGATCAACAATTCTCAGCTCATAAATGGCAGATTCATGAAATAAACTCATGTCAGTTTTATTCCTTTCTCAATTATGTACAGAATCTGCATAAATGTATTCATATTATCCATTTAAGTTGGCATCAAAATCTAATGATCTCATATTAAATACACAAGGACTCTATCTAAGCTGCAATAAAATAAATTTAAGTGGATTTTGTTACTCTGAAGTCACAAAAGTCCTGGTTTTTTGACAAGTAATCCTGTGCTTGCTTAAGTGTCTGGGATCTAGTAGGTACTTAAGCATGTATGTGGAATGTAACTGACCTCTTTTTTGTATTCTTGAACTTGACAGAAACTTTTGAATATGAAGAATGTGTCTTCTCGGTTGGAATGTCCTTCAAATCTTCACCTTAACAAGGAAAGAGTATTTTTCCACAGTGAACAAGAGACCCAAAATTTATCTGGTTACTTAGTGAGGTTTAACCTTCAAAATTGTTTGTAAATCATCACAGAACATCTTTCTTTCACATGCATTAGCAAGTAGCTACCTTATCAGACTTCAGGGAGAGTTACCTTTCTAAGAGGAGCAGAGAATGTACCTGCAATTGTCCAAAACGATTATTTATTTGAAGCATAAATTGACACTTTTTTCTTCTACCAACTTTTTTGTAAGTCTGATTGTTCCAACAGGAAAACTTTAGAATATCCAGGTAACTACCTCCAAATATGGCATACATTACAAACTAAATAGTAAATGGGTCCTAATGAAGAGCAGAGTAGAAAGAAAGCTGTATAATTTCAAATGATAAATTTACTAAAACAAACATCAAACAGGTGCACTTTAGGCAGGATGTATTCCTCTCCCTGGTTCCTGTCACCCTCCTGTTTTGTCCAGATCATGCAGGTCACAGAGGAGCACAAAGGGTGATTGATTGTTAGGTTCTTCCTTCTAGCTTATTTTGTCTTTCATAATGTTTGTTTTCTTTGTATGAAAATAATATAGGCTTCTTGTAGAACTTATCATTCTATAGAATTTGACCACACAGATAGGTTAACAATGATTAAGTGTTGATGCATTTGAGCACTGGGTGTTATATGTTGGCAAATCGAACTCCAATTAAAAAAAATGTTGATGCATTATGGTCCTTTATATAAATACATAGTATTGAAATACTATATTTTAAAATTTAAACTCAAATCAAAAGTTAAAAAGAGAGTTGTCTTCTCATTCTGCTTTTTAAGTCTGTCTTCATGTCTTTCCATTGAAACATAACATTGTTGCACCATGGTTTATGAAGCTATTCTATTGATGGAATTCAGATTATTGCTGTTTTATGATTATAAATAATGCTGCTATAAATAAAGTTCCTTGTGCACAAATCTGTACACTTCTTTGACTATTTCCTTATAATGAATTCATTCCTAGAATAAGAGATTCTAGGACACATACATTGATTTTTAAACATTTTTTTTATTTGAGAGAGAGCAGAGTGAGAGAGAGCACAAGCTGGAGGAGAGGCAGAGGGAGAAGCAAAATCCCTGCTGAGCAGGGAGCCCAACATGGGATTCGATACTAGGACCCTGGGATCATGACCTGAGCCGAAGGCAGACAGTTAACTGACTGAGCCATCAGGTGCCCCTATATTGATATTTTTAACATATATTGCCAGATGGCTCACCAAGAAAGGCTGAATCAATATATACCTCAAATAGCTTCTGTGAGAGTTTATATGTTGATACATTCTGGTCATTGATGTGTTTTCTCCATTTGAAAATATTAGATGAAAATTTTATGCTATTTTCCTTTTTTTAAGATTTTATTTATTTTTTCATGAGAGACACACAGAGAGAAGCAGAGACATAGGCAGAGGGAG
The DNA here is from genome assembly GCF_905146905.1 of Nyctereutes procyonoides. Lineage (NCBI taxonomy): Eukaryota > Metazoa > Chordata > Mammalia > Carnivora > Canidae > Nyctereutes > Nyctereutes procyonoides. The sequence continues at coordinate 12,274,636 of NW_026575044.1, forward strand.
AGGGAGAAGCAGGCTTCCTGTGGGAAACCTGATGTGGGACTCTATCTCAGGACTCTGGGATTTGCTCTGAGCCAAAGGCAGATGCTCAACCACTGAGCCACCCAGGCATCCCTATGCTATTTTATTTTTTATTTTCAAATAAATGTTTCTTTATCTATATGGTTAAACATTTCCTTAAGGATTTTATTTATTGGAAATGTTACTAGTTTTGAAAAGATCAGGGATTTTTTTTTTACCTGTTCTCCTCTCTATCCTTCTAGCCACTGATAGCTTAGCTGAGAATGTTCAGGAAGGATACCCCATCTATGCACATATCGTAGGATGTGGAATGGTTCTATGATAGTAGGCATGCCATTGGATATTTGAAGCTTTTTAGAAGGTCCTGAAAAACTGTGAGGAATAATTTTAAGAACCCATTTTATTAGGTGAAATATATGTAATGTCATATGATTTACCACTTTAAACCATTAAGTGTACAATTAAATGGCATCACATACATTTAATTTTTGTGCAACCATCCCCACCATCCATCTCTAGAATCTTCCATCATCTCATACTGAAACTCTGTACCCATCAAACAATAACTCCCCATTCCTTTTCCCCCCAGGCCCTGGTAATCTCTACTCTAATTTCTGTTCCTATCAATTTACCTTTTCTTGTACCTCATATAAATGGATCCTTACAATATTTGCCCTTCTGTGACTGGCTTATCTCACTCAGCATGATGTCCTTAAGGTTCGTTCATCTGTGCTGTAGTGACAGATTTCCTTTCTTTTTATGGCTGAATAATATCCATTTTTCTGCAGTAGACAGTTGAGTTGTTTCTATCCCTTGGTATTGTGAATAGTACTGTTATGAACATGGGTGAGCAAATATCTGTGACAGTCTTTGCTTCAATCCTTTTGTGTATATACTCAGAAGGGGAATTGCTGGGTCAAGTGATAAGTTCATGTTCAATTTGCTTACGAATGGTCATACTGTTGTCTACAGTGGCTGCATCATTCCACATTATCACCAACAATGCAAAGGGTTCCAGTTTCTCCATGTTCATGTCATGTTATTTTCTGATTTAAAAAAATTTTTATAATAGCTATCCTAATGGGTGTGAAGTGATATCTCATTGTGGTTTTGATTTAATATGTTTGGCTTTTGCATTTATTTTTTTAAAGATTTTATTCATTTATTCATGAGAGACAGAGAAAGAGAGAGAGAGAGAGGCAGAGGGAGAATCAGGCTTCATGCAGGGAGCCTGACGTGGGACTTGATTCCACATCCCCAGGATCACAGCATGGGCTGAAGGCATTAAACCACTGAGCCACCCAGGCTGCCCTACGTTTAATTTTTCACATGCTTCTTGGCCATTTATATAGTTTTTGAGGTATGTCCATTCAGGTCTTTTGCCCATTCTTAAATCAGGTTATCCTTTGTTTTTAAACTGAAGGAGTTCTTTATATATTCTGGATATTAATCCTTTATCAGATATGTAATCTGAAAATAATTTCTCCCAGTCTGAGCCTTTTTACACTATTGATAATTTAAACTAAAAATAAAACTGTAACATGGTTAAAAATATACAATATCTTTATGATATTTTTCATAAAAAACACTACTGAGTTTTGCCCATTGATCTAATATCTGGTGAACGTGCTGCAATCTCCAATTCTAATCAAATCCTGATTTTTGTTTTTGTTATAATAAATATGATTATAGCCTCTGCCAACAATAACAACTTTTCCTCTTCCTATTTCTTAAAACTTTTTTCCCCTCTGTTGTTTAATTGACTGGTATCATGAAGGCTGTGTTGGATACTAATAGGAGTAAACACAGTATTAATAGGAATTGTTGGAGAAGGTCATTGAGAGGACGTGACTGTTGTCTGACCTGCAGCTGAACCCCAAGGAACTGGGCATTTGTTACTCTCTGTTTTTATCCTCAGAATGCACATTCTGCCTCCTGTTCCCATGTTACGAGCCACTTCAGGTATACCATTTTGAGAGAGCAATGGGTCATTGAGACCATCCAGAATGAATAGGGACTGAATCCTATTAAGGCCTCTATAGAAACCTGTAAGGTTCTTATGTGTTGATGTGGGGATCCACTCATCCTGTAGTCATTCAAGACAAGCCTTGGGTAAGTTCCCTTGCTTATTAAACAAGTAAGTTCCCTTGCTTATTAAAACTGCCACCCACCAACCTAGACTGGTCTGCCTCTTTCTTTGGTCTTTTCCTGCTTCCATGTGTAAGGGCTGGTTTTGAATTTCATCCAGGAAACTCCTGAGGTAACAAACTGACAATTGGTCAGTCAGTCAGTCAGTCAGGAGACCAAAGAAATTAGACTTGGGAACAAGGCATCTGTCAGGGGACATTCCAGGTTAGCCATGAGCCTCTGTGGGGAGGGATGGCCCACATGTTAGATGTTTACCAACTGCCACAGGAGTATGAGGAAACGCTGACAATGCTGGCTGTTTGAGAAACTGCACAGCACTGCAGCAAAGAAGGGATGTGAGTGGCTACTGCTGTGGGCTGGGTTGTATTGTGGGCAGCTGGGTGGGCCACTGATGCCTAACCAGAGTCTGAAGCTTGAGTTAGAAAGTTACAAGAACCCAGGTTAGCAAAGGATGTGCAGCTGTCCACCACTCTGCTAGCTTTGGGGCTGGCAGACAGGCAGGAGAGCAGGATAGGTGGAGACTTCAGCGTGCCATTTTACAAAGCAGGAAGACACAAGGTCCACAGAGTAAGGTCTGCACCCTCTGACAAATCCTGATGGGGAATCGGAGGTAGAATAAGAGGTAGAGTCACTGACAAAATGAGGATAGCAAAGGGGAGGAGGTTATGCTGATTGACAGTGAACAGATGGAACTGCCCCATGTCGCCTGACCCCTAAGACAAAGAGAAAATTTAAACAGTAATTACTCTGGACTTCTGATAATAAACATATGCCAAAACATTGTCTCTCTGTCCCTTGAAAATGTAAATTTGATCATATCTTTAAAATGTAAGCCTCCTGGGAGAGAGAACTAAAGCAGTACCCACACTCATCTGAGCTTTGTGAAATCCAGAGGGCTCTGGAAACTTCCTCATCCCAAATACAGGCCTCACCCTCCATGAGAAAACTTGACAAACACAAATCTTAAGTCCTCTCCACAAATACTAGTTGAAAGCTTTTGGCCCTTCGGGTAGGTAACCATAAATTGTTCCATCTGCCACAGACACAATTTGAACCTAACTGTTATTTGTAAACAAGAGAGTTTCATTTTGTTTTACCAGATTCGTGGATAAATTTTACTATTAGGGCTATAGGGTCTCTGTGTCTGTCTGTATGTTTATGTTATGTGTACGGCCATACTATGTATAGATAACATTTTTCTATATCTAGATAACACTGTCAAAACTAATTTTTTAAAGATATTATTTACTAGAGAGAGTGCATGAAGTGGGGGAGCAGAGGGAGAGGGGGAAGCAGACTCCCCGCTGAGCAGGGAGCCCAATGTGGGGCTCAATTCCACGACCCAGAGATCATGACCTGAGCCAAAGGCAGGAACCCAAATAATTGGAGCCACCCAAGTGCCTTCAAAATTAATTTATAAAAGATCTCTATTTAATTGCCTTAAAGGAAAATAAGCTTTAATATCAAGAATGAACTTCTGTGAAACTAAAATTTAATTTTCTTTCATCTGCTAAAAGGACAGAGTTTTCTGGGACTATTTATTTGTTCCTGATAGGATTATAGAAGGATTTTCTTTACCTTTTATTTTAAGTAATCTCCCTAGAAAACAAAGATTCTGGGAGCCTCTGGGTAGCTCAGTTAAGTGTCTGCCTTTGTCTCAGGTCATCTCAGGGTCCTGGGATTGAGTCCTGCATCAGGTTTTTTGCTCAGTGGGGAGTCTACTTCTCTCTCTCCCTCTGCCTCTTCACCTTGCTTGTGCTCTCTCTCTCTCTTGCTCTCACTCTCTCAAATAAATAAATAAAATCTTAAAAAAAAAGGAAAAAAAAACAAAGATTCTGTGTTTTACCAAATAATCTCCTGGGATCAATGTTATCTTTATCAGGTCTTTGATTACTTAAGAAAATTGAGTCTTCTCTACTAAAAGGGCGAAGTATTTTTTTTTTTTTTACAACTACATAGCTTTTTATATTTGCCTCAAGTCTTTGTCATTTGGTTAAATTAATAACTAAGTATTGTTTCACAAGGATATGATCCTTTTTAATCAAGTATTTGAAAACTTTGTGAAATTTCTGATAAACTTCCCCAAATCAAATTCTAAATGAAGACTTTTTGACCTTAAAATAAGTTTCAGATTTTCTTTCTTTTTTTTTTTTAATTTATTTATGGTAGACATAGAGAGAGAGGCAGAGACACAGGAGGAGGAAGAAGCAGGCTCCATGCCGGGAGCCCGACGCAAGACTCGATCCCTGGACTCCAGGATCGCGCCCTGGGCCAAATGCAGGTGCTAAACCACTGAGCCACCCAGGGATCCCAAGTTTCAGATTTTCAAGAGGGTCCCTGGACCATTTCAAAAGATTTGATATTTCTCCCTATAAAAGTGAGATCTTCAACTAATTAGGCTTATTTGATATACTGAATTACATAGAAAGCATTATCAAATAAAAGTGTTACTAAATTTTCTTTAGGTTATATATAAACACATATATATTATTAATGTAAATATTCTAAAATCATATGAAATTCCTAAAAATCTTATGAATTAGTATAATGTTATCATTTTATTTTTAAAAAGGATATTTAAAAAATCACCAAATTTCCATGTTAATTGCATTATAATGAACTCTCATCAAATCTTTAACCACAGCTGTTTTTAAGTCTTTTGTCACTTATAGACAGTTATGGTTTTACTCTAATGCTTCATGTTCCAGGAGAGCCACAGAAAAGACTCTATCATAAAGTACAGGTTTCTGATAGCTAAGATTATACCACCAAATTGAGTAAGAATTTACAGTACTCCAATATAAAGCTGATGAATTCATAAAACTGAAACCAAAAGATCAAGATCAACACAAGTAATTATACTGAACTAAATGACCTGATGAGGATGATTATCATTTTTATGACTTTTTGTTTAAAATATTGTTGGTTCTTTTATAGTTTTATTTTTTATGACTTAAAAAAGGAAGCTTTTTCTCATTTCTCTTAGCAAATCAGCAATTTGCTAACCCATACCTTTGTTAACAAAGATAAAACATTTATATTTTTCTACCTGTCTAATCCCTCCAGAATTCAAAAACTTTTTTTTATTAGAGAGAGTGCATGCATGCAAGTAGGGAGAGGGGGCAGAGGGAGAGAGAGAATCTTAAGCAGGCTCCACACCCCAGCAAGGAGCCCAACATGGGGCTTGATCTCATGACCCTGAGATAATGACCTGAGTCAAAATCAAGAATTGGAGGCTTAACACACTGATTTACCCTTGCACACCACGACTTTTCCTTTTACAGATCATTTGGGAAAGTTTATATTTTACTTCAAAATTATCCATCTCAAATAGGTTTTCAAATTTATTGACATCTCACTAATATGGAAAACCAGACAGATATAGACTACTACCTACCACTCCAAACACTTAAGTATGGAAACAACTATAATAACAACTAACCATAGCTGAGCTAAAAGAAGGGGGAGGAGCTCCTTCAAATGTGTACACACCTGAAACAGTATTTGGCCAGAAAAAAGAATGAGGTCTTGCCATTTGTGGTAACACGGATGGACCTAGAGGGTATTGTGATGAGTGACATAAGTCAGACAGAGAAAGACAAATATGGTATGATTTCACTTACATGTGGAACATAAAAGACAAACATATTTTAAAGAAGCAGAAACAGATCCATAAATACAGAGCATTGATGACTGTTAGAGAGGAGAGGGTGGGGGGGGGGATGGGCAGAGTGGGTGAAGGGGAGTGGGAGACACAGGTTTCCAGTTATGGAATAAACATATCATGGGATGGAGGGTGCAGCACAGGGAATATATAGTCTATGGAACTGTCATGATGTTGTGTGGTGACAGATGGCAGCTACACTTGTGGTGAGCACAGCATAATGTGTAGAGCTGTCAGATTACTATGCTGTATACCTGAACCTAATATAACACTGTATGTCAACTACACTCAAAAAGACAGAAATTTTAAAAAATTGATAAAGTACAATTAAAATCTGAAAGACGATAGCAAATCTGTTCAAATGGTATAAGAAGGAAAACTATGAGAATAAAACCATGAAAAAAATCAATTTTTTCTTCATTATTGTATCTATATAAGAAGATGGATGTTAACTGAACCTAATGTATTAATCATTTCACAATAGATATAAATCAAACCATCATGCTGTGTGTCTTAAACTTATTCAGTGATGGATGTCATGATATCTCAATAAAATTGTAAAATAAATCTCAAATCATCAAACAATTCTTTTTACTGAAAGTGTGGATTTGAAAACTTCTTACCATTCTGTCAGTTTTTGATTTAAATATTTTGAGGCCATGTTGTTAATTATGTAATATTATGTATTGTTAATACATAAATGGCTCATAATTGTATTATTTTCTTAGTAGATAGTTACGATTACCAACAGAAAATGCCCTTCCTTTTTCCCTCCAGTGTTTTTTTTTTTAAATATTTTATTTATTTATTTATTCATGAGAGACACAGGCAGAGGGAGAAGCAGGCTCTCCACGGAAAGCCCGATGTGGGGCTCGATCCCGGAACTCCAGGATCATGACCTAAGGCAGACGCTCAACCACTGAACCACCTAGGCATTCCCTCTCCAGTGTTTTTAGCTTACAACTCCTTTTGTCTCCTATTACTATTGCCAACCCATATATAGATGAATATGTACATATAAAACATACATGCAGGTACTGTTGATGGTTTTCTTGTATGTATTTTCCATTACTTTGCTTTCAATCTTTATTTCATTATGATTTAAGTGTGTCTTTTATAGTAGCGTTGAAAAATTGAATTTGAGAATCTATCTTCATTGCAATCGTGATATATTTATCATTTTATTTGCAGTGTTTAAACATGTTGTTTCTCCCTTTTCTTAAGTTTCATTATTTTGACCACTGTTTTACCTTCATAGTATGACAGCTATACATTTCATATAAAAAATACTTATTGTGCAATAGACAAAAGTATATAAAAAGTATAAATTAAACAATAAATGTTTTTTAATACTCCATCCTGCTTTGGATATGAAGCATCACGAATATATCTGTAGACCTCTGGCTACCATTCTCTGTTGACATTCCTGTTTCCTGCAGATGTTATCAGGTTGAATTTGTTGTTTTATTATTTTCATGAGCAATGAAAATAATTTCAGTAGTCTCTTCAAAATACATAGTTTCACTTTCTATGACTTTTTTTTTAAAAAGACTTTTATTTATGCATTAGAGACATAGTGCGAGAGAGAGGCAGAGACACAGGCAGAGGGAGAAGCAGGCTCCATGCAGGGAGCCTGACGTGGGACTCGATCCTGGGTCTCCAGGATCAGGCCCTGGGCTGAAGGCGGCGCTAAACCACTGAGCCACCGGGGCTGCCCTCACTTTCTATGACTTTAAAAATTTACATAAATTGTGTCAAATGTATGTACTTGTACAGTTTGCTTTATTCTACTCATTATGTTTGTGGATCATCAAGCATGTTGATACATGTAGCTTTTAATCCATGTACTTTATATATATTGGATATTTTATTGGTTATTTGTGTTATAGTCTGGGGCTTGTCTTTCAAATTTTTGATGCTTTTGAGAAACACATAGTTTTAATTTTATACGGAAAAATACGCCAAGTATAAATCCATCAATTCAATATCATGAACAAATCCTACTATATTTCCTTCTAAAAATTCTCAAGTATCATTTTTTTTTTCAACTAGACACTCAAGATTTTTTCTGGAACTCCAAACAAATATATGTGAGGATTTCTCTGTCTCAATCTGCCCTGTCTTTTAACCTGTCATAGTGCCATATTTTTTTATATATTTGTCTGCTAATTCCCTTTTTAGCATTACATAAAACTGAGTCAGCATTAGCCCATCCACTCAGTTTTCCATTCATTGACTAGCATTTTTAGAAGTTATATTTATTTTTCATATTGTTGAATAATTTTTTGTAGTCTCAAAGTGCTCTTGTATTTATCTGATGTTATGTAATATATAGCATTACATATTAAATAAATGGTCCAAATGCTCCAGCTGAAAGCCAGAGACCATCAGATGATAACAAAGTGACAACCAAATACAGGCTGTCAACAGGAAAGGCACTTCAAACGCGAAAACATAGGTTAGAAGTAAAAGAATGGAAAGCAGTAAAGCAGAAGTGGCTATGTCAATATCAGGCAAAGTTGATTTTAGAGAAAGGGTAATTACTTAGAGATAAAGAAATAATTAACAAGGATTCAATTCATTAAGAAGAGAATATGTCTAAATGTAGGCACCTAATAACAGCTTCAACATACACAAAGGGAAAACTTGCAGAACCAAAAAAGGATACACAGACCAACCACAATTGCAGATTGAGATTTTAATACTCCTTTTTCATTATAATGGATAGGAATGTGTAAAAGGAAAACTAGAAAGGATATTGAAAATTTGAGCAAAACTATCAACTAGAGTAAGTTGATATTCATAGAATATTTCATTCAACAAATGAAGAATACTTCTTGTTTTCAAGTGCACAGTTATATTCACCCAGACAGGTAACTTCTGGGCTATAAAACAAATTTCAATAAACTTAAAACACTAGAATCATGCAAAGCACATTTTATAACAGGAAAAATTAAACTAGAAATTAATAACAAAAAGACATCTAGAAATCCCTAAATATTTGGAAATAAACTCCACATTTCTAAACAACCATAGGACAAAGAATAAATCACAAAGGAAATTAGAGAATGCTTTATTTAAAAAAATTAATAATCTAAATATATGCAGAAAAAACAAAAAAGATCAATACTATTCATGATAAAATCTCTTAGCAAACTGGAAATAGTAATAAGCTTCCTCAACTTGAAAAAGGATGTCTACGGAAGAAACCTATGGTTAAAATAATACTGAAATAGTGAAAAATGAAGGCTTCCTCCTTCAGATAGGGGAAAAAATGGCATGTCTGCTCTCAAAATATCTATGGAACTTTGAATTGTAGGTCCTACCCAGTACTATGAGACAAATACAAGAAATAAAACAAGTGCTGATTGGAAATAAAGTACTCATGTCTTTATTCACAGTCGACATGATCATCTACATGGTAAATCCAAAGGAAACTACAAAAGCTAATGAAATGTACATTAACACATATGTAAGACAAAAAGTCAATATAAAATATCAATTGTATTTTTATGTACCAGCAATAAACAACTGGAAATTAAGATTTTAAAACTTAATAGCATTAAAAAATTAAATTATTAATTCCCAGTGGAATTCTCAGTTCTGAGTTCAGTAAACTGAACCCTGATCAAAATTCCCTGTTGTATTTATTATCTAGCCCCTCAGGCCCCCCACTCTTACAGAAGGAGAGTGAAAAGATGCTCTAGGTTTCTGGATATCTGTATCAGTCAGAGCCTGTGTCCACAGTTCTATATATCTTTGATTCTTCCTCTCTCCCTAGTATGAGTTACTCAGGTAAATGGCTGAAGTCCCCTTTGAAGAAGGATCCATGTAATTATTTTTATAAGTACTTTCCATGATACTGCAGAAGGTCCCAGCCTCTTCTTGATTCAATGAGTTCTGGGCCTGAAAGCTGGCTCGGGTTTGGAAATGGACAAGGGATCACAACTTTTTACTGAGGCAGCTACCCTCAACCTCCTAACTCACCTTTGACTTCTCACAATACAAGCTGGTGGTACCGAGTTGGTTGCCCATATATTTTGCCCCGAGGGATGCGACATTCCACTAACAATCTTGGTAACTCTGAGAATCATCTCTGCACCTCCCACCCCTGCTTGGCTGAATTCTTCTGGTTTCTGGGGGTAAGGGCTATATGAGACCCTCCAGGAAGATGAGTTCAGCAATGGCCATCCTACCATTAGCTCTAGTCTACAGAGGAATGCATGCCTTGGTGTACTGAGTCAGAGGGGTGTGTCAATATTTAGGGTGATGTTTGCTCAGATGCGATCCACTCTGAGTGTCAGAGTTGGTCATTTAATATTTCTAAAGCGTCACCACTCTAATTACTGAGTCCTGGCCTGGAGCTTTCACATCCCTTCAGTTGCAGGATATAAGGATTTCTTTGCGTGCTACCTGGAGGGCCTTCAAAGAGAGGTTGCTAACATGTTTGTGATTACTGAGATTTGCTTTATTTAACACTTAGTTCTTCTATTGTCTTTCACTTCCCCTCCCTCGGTGTGTGTGTGTGTGTATATATGTATCAATAATCTGCTATATTGGGATCCCTGGGTGGCGCAGCGGTTTGGCGCCTGCCTTTGGCCCAGGGCGCGATCCTGGAGACCCGGGATCGAATCCCACGTCGGGCTTCTGGTGCGTAGAGCCTGCTTCTCCCTCTGCCTGTGTCTCTGCCTCTCTCTCTCTCTCTGTGACTATCATAAATAAATAAAAAAAATTAAAAAAAATAATCTGCTATATTTATCTTCCAGTATGTTCTTAATATGTCTTACTCTTTTTATTGCTTAAGACAATTTTCATCCTAAAATAAAATTTGAGCTAATACTTAAATTGACAGCTTGGTTTTCTTTCTATTTGTATTTACATTATTTATCTTATTTCTTTCCCTTATTCCAGCCTTTCCATATCCATTTTTATAAATAACGGATGGAGATAGAATTCACATATTACAGAATTTGCCCTTTTAAAGTGCACAATTTGGTGGTTTTTAGTATAATCAGAGGTGTGCAGATATCACCACTATAATTTTAGAATGTTTTCATCACTCCAAAAAGAAACTCTTTGCCCATTAGCAGAACTTCCTATTTCCTCCTTCCCAACCTCTGGCAAGCACAACCTACTTCATATTCACTTATTCTGGGCACCTCAGATAAATTGAGTCTTACAATATAAGGTCTTTGTGAATGGCTTCTTTAACTCAACACAATGTTTTCAAGGTTCATCCATTCTGTGCATCAATACTTCATTTCTTATTAGGCCCCAATAATTGGGTCATGTGGGTAAACCACAACTTTATCCATTTAATAGTTGATAGGAATTAGGGTTGTTTCCACTTTTGGACTATTATGAATAATGGTGCTAAAGACATCTGTGTCCAACTTTTTGCATGGACACATTTCTCTTTCTTTTGGGTATATTTTTTAGGAGTGGATTTGTTGGGTCATATAGTAACTATGTTTCACATTATAGGAACTGCCAAACTGTTTAACCAAAGTGCATGCTCCATTTGTATCATTTTGATTTAATGATGATACTTGTAGAGAAAAAGTTTCTATTTGTTTTAAAATTTAATCCGTTTTTTTTAAGAGTTTATTTGGTTGAGGGGAGAGAAAGAGAAAGAGAGAGAGAGAGAGAGCGAGCATGCAAGCAAGAGCACAAGAGCAGGGGGAGGGAGAAGTAGACTCCTTGCTGAGCAGGAGCCTGACTCATCATGACCTGAGCCAAAGACAGTGCTTAACTGACCGAGCCACCCAGGGGCCCCAAATTGAATCAGCTTAAAAAGAAAAGAGAGGGAAGCAAACCAGAAAGACTCGTAACTATAGAGAACAAACTGAGGGCTGATAGAGGGAGGAAGATGGGCTAGATAGGTGTTGAGGATTAAGGTGGGCACTTATGATGAGCACTGGGTGTGAATATATAAATGGTGAATCACTGAATTCTATACCTGTTAACAGAATTACAGTATATGTTAACTAACTTAAATTTAAATAAAAACTTGAAATTTAAAAATAACCTACAAAAATTTGAAATCAGTTTCTATCTTTTAAATGAGGGAGTTTCATTCATTTTTTATTATTGTAATTATTGTTAAAGTTGGATTGGTTTTTTTTGTTGTTGTTGTTGTTACTCAAATTTCTTTCTTTTGGTTTCTTTTGCTACCCTCTATTGTAAAGAACAAATATTCCTTTGCATATATAAAGCTATGGATTCTATTTTTTTTAAGATTTTTTTTTTTTAAGAGAGCAAGCAGGAGGGGAAGGGGTAGACAGAATCTCCAGCAGACTCCTCCTGAGTACAGAACCTGACATGGGGCTAACCAAAAGTTGGATGCCTAACCAACTGAGCCACCCAGGTACCATGCTATTGATTCTATTATTCTTCTGAGGCTTAACCACATTACACATTAAGATTATACTTATGTTTATTCTTCCCCATCACTTTTTTAGACTTCTCTTTTTTTTTTTCTCTCCCCCTCAAACAGTGCAGGTAATAGTTCTCTCTCAGCTTTCTTTGAACTACCACCTCCTTCCCTTCCTATCCACTTTATGTTGGAATTGTCTAAAATTTTGTTCTGGGGCAGCCCGGGGGGCTCAGCAGTTTAGCGCTGCCTTCAGCCCAGTGCGTGATCCTAGAGTCCCAGGATCGAGTCCCACATTGGGCTCCCTGCAAGGAGCCTGCTTCTCCCTCTGCCTCTCTCTCTCTCTCTCTCTCTGTGCCTCACATGAATGAATAAAATCTTTTAAAAAATTAAGTTTTGTTCTGGGTTTTTATGTTAATACTTTTGAGAAGTATTCTTTGCTTACTCTGGTTGCATTAAGTTTTACTAAATTATTTAATCACATCTAATTTCCATATTTCATATAATTCTCCTTCATCCATTTCTTACAGTACTGAATTACTCCAAAAATATCTTGTGTTAAGCTTTTTCAGGCTTTGCAGATCTGAGAATATATTTAATTAGCTACAAATAAAACACTGTGAACATAATACATTATTTTTTTCCCATCAGTCAGTATCACTATTGAGAAATCTTGTGTTAAACTCTTCTTATAATTCTATTGGATTTTTCTCTCTGGAGCTTCTTAGAATCTCTCTTTAATCTTAGATAGTCTTAAATCACAACAAATTGTTTCTTTGCTGAGAAACCCCAGGCCCCAGGCTCAGGTGCACTGAAGCTAACTATGAGTAACAATGAAAGTTATATCTTGGTCAATACAGACTCAGTCCTCCCCACCATTAACTCAACAATCTGGCAGAAGAAAAGGTGTAACCATTTTCAGATATAAACTCAATATACCTGTCTCTACTCTTCCTCTACCCACAATATCTGGCATTCAATTAAAAAGTATGGGACACAAAAATAAACATGAAAAAAGAGTCCTGTTGCCAGGATATGAAGCAGTCAATAGAACAGATCCAGGGACGTCTGGGTGGCTCCGCGGGTCGGCCTTTGGCTCAGGGCCTGATGCCGGGGTCCAGGATCGAGGCCCGCATCAGGCTCCCTGCATGGGGCCTGCTTTTCCCTCTGCCTGTGTCTCTGCCTCTCTCTGTGTCTGTCATGAGTAAACAAATAAAATCTTAAAAAAAAAAAAAAAAAGAACAGATCCAGACATGGCCCAGATGTTGGAGAATCAAAGAAACTACAATAATACTGTTAAAACACCTGATGTAGGCATCTGCCTTTGGCTCAGGTCATGATCTCAGGGTCCTGGGATCAAGCCCAGCATTGGGCTTCCTGCTAAGCGGGCAGTCCGCTTCTCCCTCTGCCTGCTGCTCCCCCTGCTTGTGCTCTCCCACTCTGTTAAACAAATAAACAAAATCTTTTAACACACCTGATGTAAAGTGAAGAGAATTTTAGCAGACCACTGAGTACTATAAAAAGAGTCAAATGGAAATGCTAGAAATAAAAATCACAATAATGGAGATGAGAATTCTTTCAAAGAGCTTGTACAGTAGACAGGATGCAGCAAAGAGTCAGTGATTTGGAATATGAATCAACAAAAGTTTAAACTGAAATATGAAGAAAAAACAACAAACAAAACCCCCACAAACCAAAAGAGCAGAGCAACTAAGTACTGGGGGTGGGGGCAATATATCAATATAATATATCTAGATGTACATTTTTACTTTTCTATTCTATTTAATATTCAGAATCCTATTTAATCTTACGTCTTCTACTTTCTCAAATTCCAAAACACCTTGGTAATTATTTCTTGAAATATTTCCTCCCTTCTATTTATTTAATAAATTTCTTTGTGGAGGTTCAATTATATGGATGCTAAAGTTTCAATCATCTTTCAACTAAACACACACACATACTTATGTACACATATGCATATATAGTATGTAAATAACTGCATCTCTAATATAGTTAGTTCTATTGAAGTGTGAATGTACACATACATGATACTTTCTCTCTGGCATTTCCTGCTGTGATCCAGGAGAGCTCCTTGGCTGAGCTGTCATCTAGCTAGCCACATCAAGATTCAACCCATTGATTATGATCCTTTTTTTAACTACTTCTTGCTTTGTTTCTAATACTCCCACTTCCCTGACTTATGCTTCTGATGAATTTAGAACTGTGCATCTGGAGAGGCAGTGGACACTCTTCAAGGCAGGAGAGGCATGTGTAAACTTGTATCCACACTGACACTGCTCTTTTTCAAATGCCTTCTCTTTCTCTTAACCACTTAGACTTTAAGATGTGAAGGGCTTCAGCAATAGGAAGAAATATGCTCTTAGGTGCTCCTTAACATAGTCAGGCTTCGCTGCCAACATGCTATGTGGTTACTGCCCCTAGCTGGGCTGTGGTGTGCTGGCTGGCAAAGGGAAGGACGATGGTCTGTTCAGAGCTGCGAGAAGGGGAGATGCCGAAGCTAGATATTCTCCCATTCCTGGTATACAGCTCTCTTCTCTTCAGGACTGCTGCTTCCCCCAACTGGGACATTAGCCATCTTGTCACCTCAGGGATTTCTCACAATGTCTGTTAGTTTGACGGGTCTACAGCTGGGTTTTGGAAGCAGAGCTGGGAGCCTGTGCTAATGACCTGTCTCACTGGGAACCAGACAGAACTAGGGTCTGAAGATCGGCATCCTCAGTCTGAAAACCACACCTTTACCTACAATGCTACGCTATTTTCTGAATCCTTTGCTCTCACCTTGCACGTTTTACTACACTCCATGTTTATACCTTTGCATGATTACATCTCACACCTAGAATTCTGGACACATTTCCCCCACTATTTCTATCTCTGAGAATTGTTAAAACATACCAAAAGCATTCTTTCTGAATAGAGACCCTCTTAGAACTCCTTCTAGTCATTTCAGTGACCCTTCAACATACACATGATATTACTTTACATTAATGACATGCTCCTTTATGAATGATCCTAGGCTGTTCTATGTTTGTTGTTGGTTCAAGATGACTAAAAATTCCTGGTCTTCCTTTGTTTTCTTTTATAAGACTTAATAGAAGGTGATAAATCATTGGTATTGATGAGGTGAAATACAAGATCACATCATGTAAGAAGGAAACTCACATTTTCCAAAGCCTCCATTTTTACTCATGAAGTCAAAGAAAGCATCAAGAATTCTGCACAGAGTTATAACAGTCGTTATATCTTGGACAGGAAATGGCTGATATTTCTTATGCTTCTTTATAAACTGTAGTCCATCTGTGACACTATTTTTAAACATGAATTCAAGACAACCCACTCCTGTTTGATTCATAATTTCTGAAGTTTTCAAAAGCCATGACTTAACATAAGGCTCCCATCCCAGATCAACAGGATCCTAACAATACAAAGCAAAAAATAATTTTACATGAATAAAGAAAAATACAGTGCCCATCTTCTTACTTACCATCTCTTTAGTTCACCACTGCCCCACACAAAATATGGATCAGAATCATCATTCATCAAAGTGCAATTGATCAGAACAGCTTAAAGAATGATCTGTTCTCAACTATGAGAGACTCTTAATCACAGGAAACAAACTGAGGGTCATTGGAGGGGAGCAGGGTGGGGGATGGGGTCACTGGGTGATGGGCAGTAAGGAGGGCATGTGATGTGTGATGAGCACTGGGTGTTATATGCAACTGATGAATCACTGAGCTCTAAATCTGAAACCAATAATACACTATACGTTAGTTAATTCAACTTAAATTTTAAAAAAAGAATTCTTTGCTGTGTCTTCCATTTCCCTCACCACTGTCCTGTGTTCCACGAATCCTGAGGGTCATAGAGCAGGTGTGGAAAGGCTTCACGGCAGTCTTCCTCTACTAGAAAAGAATCCATACCGGCAGCCTATCTTGCCTATTAAGGGCACTACTTGCTCACGGCTGTGGAAAATACTGACATTCCAGTGACGGAGCAGTCCTAGTTTAAATAGTCCTATTTACTCTCTTATTCATTTCTGGGTTAGAGGCTTTAGGGAACACAAAACTTAACTACTTTGATCACCTCTGAGTCCAGGGGTATTGATAAACAGTCATTAAAAATGCTGTAGATGATGGCTAAACAATACATTTTAAGAAATATGCTTTTGGAAACTTACCATATAGACCATTGCACATCGGCTGACAGTAGCAGGACTGGCCTGAGAAAGACTGTCTACCTCAAAAATCACTCGTATTTTATTAGTTAAGGTTATTCGCTCACTGTTTGCTAGGCACAATGTTCTAGTATCATCCAGCATGGAGTTTAGATTTTCCACCCAGAAGGTATCCACTGGACCATCTAAAATAATCCACTGCCACTCATAGTCTGCAGAGAAAGGTGTATTTTTAATATAACTGAGAATAATCTCAGTCTTCTTTTATTACAACCTTGCAAATTTTCTATTTTGTTTGGAAAAATGATATCCTAGAAAATACTAGACTGAATATGTTTATATGCAGTTTCTAATATCTATTAAATAAAAACAACCCTATCTACACCATACACCTTAGTAATTCTTTAAATATTGTTTCAATATTCTTAGATTACTGCATTGTATCATTAGCCCTTAAATTCTGGAAAAGGGAGAGATTCATGGATTTATCTTTTCCACAATAATATAGTTTGTGAGTTTCCCCCTTCTGCATGGAAGGGAAAATAGAGCACGGAAGTAGATGCCCTTCGAAGAAAGAACCAAATAGATTTCTGAGTAATTCACACTGTGACCCCATTTACTCCTCTTTCCATACACTATGGGCACCACCCTGCTCCACGGTTGTAGAAAACTCATTGGTCAAGATAGAGGAAGGATGTGAGGGTCACTGTGGAGGTACAAAATAGCTAGCTGACTGTGAACATTAGAATCCCAGCAGAAGAGGGAGGAGAATCAGGATGCTGGAGGCTTTGACTGACGGAAATACTTGCCTTGGTGCCTGTCTTAAAGCCCTAGGAAGGGGACTCACTATGCCCAAAGACTATGCTCTCCTAACTCAAATGCCAAGAAGTGACACACACAAACTGAGGAATTCTAGAAATGTCAAGCAACAGCAGAAGCCTCTTTCAAAGTCTGAAACATTGGCATATGACTGATTCAACAATTCTATACATTACTTGTAAGTGGAATTTAAGAGCAAAACAATGAGTGTGTGGCTGAAGGTTCAGCCTGGAGCAGTGAGAGACTAAGGGGGCTCTAGGAACCTCACTGTACACACTCTCCAGCCCCTGGCACACTGCAAAGTAGTACACAGTGGGTGTGCAATTCTTTTTAGAGGGGTATGCTTGGGTTGTATTATATAGACCGTGTGGAGTCCTACTTCAGAGGCAATGCTATTGTAGGTTTCCACACAATATTACTTCTACCTTTAATATCTACTTGGTTCTTGTGAGATATTAATATTCATTTATAAACTGAAAGGGCTTAATAAGACCTACTGCTTCTATAACATAAGGATAGATGAAATATACCACAGTATGTGGTAACACTACACAGATTCTAAATAAACAAATGAAGAAAAAAATAAATAGTATAAGAACAAAATATCACTAATTAAAAATGTTTTTAAAGTTAGCAATAAAGCTTGTTTGGTTCAGTTTGTCTCCTCTGTTAATCAGTCACTTTACTGAATCTTAGTAACACTTTCTCTGACCTTCTGGAATGTTGACATCTTTCCCCACCTCCTTCTCAAACACATGAATGTCAGTATCTGCTGCATCAGAGGAATCAAGTTTGAAGACCTAAAATATGTAAGCAATAATATTTGTTTGATCACACTTTCCAATCCAAATGGACTATATGCCAATATGGTCTCTTGAGTATGAAAATGGGAAAGGCAGAGGTTCTGTTGCTGAAAGACCTCCACAGAAGCAACACAGTGTGGCTCAGCTGAGGGGTGATCACAGGCTATTTCTTATAGAGAATTCTCTTAGTCCCTCCCATACAGTTAAGTACATGCTTGTTATATAACATTAAAATAATACTGTTAAAGGACAAAGAAGATAACAAATGCTCTGAATTTCTACCATCTATAAAGAATCACGGTGGATATTTTGGTGGGTATTTTCCCCCTTCTTCATGATAGTTTTAAAATTTTATTATGTCATAATTCTAAAATTTTAGAATGAATCAGAATCCCTTTCTTATATCGCACACAAAAATCAACTCAAAACAGACCAAAGACCTAAATTTAAAAGTGGAAACTATAAAACTCTTACAAACAAAGCACAGAAGAAAGTCTTTTGACCTTGAATTATACAAAACTGTCTTCAGATATGATATCAAAAAAACAAATGTGGCAAAGGAAAAAACAGACTGAACTTCATCAAGGTTAAAAGCTTTTGTTTCAAAGGATATCAAGAAAATAAAGACAACTCACAAAATGAAAGAAAGTGTTTGTAAATCGTAGTCCCTGATAAGGGACTTGTATTTTTAAAAAAATGGATTGGAAGAGTTAATGTTGCCTTCTTTTTAATTTTAATTCCAGTGTAGTAAACATACACTGTTATATTAGTTTCAGGTGTACAATACAGTGATTCAACAATTCTATACATTACTCATAAGTGGAATTTAAGAACAAAACAAATGAGCAAAGTGAAAAAAAAAAGAGAGAGAGAGAGAGAAGCCAAGAAAAAGACTCTTAACTCTAGAGACCACACTGCTGGTCACCAGAGAGGCCACTGAACGGGAGAAATAGGTGATGAGGATTAAGAGGATACCTATCTTGATGAGCACCAGGTGAAGTATGCAAGTGCTGAATCACTATGGTGTCCACCTGGAACTAATATCATACTCTGTTAACTAACTGGAATTTAGGTAAAAACTTAAAAACAAATCTCTGCAGGCTTAGTGGCTGAGCATCTATCTGCCTTAGGCTCTGGTCATGATCCTTGGTCCTGGGATCGAGTCCTGCATCCGGCCCACCTCTCACTCTGCCTCTCTCTCGCTGTCTCTCATGAATAAATAAATAAAATCTGAAAAAAACCTTTGCTTATCTGTTTGGTTCTAAATGTCATTCTTCCATTATATTTTGGCTAATGAAATTTACTAGTAATTTCTACTTATAACTTATGAGAATATACAACATTCAAATTTTTTCTTTCTATTTACGATTATATGATGAATTTTGTATCAGAAGCTTTATTTACCTTGCCATTGAATTATGTTCATACTTCATTAATTTGTAAGATATACTAGTGGTGTCAGAATGACTAGATCATCCTCTGCTTACACTTATTCCACTCTATGTTAATTTAAAAGCCAGTATCTTTCATTTTATTGTTTATCAACCATTTTAAGACACAATAGCATATTATCTCAGTTTTTTATAGCTTTTAATTTTTCTCCTTTTTAAAACTGATTTTTAAATTTTCTTTTATACTGGTAAGGATCTAATAATGCTTAAATGCTTTAAAAAATGGATAAAAATATTTTATCCACATAGTCAAAAATAGTCCTTCCATATTAACTTACATTAGATGCATCTGAGATTCTTGATTTCAATCCGAAATCACTGTCTTTCTTTAAGATCCTTGCATTGTTAAAATATACATAATTCCGAACTGCTGTTGATAATAATCCATCAGTCCATTCCATAGTATTAGGATCCAGTTGTCCATATAGTTCACTAACAGTGATACACTTTGGATTTAAAACACAAATATCTACTTTTCCTTTTCTTCCTGAAATCTGAAAAAATCCAGTGTGGTTTCTTAAATGTCTTTTTTTTTTAATTTATGATAGGCACACAGTGAGAGAGAGAGAGAGAGGCAGAGACACAGGCAGAGGGAGAAGCAGGCTCCATGCACCGGGAGCCCGACGTGGGATTCGATCCTGGATCTCCAGGATCGCGCCCTGGGCCAAAGGCAGGCGCCAAACCACTGCACCACCCAGGGATCCCTCCAGTGTGGTTTCTTAAAGGCATCAACTATAATACAATTATTTAAATTTTTACACTGTTAATATCAAGAGTTTTAGAAGAGGTCTTTCACTCCAAAGAAAGAGATCCTAATAATTTCTGATCATTAATTAATGATCTGGCAATTCCACTACTTGGTATCTATTGGAAGAAAACAAAAACACTAATTTGAAAAGTTATATGTACCTCTATGCTCAACATCACTTACAATGACCAAAATATAGAAGCAACTTAAATGTCCACTGATGGATGAATGGATAAAGAAGATGTGGTGTGTATACATGCACGAACACACACACACACACACACACACACACACAAAGTGTATACATGATGGAATCCTCAGTCATTAAAAAAAGAATAAATCTTTCCATTTGTAACAACACAGATGGATCTTGGGGTTATGCTCAGGAAATAAGTCAGAAAGAGGAAGATAAATACCACATGATCTCACTTACATGTAGAATCTTTTTAATTTTTTTAAAGATTTATTTATGAGAAACAGAGAGAGAGAGGGGCAGAGACAGAGGCAGAGGGAGAAGCAGGCTGTATGCAGGGAGCCTGATGCGGGACTTGATCTTGGGACCCCAGGACTATGCCCTGGGCTGAAGGCAGGCACTAAACCACTGAGCCACCCAGGGATCCCCTGTAGAATCTTTTTAAAAGACAAAACAAACCCAAGACTCATAGATACAGAGAATATATGGGTGGTTGCCAAATGGGAAAGATACTGGCAGGGGGACCAAAATAAGTGAAAGGAATCAAGAAGTCCAAAGTTCCAGTTATAAAATAACTAAGTCCTAGGGAGCACTGCACAGCATGGAGAACAGAGTCAATAATACTGTATTAAGTTTGTATAGTGACATGGTAACTAGACTGGTGGTGATCATTTCACAATATATGTAAATGTCAAATAACTATGTTGTACACCTGAAATAATATAATACTGCATGTCAATTATACCTCAATAAAAAGGAAATATTAAATTAAAAAGACACAAATAAATAATATCAGAAATAAAGTATGGACATTACTAGTGCCTTGCAGAAATTAAAAGGATTATAAGAAACACTATGGGGCGCCTGGGTGGCTCAGTTAGTGAAGCATCTGTTTTCTGCTCAAGTCATGATCTCAGGGTCCTGGGGTCAAGTCCTGCATCAAGCTCCCTGCTCAGCAGAGAGTATTTCTCCTTCTCCCTTTGCCCTCTGCCACTCCCCCTGCTTGTGCACCCTCTGTGTCAAATAAATAAAATCTTAAAAAAAAACAACACTTGAATGACTATATGCCAAATTATATAATCTGCAGGATACAAATACCTAGAAATAACAAAAATTATCAAAACTGACTCAAGAAATAGAAAATCTCAACAAATCTGTAACAAGTAAAGAGATTGAATCAGTAATCAAAATCTCCAAGAATAAGTCCAAAATCAGATGGTAGAGGAGTTTCACCAAACATCTGACAATGAATTAACATCAATTTTACTCAAATTCTTGCAAAAAATAGAAAAGAAGAGGATACTTCCCAACACATTCTATGAGGCTAGAATTATTCTGATACCAAATCCACACAAAGACACCATAAGAAAACTACATACTATATCCCTTATGAACAGAGATGCAAAAATCCTCAAAAAAGTGCTAGCAAACTGAATGTAACAGCACATGACCAGACGAGATTTATCTTAGGAATGGAGGGGCAGGTTTAACAAAAGAAAATCAATCAATGTGATATAATACAACATAGGAAACAAACCACAAGATCACATAAAGAGAGGCAGAAAAAACATTTGATAAAAATTCACACCCTTTCATGATAAAAACACTCAACAAACTAGAAATAGAAAGGAACTTCCTTACTTATATAATCAGGAGCATTTATGAAAAACCCAGAGATGACTTCATACTCAATAATGAAAGACTGAAAGCTTTCTCTCTAAAATCAAGCACAAGGCAAGAATTCCCATTTTCACCAAAGCTGTTAAACACTGCACTGAAAATTCTAGCCTGGTAATTAGGTGAGAAAAAAAATAAAAAGCATCCACATTAGAGAGAGAGAAGTAAAATTATCTGTATTTAAATATGACATGAGGGTAGCCTGGGTGGCTCAGTGGTTTAGCACTGCCTTCAGCCCAAGGCGTGATCCTGGAGTCCCGGGATCAAGTCCCACATCAGGCTCCCTGCATGGAGCCTGCTTCTCCCTCTGCTTCTGTCTTTGTCTCTCTCTGTGTGTCTCTCATGAATAAATAAAATCTTTTAAAAAAATATGACATGATTATATATATAGAAAATCCACAAAGAATCTACAAAACAACTACTAGAGCTAATAAATGAACCAGCATACTTGTAGGATACAAGATCAACACACAAATATCAGTTGCATTTCTAAATAGCAGCAACGAACACACTTCAACAACACAAAAAATTAAGAAATTCTAATTCCATTTATAATAGCATCCAAAGAATAAGATGCTTTGGAATAAATTTAATCAAGGAGGAGAAAGAGTTATTTATTAAGAACTACAAAAAAAAATAAATTTTCTTGCTTACTGAAACAAACATCTGAAAATGGAAAGAAACTGCACACTAGCTGAAAAAACATCGGTAGAACTAAGACCCTGACTTTCTAAAACTTTTGGAATATACTGCCGAGTCTTTAAATAAGATAACTGAAGCACACACTATTTATTGGAATCTAACTTTATATTGAATAAAAATACCATATGATTTCACACAAAATGGATGAATATATGGGGAGGAGGGAACAAAAGAAGGAGACAAACCATAGGAGACTCTTAATGATGGAGAGCACACTGAGGGCTGCTGGAAGGAGGTGGGGGCGGGTGACAAATGATGGCATTTGTCATGGTGAGCACTGGGTGTTATATATAATTTATTTCATAAATTACAGAAGTCAAAAACCAAAGTATAATGAGAATGGAAGAAAATTACCAAAGTATAAAAGAATATTTACCATACATGAAGAACAAATATCATATTAAATACAGCAATATAAACTGCATTTCTGATAAAGTAAGGAACAAGATATTATTATAGTTAACACTATCTTGGAGGGTTAATGAATGCAGTAAGAATATAAATTATATAAATATTACAAGAGACAAAATTATATTCATTTGAAGATGATTCAATTGATCACCTATAAAAACAATTACAACTTAACTAGTCCGTGAAGGTGACTAATTACAAAATAAATATATAATTTAATAGATTTATTTTATACTAGTAATTACTAGCTTTAATTCAAATTAAAAAAATCCTATTTGGGCAGCCCCAGTGGTGCAGCGGTTTAGCGCCGTCTGCAGCCTGGGGTGTGATCCTGGAGACCCGGGATCGAGTCCTGCGTTGGGCTTCCTGCATGGAGCCTGCTCTCCCTCTGCCTGTGTCTCTGCCTCTCTCTCTCTCTCTCTCTCTCTGAATGAATGAATGAATAAATAAATCTTTAAAAAATCCAATTTACTACAATGATTCCTAACTACTAAATTCCTAGCAATAAATTAAACATACTTATGTAAATAGGACATAAAATGTTACTGAAGTATAAATTAAGGTCTGAAGAAATAGAGAAACATATTACTTAGTATTTACCTGTGAAATAGATTCCCTTTCTGTAACTGACAGGAGGTCTTCAACTGGTGATAGTGTTAATGCTCTTTCTAAAATTCTTCTGACTGTTGTCTTTCCTCCACCTGTTGGGCCTACTAACATCACACCAACACAAGTCTAAAACAAAGTTGCAGATTTATGATTTAGTTTTGGTTTACTGATGATTCAGCTAAACTGAAATCTGAAGGTTCTTATTTACAAATACATCTCTATGTCTGGAAACCCTTCAAATTACTGTTCAATTTATTATAATCTGGGTTCTGTTTCCATTGACTAGGTTAATGTCAAAATAAACAGAAATTTCCTAATTTTAAAATTCAAAGGATAACTTTCAATTCTTGATATTTTACAGTTTATCTCTTTCCAATTCTCCTTTATTTCTGTATGTTTCTCTAAGATTGGCTTCTGTAATATGATTTATCTCAGCTTTCTTCTTTATTCTCTTCTCTCTTTTGAGTTTTGAACGTCATTTCTATTTTAGTCTTCCCTAATTCATCCTTTTCTCTCCCCCCCCGCCCGCCAATGGCCCTACCAATCTCATCAACTTGAGTGAGTAACTATGACTTGAGTTCTAATGACTTCCTAATGTGTACATCTTTTCCTTGGTCTTTGGTTCTATGTGCCTAAGTGAAATTTCAGTGGTCTATTAGATACTTCCATCTGGATGTCTCACATGATTTTCAAAGTCAACATAATTTAACCTACACCTTTTCATACTTGTTGCTTCTCTTATTTCCTGATCTAGTTAATAAAACCACTAGGTACTCGTTGTCCAAAGTCCCTCATGTCTTACAAAATTTGCTTGATTCCATCTTCTTCTGTCCAACCCAATCACAATTGGTGTCATGGAGTGAAGAATGTTTGCATCTCTGTAAAACTCAAATGCTGAGGCTGACACCCAGTGTGATAATACTGGAAGTGGGGTCTTTGAGTAATTAGGATTAGATGAGGTCATGAGGGTGGTTAATGTCCTTGTAAGAAGAGGGAGAGGGAGTTCAGAATTCAACATCTCTCCACTATGTGAGGACAGAGTGAGAAAGTGACTATCTAGCCAGGAAGAGGTTTCTTAGCAGAAACCAAATCAGCTAGCATGTTGATCCCAGCCTCCAGAACTATAAGAAATAAACATCTGTTGTTTAAACCATCCCATCTATGGTATTTTGCTATATCAGCCCAAATGGACTAAGGCAAGAGGGAAAGGGCCAGATGTTCTTAAAAAGAGTCCCTGATCATCTCTTTTAGACAATTGTAATAGCACTAAAGAAATGATTATTCTTAATAATATATTAAATAAATATGCCAAAATTCAAATATGGATAAATCTAAAATGTTTTTTCATTTCCATTACAATCTATCTTCATGGAGGTCTTGTGATTCTCTAGTCTGATAGGCAAGGTGAGAAGCCCTGGATGTCGAGAAGAAATGATATATTCAAGAATGCGGCTAACTGGCTGTAGTGGCATCATGGCTTTACATGAATGAGTGGCAGCTGCCCCTCTGGGAGTGACTTTGTTCCCTACTTCACCTCCTGAAGCAAAGCTGCTGGCTCTGTTAAGCCCTTAATTTAGAAAGATTCCCATGAATGCCTCAGTCTAGTGTCCTGGTGGCTCAGCCTCACTGGGACCTGAAGGCTCTTGCTGTCCCTCCTCAGAGCCAGCTATGTAGAACCAGAGCACATCTGTCAATCCTGCCCACTGATGACAACTCTGACTTGCTAGTTGGTCTGCCGCTTGGGAAACCACAGACTAGAAGATTAAAGACAACCCTCTCTAGGATTGTGAACTGTGGGAACAAATTGTGGCTGCTCCTCAAACTGAGCTACTCATGGGCCCGTGATGAGGATCTGTTCTTTACTGAGATGACCCAGAATCATGCTGCTCATCCAGCCTGCCCTTCCCAGACTGCCATGATTGTTGTCTCTGGACACAACATCACACTGGATGTGGCAACACGTTCCCCATCACAGAACTCACCAAGTAAAGAACTGTGTTTGTGATGCAGAGAATACTGCTGCACTCCAGACTCCTGTCTCATAATGGGAAAAGTCATACTGACTTAGGGCACGAATGAGCCCCACATACTCCTGCAGGTCCCACATTAGATCTGTGACCTCCTGTCTTGGGACTATTGATGGTGACTCACCGACAATGACACTATTTCAAGCTATGGGATTGCTGTTGATTCCAATCAGCTAACTCCAGCTACACCATTATGTTTCTTGAAACAAAATTTTTGTCAGTTGGACTCTGTACCATTTGCAGTCTAACAATGGTATACCTTTTATTTCAAGAGTCTCTTAACCCTGAGCTGATGGTCAAGATATTTTATGGGGTCTCTCCACTCCCTATCATCCATATGTATCTGGTATGATTGAGCACTGAAACAGCCTTCTCGAAGACGGACTCAAAATATTTCCAACTCTCTCCCCCTTACCTTCTCTTTGTCCACACACCTTGCCAGGGAGGGTTGGTCACTGAATGTGGACATCCCCAGAAGGGGATCATCTCCTTTCATCTGCTTCTTGGGTAATTATCAGCATAAAAGAGATGGGGGATTATAGAAACCTATTTTGGAAATTTGGGATTCAATCCTAACCATTCCTGAGCATGGTTGCTTCCTTCTTGTCCATAATCACAACCCCAGTTCATCCTGACTGTGCACATTTCAAAATGGGGCTTAGAGGATTAAAATTTAATTCTGGTTCAACTATACAGATTCTCTTGGATTGTCATGGTCTTAGTCCATAGGATAATGATTACTTGACTGAGTACACTTCCTGATGAGTTCTTCTTAGTGGCCCAAATAGGCCAAAGCAGGGTATATAATGGTTACAAGTTCCATAAAAACATATTTGTCCCTCTTGTCTCACAGCAGGAGATGTTTGGAAAATAATTAGGGTAAGAATTACTAAAATGAGGCATGCCAATTTTGTGGCAGTGCAAGGATAGCAAAAACCCAGACACCTAGGCCAGACATACCTCAGACCATGGAATACAGGGGGAGGGATGGATATTGAACATCTGTTTTTTCAAAACTCTGTCTCTCCTTCCTCACAAAGGAAAATACTCTAATGTGGCATTCCAAACAACTGTAGGAGCCTTTCATTTTACAGATTGCTGGGACTGCCATCCCCTACCAGTGGAATTGACCATGATTTAATTTTTATTTGCTTAAGTATTACTGAGAGGCCTATCAGAAGCAGCAGGGATGGCCTCAGTTTCTCCGCTTCCCAGACAAAACACCTGTCAATACCTCAAGAAAACTTGGATGTCTTCCCCTATCTCCATGGTTCACTCATTTTATGGAACAGACAAATGCCATCTGGCTCGTGAGAAGGCAAACAGGTTAGACTGGACTGCTTGTCCTCAAGTGGCCACTCCAAAAAAACAAAAAAACAAAAACAAAAACAAAACAAACCCAAAACCAAACAAACTAAATCTAATTATTAGAACTGACCTGAGAACCCATGGCAGAGGCACCATCATGCCGAATTCCTTGAACCGTTGTAATCCCACTTGGGGAGCCCACCCAACAACTATTAAGAAAGTCTTTCTTAAGGGCACCATGTATACATTTATGATTGTATTTCTTATGTAGAAGTCAGACACTAGTCTCCTTCCCTAAAACAATGCAACTTGCACATTAGAGGTAGTTAACATGTTAAAAATTCAATATTTAAGGAAACATCAACTTGTCCCTGGAAGGCAGTCAGACAGTCTCAATTCACTGTCTAGGGTTGTTAGGAAAAAGAACTGCCCTAATCAATTCCTCCTTCAGGGCCAAGAAACATTTGTACAACTGACAATCTTGCTCTACTTGGATTAATCTTTTGGACCAAGAGGAACAATCAATATAGTAATTTTAGGAGAAATTCACTGGCTTTCTAAGGTAGAGTCTGGTGCCTTAGGATTTGTTTCATTGTTTGGGCCCAGAACCTTGGATGGGCATGGCTGAGATTAATATTTTAGGTTGGCTCCATCCTACTGTATATAGTCCTCCTGAGATAGGCTTTACATAAACGCTGTATGAAATAAATTGAATATGTCTGGCTCCAGTCCTTGTCAGTCAGATTAATCAAAGCAGTCAATAGAGTGGTCATGGGGAAATTCACCAGAAGCCAAGACAGTGTATAAATGAGGGGTAGAGTTTTTGGGAGACAAGTCTTTACGGTTGCTGACACTTTTACATGCCTCTGAACAGGGGCATTGAAAGCTTTGTTTGGGGCTACCTTTCCAAGGATGTTTGTATAGCAAGAAGTTTTTGGAAGATAGAGATAATCCTCTTACCAGGATGGGGAATGTTTATTTGCTGGCTAGAACAACAAAGATGATGTGCCCTTCAAGAGTAGAGGTTAGGAATGTCTGGGGTAGTCCCCTCACAAGACTGCAGTGCTCCTAAGCATGGGGTTCTTCTGTGGAACAACCAACTGTGTGTGCAGCACACAGACCTATCACCTGACCCTGTGTCATCCTCTGAGAATTCAATCTTAGGGACATGGCTACTGCTGTTGCTGAATGACTAACAAACCTCCCTGATGCAGGAGTCTAGTGCTTTCTGATGCTATGAAGCTGTGGTAGACTAACTTATTAAATCAACCCATTATATTCATGAAAATTCTCACCATTAATTATTTATTCAATTCTATCCCAATAAAAACCCAAACAAGATTTTTTTTAAAACTGGCAGTCAGTGAACTGATTATCTAAGAATCTTGAAAATAGCAAAAATCAAAGATTATGGCTGAGATAGGGCTCAGGACAAGCTAGGCACCTTGACCCTGGCGTGTTAAGCAGATTAAGCTGGAGGAGTCTTTTTCACATGGAGAAGCAGGAAGGTCACTCCAAACACCCCCTTTCTAAACACCACCATCTTTCTTCTTTGAAACAGGTCACAAAACTCCCACTGAAAGGCACCCTCCTTGTACCCAGAGAGCAGAGACATCCTTATGGGGAATGCAGGGCTGACAAGGCTGTGTGAACAAACCTGGTTCAACTGGCCCACATCTTCCCAGTTACTTCTTTACCACTTACTACACCCTCAGTCCAAACCCCTCTGTCCTGCCAATTCTTCACAAATTCATTTTTTATCTAAAAGGTATAAACTTCCTATTCTGGTCACTTCTTTGGGTTTCCATTCTTATATGAAGGCTCCTATATATAAAAATATCAAATACAGTAAAATGTGCATGTTTTTATCCTGCTAATCTACCTGTCAATTTGATTTTCAGATTCAGCCAGGAACCCTAAGAGGGTCAGGAATAGCTTTTCTTTCCTCTTACAATTGGTACCACCAATCATGGAGACCTACTATAAAGCTATGGTAATTAGGACTGGTGCTGTCATAAGATAAAGGCCAAAATAATAAAATATGGAAGAAATCAACAAGGAAATCCAACCTATTATATTGGAAACATGGTATATGAGAGAAACAGCAAACCAGGGAGGAAAAGTCTTGGGAAATGGCTATCCATCTGAGGAAAAAGAGACCCATATTTGACACCTTAAAGAAAAGGAAATTCTAGACAACTTAGAAATGGAAATTGCAAGTATCAAAACATTTTAGAAAATAACCATAAAATATCTTTATGAAATAGAAAAGATTTCTAAAAATTCACAAAAACACAAACCATAAAAAATGATCAATGGACTTTACTGCATTAACAACGTCTCTTGAACTGAATATTTCTGAAAATCTAAGACTTAGAGAATTTATTTGTAATGTACAGAAACAAGAAAGAAATAGGATATGAAATTACATAATGAAAAGCCTACACATTGGTAAGAAAAAGATAAAAAATCCAATTGAGAAATGGCAACTCATAGAAAACTCAAATGGCAAAGAAATATATATGAGGATGTACAATTTTACTAGTAATCAGGGAAATGCACCATATTTTCCAAATGGCTCATTCATGGGGACAGAAAATTCAAAGAAGGTATAGCTAGCTATGTGAGGCAGAACACTGGAGGGTTTTTTAGAATCATGTATTAAGGGGACAAAGGTGAAAAGGACTGATCTGTTCAAAGTTAAAGTGAGAATTGAGCAGCCAAATTTGGGTAAATAAATGAGTAAAACACTTTATTGTTATCCTGGTTTCCTCCTTGATCAGAATGATTCAGGAGCAAAGAGCTGCTAACATGTCATTCCACACTCACCTGCAGTTGATTATAAAACTGTATGATTTTCTTTTTCTGAGCTGGCCATTGTTGTAAGCCCAACTGTTGTGTTGCAATAAATATTGCTTTCTAAAATAAAATAAATACATTAATTTAAAAGGCATTGCAAATTAAACCTTTAATACATAATCCTACAAAATCTCTCTTAACTAGGTACTGAATACTACTATATCAAGACAGTGGTTCTTAATTTCTCCAACCAAAATACAATACACACAAAATGTTATGTTCACAGACCCCCAGTAGCAAATTTGTACGCCCTCCCTCAATTTAAAATTCATTCTTGGAGCACCTGGGCAGCTCAGTCAGTTGAGCATTCAACTCTTGACTACAGCTGAGGTCATCATCTCAGGGCCATGGGATCGAGCTCAGATCGGGCTCAGTGGGGAGTCTGCTTGAGATTCTCCCTCTCTCTGCCCCTCCCCTTGCTCACATGCCCTCTAAGTAAATCTTTAAAAAGAAAATAATTCATTCTTTAAAATATGTTTAAGAACTAGCTGTTATTCTAGAACCATTATCTAATTATCCTACACCAAAAGAAAATTTAAAAGAGTCTATATCTTTGTATAATTCTAGTCACCATTAAGGTAGGTTTTCAGCTTTACAACAATTATTTTAATGTTTCAATGTTAAGAATATCCTAAGATAATAAGTACAATTTGTAAGATTGAGGACTTGATGTGGTTATACAATAAAACATCCAGGAAGTGGCTGCAACTTGTAAAGATACTTAATATTTTAACACAGGAATTATAAGGGCATCTATGTTTCCTTCTAAAGTGGGGTTTATTTCACTGTCAATACTATCAGAAACTGTGCCTACAGAAAAAAAAAAAGTGGGATTTATCTTTTTTCTCATTGACCTCTCTCCTACTCCATTTCTCATTTCTTGCATTACCCTGATGGGACAGACAAGGAGCAGCTGAAGGTGACACAGAACACTCAGTAGGACTGTACAAATGGAGAAAAGTAGTTCCTATGGCAAGGCTACTGGAGGTAGGAAATCAGCTGAAAGAAACCTCTTTTAAATGGAGTTGGATGAGACACTCACTTAAGGCTTGTACTCGGAGCAGTTTTAGATGCAGGGGCTAGAGATTCTCTGCCATATACAATATAAACCTAGATGTCTGCCTGGATGTAAGCCCTGCAGGAGTGGACTAGGGATAGCATGGGATGCACAGAAGATCAGCAGAAGTGGGATAATCAAAATAAGAGACATTCAGACAGGTTCATCCCATCTGGTTAAAGATTTTCACAATTCCCTATTTTGGAAGGTTGTGAAATAAAATCATAATCCTACTGTAAAGTATTTATGGTTTGTATATGATATTCCATAGAATCAACTGGATGGCAAACTATACATTATTTATTCCAGGATATGGCTTCTGTTAATCCTGTGGTTGCTCTGAGTTAATGACACCCCCACTCCTGCAGATATTGTTAGTGACAGAAACATGAAGAAGCTGGATAGATTCCAAGTGCTGGGGCACCTGGGTGGTTCAGTGGTTGAGTGTCTGCCTTTGGCTCAGGTCATTATCCTGAAGTCCTGGGATCGAGTCCCATATTGGGCTCCCTCTGCCTCACTCTCTGTGTCTTTCATGAATAAATAAAATCTTAAAAAAAAGATTCCAATTGCCTATTGCATGCAATTCAGATTCTTATATGTTAAAAGAGCAATAAGTGCAAATAGCATACCTACAGATTATTTATTTAATAACATATATTCATATGTGGATATGCTATATGTGACAGGTTTTTGTGTAAACCACCAAAAATACACCATTAAATATTCCAAATTTAATATTAAAACTACAAATTGTGATCTCTCTGCCATTTCTTTTTTTTTTAAGATTTTATTTATTTACTCATGAGAGACACACAGAAAAGGCAGAGACATAGGAAGAGGAAGAAGGGGATCACAACCTGAGCCAAAGGCAGACATGCTCAACCACTGAGCCACCCAACTGCTCCTCTGTGCCATTTCTTAATACACATATTACTATTTGGAACATTTTATTAACAGTTTTTATTTAACAGTTGAGAGGTTGTATATTTATCAATGTAAAAATTATATGAAGGGAAAAGTAGCAGAATAAACTTATGCTTGTAAATTGACTTGTAAAACTGATGAAAAGATGAATATATAATAAGAAACAGAGTTAGACAAAATGAGGAGACAGAGGAATATGTTCTGAAAGACGAGAATAAAATTATAGCAAGAGATCTAAGTGAAATGGAGATAAATATTATGCCTAATAGAGAATTAAAAGTAATGCTTGTAAAGATACTTTCTAGATTTGAGAAAAAAGTGGAGGACCTCAGTAAGACACTCCACAAAGAGACAGGAAATAAAAAAGAACCAGTTAGAGATAATGAACTCACTAAATGAAATTAAAAGTGGGCCACCTGGAATAAATAGCAAACAAGAGGAAGCAGAACAGATCAGTAACCTGGAAGACAGAGTAATGGAAAGTAATCAAGCTAAGCAGATGAGAGGGGAAAAATATGCAAAATGAAAATAGACCCAGGGAACTCAGTGACACTGTCAAGCATAAATAACAGTTGCATGATAGGGATCCCAGATGGAGAAGAGAGAGAAAAGGGGGCAGAGGATTTATTTGGAGAGATAATAACTGAAAACTTCCTGAATCTGGGGAAGGAAACAGAAATCCAGATGCAGGAGGCAGAGAGAGCCCTAAACAAAACCAATCCAAGGAGGTCTGCACCAAGACCCAAAGTAAATAAGAGAGCCAAAAGTAATGATCTGAAGAGAACTCTAATAGCAGCAAGAGAAAACATTTGCACAAGGGAAACCTCACAAGGCTATCAATTAATTTTTCAGCAGAAACTTTGCAGGCCAGAAGAGAGTGGTGTGATAATAGTCAAAGTGCTGAAAGAAAAACATCTGCAGCCAAAAATACTCTACTTAGCAAGGCTATCATTCAGAACAGAAGGAGAGATAGAATTTCCCAGACAAACAAAAGTTAAATGAATTCATGACCCTAAACCAGCCCTACAAGAAACGTTAAAGGAGATTCTTTGAGTAGAAAGGAAAGACCAGAAGGAGTAAGAAAAGTAGGAAGCACAAAAGAGGTAAAAATAAGTGTATCTATAAAACTAAGTCAAGGGATTCACAAAATAAAAGGATGTAAAGTATGTCACCATATACTTAAAACATGGGAGGGAGAGGAGTAAGAATGAATTCAGAAAATGAACAGGAATCCAATATATGGAATTGCTGAATTGTTATGCTGTACATCTAAAACTAATACAATACTATATGTTAATTATAATGGAATAAAATAAAATAAAATACCCTCAAGCCACCAAGACCCACAGGAAACAACAAGCATTGCACTGCTGGTGGGAATGCAAACTGGTGCAGCCACTGTGGACAAAAGTATGGAGTTTCCTCAAAAAAAAAAATAGAATTACCATATTATCCAGTAATTTCACTATTGGGTATTTACTTAAAGAACGTGCAAACTGTAATTTGAAAAGACATATGCACCCCTATCTTTACATATTTACTGCAGCATTATTTACAAAAGTCAAGGTATGGAAGCAACCCAAGTGTCCATCGATGGATGAATGGATAAAGAAGATGTGGTGTACACACACACACACACACACACACACACACACACAGTGGAATATTACTCACCCATAAAAAAGAATGAAATCTCATCATTTATAATCACATGGATGAACCCAGAGACAATAATGCTAAGTGAAATAAGTCAGAGAAAGATGAATATCATATGATTTCACTCACATGTGAAATATAAGAAGAGTAAGAAGATATAAATATATACACCACTTATATCTTCAAACTATATAAAGCAATTGTTGGAAATGCAGGGAAAACAGATGTATCAACAACTGTCATTAAGATCTTTTTTTTTTTAAAGAATCTTTTTTTTTTTTAATTATTTATTTATTTATTTATGACAGTCACAGAGAGAGAAGGAGAGAGAGGCAGAGACACAGGCAGATGGAGAAGCAGGCTCCATGCACCGGGAGCCCGATGTGGGATTCGATCCCGGGTCTCCAGGATCGCGCCCTGGGCCAAAGGCAGGCGCCAAACCGCTGCGCCACCCAGGGATCCCCTCATTAAGATCTTAATACACCCTTTTAGAAACTGATGGATCAGCAAAACCTGATAACAAAGCTGCATCACAGTATGTGTATATAACATTATATACAGCAAGCACAGAATATATACCATTTGAGAGCACACATGAAGCACTTACAAAACAATATATTAGAAGGTGTAGGAAATCTAAATAAAGGTGATCTCAAAGGGATAAATATATGATACAGCATACAGTCCCCAGTCAAAGCTAACCATAAATGGTGATTAATAATAAAAGGACAGTTTAAATTCCCAGAATTTAGCAAAAAAAACCTCTAAGGTTTTTTACTCTCATAAGGGTAATTAAGAAATATTTATAATTAAATGCTAATTAGAATACTACATGTGAAAATTTGTGGGAAACAGCTAAAGGAATACTTAGAAGAAAATTCACATCTTTAAATACTTTAGGTTTGAGGAAACACAGATAACAAACAATCTAAGCACTAAACTCAAGAAACAAACAAAAGAACAGGAGAACAGGTCCAACAAAATAAAAAATTGTAAATAACAGGGCAGCCCCAGTGGCGCAGCGTTTTGGCGACGCCCGCAGCCCAGGGCGTGATCCTGGGGACCCTGGGTCGAGTCCCACGTCAGGCTCTCTGTAGGATGCCTGCTTCTCCCTCTGCCTGTGTCTCTGCCTCTCTCTGTGTCTCTCATGAATGAATAAATAAAATCTTCAAAAAAATTGTAAATAACGAAGGACAGAAATCAACCTAATGGACACAGAGAAAAAAAGGGAAAATAATCAAAACCAAAAGTTACCTCTTTGAAAAAATTGATTATATGCAAATCTCAAGCAAGAATGATCAATAACAAAGAACAACAACAACAAAAAAAACACTGTAGCAGAGCCTGGGAACTGGTGAGAGTAGTAGAAATAACTTTAGCTAAGACATTTAGAAACCCAGAGATGTTGTATGAACACGGAGTGTGAAGGGGTCACTAAGTAACAAAAAGTTAAAACAGTATTCAAAGCCTTTCCCTCCCACCCCAACAAAATCCAGACCCAAGCACTTTTTTTTTAAATTTTTATTTATTTATGATAGTCACAGAGAGAGAGAGAGAGAGAGGCAGAGACACAGGCAGAGGGAGAAACAGGCTCCATGCACCGGGAGCCCGACATGGGATTCGATCCCGGGTCTCCAGGATCGTGCCCTGGGCCAAAGGCAGGCGCCAAACCGCTGCACCACCCAGGGATCCCCCAAGCACTTTTATAGTTAAGTTTGACCATTTAAAAATCTAAAGTAAATCTAAAGTATAGTTCATCTCAATCTTATGGAATTCTTCCAGAAAACAGGACATTTGTTGTTCAGCCTATTTTGAAGAGCTGGTTCTAAAAACAGGTAAGGACACTTGACTTATAAGTGTACATGTGAACATCCTAAATAAAATATTAACTAGTTTAATCCAATAGTGTATTAAAAATCACATGATGATGATAAAGCATGGTATATCCCAGGAATGCAGGAATAACTCATCACTAGAAAAGTAAGAACAAGAAAAGGAGAATATGAGACACAAGGATTGGAGGAAAGAGGTACAACTGTCATTATGACGATCCAACAACAAAATCCCAGGGGAACACACAAAAATCAGTGCTACTTGTGAACTAATAAGAGAATTCAGCAAGGTTGCCATATTCAAGGGGAGTTTCAAGTCAGAGTTTCAAATTATAGCACGCCTGCATTAGACCACTAGGAATATTATAAAAATATGACACCATTATTGCCAAAAACTCTACAATACTGGGCAGTAACTGAGTGCATTGCATGGCTGCACAGCAGAGGCTGGATCTAGCACAAGCTGCTGGAGGGACCAGGGCCAGGGGCCTGGGAGGCAGAGGAAGTTCACACACACCTTTCCTGCACAGAGCCACAGGCAGCACTTCTAATTTACAACGTTTGGGCAGTGACAGAGACAACAGAAAGGGGGAAAGAAGTGTATTACTTTTCATATTAGGGAACTAAGAGATGATATCCAAATAAGTGGAGAACTATGGGTATTATTATCAAAATGTATAAAGTTACCCTTAGAGTAAAAATATTCACCTGCATAAAAATCAGTAAGATAAAACAAAATTTAAAAACCACTTCACTTTGTGGAATTTATAAAGTTTGAAAAAAAAAAGTCCCAAAGTATACAAGGCAAGCAAAAAATAGAATAACGGTCTTAACAGAATGGAATACAAGCCAAAAAGTGGTAGACAAGAAAACAAAAGCACTATATATTAAAGGGCAGTTTGTAATTGATATTCATGTATCAAACAATGTGGTAACAACCATTAGAAAGCAGAGACTGTAAGAGTTAACATAGATTCACTTCACTGAGTGAGAACAAGTAAAGATGTACAAGTCTATCAATAAGACAGCAAAAAAGGGAGCGAGGGTTTAGCTAAGCCACTTCATGATATTGCTGCCTCAGCATCCCTTCTGTTCCACTGAAGAGCCTGCAGGGACTTGAAACCACGACCTCAGCCCCTCACACCAGCACAGGCCTGGGATGGCAGGTGGTGGAGTCACGAGCAGGTGCAAACTGCTGGTAGAACCTCACCGCCTCCCCGGGCCTTCCCCTTACACACTCCCCTGGAACCTGCATGGAACTTACCAAAGTCCTGCTTTGTTTGGTTTGAACTGACCAATCCAGCCTTAGCATGGGAACCTCAAAGCACTCCAGCTGTGGACCCTGATGGAGGCATGTGTTTCTTTGCCTGTACCCTGCCTTGTCCTCCCTGTGTACCTCCTCCAGGACCCATGAGGAATAAGCATCTCTTTTCAGCATCCCATGGTGTCCGGCTGAACTGTGGCTCACCAGCCCATACCCTGTGCTCCACTTAACAAATGCTAATTTAACAGCCATAACAAATGGAGATAAACTGAACTTTGTTTTATATTTGCAATCCATAAGAGAAAATATCTTTCTTTTCATGTGCATAGGGCCTATTAAGAAAAATTACCTGTATATTGGGCCATTAAAAAGTCCAAATTACACAGTTTAGAAAAATAACAAAGATAATATTCTTTTTTTTTTAAATTTTATTTATTTATTCATGGGAGACACACAGAGAGAGAGGCAGAGACACAGGCAGAGGGAGAAGCAGGCTCCATGCAGGGAGGCAGATGTGGGACTCGATCCCAGGGCTCCAGGATCACACCCTGGGCTGAAGGCGGTGCTAAACTGCTAAGCCACCCGGGCTGCCCGATAATATTCTTTAATCACAATTCAGTAAGACTAGAAATCGGTAACAAAATCAGAAAACAAAAAGATCCTTTACCTGGAAATTAAAAGCATGAAAAACCTCTGTCCTAAAGGAACACTTAGGAAAAAAAGGAAGTACTCACTATCCTATCAAATTTCTGGGAAAAAAATACTTAGGAAAACCCTACCTACCTGAACGTATAGCCTATATAACTAAAGCAGTGCTTGGACAAATTTATATAGTTTTCTTTTGTTGTTTTTTTGTTTTTTACCACACCCAGTGCAGAGCCCAACATGGGGCTTGAATCCATAACCCTGAGACCAAACCCTGAGCTGAGACCAAGAGCCAGATGCTTTAACCGACTGAACTACCCTGGTGTCCCTTGTTTTATAAACTTACATTAGTAAAAAATAATAAATTAGATATCTTACTTAGACAGCTGGGGAGAAAACATAAAACCCAGAGGAATAAAAGAAGATATTAAAAAATATTAATATGGATATTAAAGGGTTAGAATTTAAAAAGATGTGTTAAATAATAAAAAGCTGGTTTTTTGAAGAAAACAATTATATAAACTTCTAAATCATTTATGTAAAGAAGAAAACCCAAATTAAGAAAATAAGGCATGATCGGGAGAGCAACAACAGAAACAAGAAACCACAGGAGTCATAAGAGTGGTTTACTCAGATCCCCAGACTGCATTCTAACATTTGAAAGCAATGGGAATACTATCTAGTTCAATGGAATTGATCCTAGAAGGGATATGAAATCTAACTAGACCAGAAATGCAAAAGAACTATCCTGTCATAAAACTCCTGGCCTCGTTTTCAAGGGAAATTTTCCCAAATCTTCCTACATAACCTAATAAATGATGATCTTTTGCTGAGCGCTTCATATGTGCCTAAAAATATTATGTGTTTTCTGCCTGTTGGGTATGAGGTTATGCACATAGCTTATACTTTTATTTATTTATTCTTTCTTTTTTTAAATTTAAATTCAGTTAACTAACATATAGTGTACTACTGATTTTAGAAGTAGAGGTCAGTGATTCATCAGTCTTATATAACCACCAGTGCTCATCACATCACATGCCCTCCTTCATGACCATCCCCCAGCGGCCCTCTCCCCCCACCCCCTCCAGCAACCCTCAGTTTGTTTGTTTCCCATGATTAAGAGTCTCTTATGGTTTGTCTCCCTCTCTGATTTCACTATGTTTTATTTTTTATTCTCTTCCCCTATGATCCTATCTTGTTTCTTAAATTCTATATGTGAGTGAAATCATATGATAATTGTCTTTCTCTGACTGACTTATTTCCTTCCCTCAGCATAATACCCTCTAGTTCCATCCACGTTGAGCTTATACTTTTATTAATGTAGGTATGCATGTATTTATTTATTTATAGGTTTTATTTATTTACCTGAGAGAGAGAAGAAGCATGAGCAGATGGTGGGGAGGGGCAGAGGGAGAAGGAGAAGCTTCCCTGCTGAGCCCTATGCAGAACTCGATCCCAGAACCCTGAGCTGAAGGCAAGATGCTCAACTGACTGAGCCACCCAAGTGCCCCCAGCTTATATCTATATTTAAAGAAAGAATAATTACAAAGCTTTTTGAACTATAAGCTACATAAACCATATATTTTAAAATAAAGTAGAAAAACAGTGTTTTAAAAAATTGGGCAGGGTCCCAGAGTAAGGAATGTATGGGTTTGATAGCCTGATAGCTGATAAAGGCCCAGCTGGAGCCAGAGGACAGGGAAAAACCTGCAGTGGAGAGGCAGGAGGGAGGACGACACACTGGCAAGGTAAAGCTGGTCTGGCCAGACTGTAAAGGGCTGTATTATATGAGTCAGGGGACCTGACTCCGGGTTTGTCCCACAGTGGCTCTGTTGGTGTGGTCACAGGTATGTTAGGAAAGCAGTGCTGGAGGCCACCTGGAAGTGTGTGACCATAGGCCACAAGGTGGTGGGGCTCCTCCTACCACAAGAGAAGTTGAGACCCCACTGAGACTGTGGCAATGGCCACAAGGTGGCAGGTATAAGAGGAAATAAAGGTCTCTACAGTCTTAATATGTTATTTTTTATGACCACAAAATTTTATATTGTGAAGTCATTTTGTAATTCTGATCTAATTTGATCCTTAAAGTATCCCTTTAAAGTAGAAAGAGAAAACATCGTCATTCTCAGTGGAAAGATGAGAAAACCAGGGAACAAAATAAGTAGGAGCCTTTCCTGACTGAGGCTGAGATGCTGTTTTTCTCCAAAGGGAAATCAATCTCCGGGTATTTTTATTCCTCCAATTGTAACACGAGTAGAGTATTTCAGAAAGAACGACAGCATTTTTTACTTACATCAAGTTTCTTATCTTAATTAATATTCCACATCTAAATCATTTGTGATGGTTTTCAAAAATCTTACCTCCAAGGCAATTTGATTTGCTGTTGAAACTGTTGCTCCAGGAAAAAAATCTCGTATAATCTTTTCAAAATGTGGGGCATCTTTAGGGAGAAATTTTGGCAGACTAGCTTCTCTTATAGCCTCAATAATGATCAGAGTCTCATCTGTTTCAGAAAGATGGTCATCGGTGTTACTTTAAGGGAGGAAGAAAAGAAAGATAAAGAACAAGTTAGCAAGTATGCTTTGTTGACACTGAAGGTAATTACTATTCCTTGGAACAGGTGGCTCTCCCAACAGCCCTTCCTCCTATTCCTCACTGCAAAGCAGCTATGTAGTGTGGGTGAGGTGACTCTGGGTCTCGTCCAGAGATGGGCCTGGGCTGGTCGGACAGTCAGGGTCATCCTACTTCCCAGTCACTGAGTCAGGGGTGGGCACTGTATCAGTAAAGTGTTTTATCTGCAAATAACAAAATGAATTCAGCCTAATATCAGATGAAAAATAACATAATTCATTAAAAATCTCTAGGCAAGCCAGAGAAGTAGGCTTGTAGGCTATGCTGCTGGGAACCACGGCCAAAGTTATGCCACAGAACTGATCCTGTAAATCAAATTGAAACCTTCATAAAAGTAGTCACACCCTGCACATCTCTGCATTTCCTGATGAAGAGAAACCATGAACTCTCTCTGCACTGGGCACTTTAATTCTTTAAATAATTCATTAATCTTTTCAACCATCTAAGAGGTAGGGAGCAAGTTCAGACAGCAGCTGGGTGTCAGTGAGGTCTTTACTCAAGACAGATCTGCTTTACATTAGGAAAACAAATTTAAAAAAGAAAGAAATGACTACTATATCTGGGAGTTATCATAGTTTATATATAATAATAATGTTATACTTTGCTATTAGATACAAAGATAAGACTTGACTAAAGTTCTACAAAACAATAATTTGGGAGTTAGCATCTGAGATTATCGTGGGGAATATCTGTTATAATTTAAGAATAAAAAATGAAAGCTCTAGATTAATGTCAACTAAAATTCAAGAAAAGGATATTTATTAAACCTTTTTATTTTTGTTACCCATTATGATTGCCTTCAAGATACCTACCAGTTCTTCAGAGTTAGTTAAGACCCACTTCATGGCTCAGTACCATGGTAGGATTTGTAAGCGCTTCAAGTGTTTACCTGAAGACGTATTAATTCTCTAGCTGTTGACAAAGCAAATCGTTTCTACCAAGGACATCCTAGGATTCCAGCTGTTGGGCAGTTTTTTTTTTTTTTTTTTCTAAACAAAAGAGGAGATAGGGAAACTTCCTTCCTGGGACCCAGAGAAGCTGCCTGTGGGAGGCAGACAAAAATGGCTCCAAAATATCTATTCACTTGCTAATCCCTGGAACCTGTGAATATTATCTGATACAACAGAGGATGGATTGACGAAGAATCTTGAGTTATCCCAGATCATCCAGATTTAAGTGCAGTCAGATTCCTACTGAGAGTGAGGCAGAGAGACACAGAGGCACACAGAAGATGGGCAAACACTGAAGTAATGTGCCCAAAAGCCCAGGGGTTTTGGAGGACAGGATGGAATCTCCCTCAGGGTCTCTGCAGGGACAGCAGTCCTGCCCACAACCTTATTCCAGATTTCTGGCCTCAGGTACTATGAAAAAATATACTTCTGGTGTTTTAAGACGTCAAATCTGTCATAACTTCCTATGGCAGCCCTACAAAACAAATACACGGTCTTTTATTAGTTTTCAAATGTAAGCACCTCAAAACTCTTTGGGAGTTAGTCTAGGCTCTGACAATACACTCCAGACAGAAAAGGCAGGAGAAAGGAGAAGTGCATCCAGAATGCATCTAGAAATGAGGGACACTTGTGGCATCTCTGTGTGCCTGGGAGGCAAAGCCAGAAGCCTGAGGAGGAATGGGCTGGAACAGAGGGAGAGGAAGGGACAGAAAGGAAGAGGACAGACAAGAACAATAATGATAATTTTTGGTGTCGGGAGGGCCAAAGGATTTTTAAAAAGCAAAAGTCTACTATTAATTTTTAAATTGCTTGCTGTGCTTTACTCTGATAAAAATTCCCCCATCCTCTTTATACAGCAATCAGGTTCACACAAGTACATGCTTTGCATGGTGCTTTGGAGGAAGGAGGGAGGTAAGCAAAGACAGAAGACCACTGGCTGCTCCTCACGGTGGCAGACAGACTGACAGCGCTCTGGACATGGGAGGCCCTGCCCAGGCACCTGGGAGAACTGAACATGGACATCACCAATCAGGGTCTTTCTCTCAATGGAGCAGGTGCTCATACAAATGACCAGCTGATGCCTGTTGGAAACACAGGAGGACCTGAGGATGTCAGGAAGCTGATTCTTATACTTCTGTCTCTAACGCTCCCCAGTAATAAAGCATTTCATAACACATACCCATTTACTTGCCATCAATCTTATACAGGCCATTTTACAGTATGTGCCTTAGTTCCTTTATATTTAAGAAATAAACTACTATAGTAGAGGAACACATTATCCCTGACTCCTCTCCCACACAATGTTCTGTACTTGCTGCTATATCTATGTCCCCACAAACAATCTGTAACATTTACTGCATTTTCCAAATTCAGGTAAATGTATATTGGTATGTCCTTTTACAACATATTCATTTTTTTCATTTAATGTTTAATAGGCAATACATGAATACAGCTCCACCCCTTAGCAATAATGAAAACACCCACTTCCCTATAGCTTCATCAACAAAGTCCCATCTAACTTTCATATTTTCACCCATCTCATGAAAGACAACATTTCAATGTAATTTTTAATGTATATTTCTCTTATTAGGAGTGGGATTGAGTATATTTTCAAATATTTAAAGAACTTTTATGTTTCTTTTTCTGAGAACTGTTCTTTGCCCATTTTCCATACAATTTATTTCTCCCCCTCATTTTCTAGAGGGTCCTGAATGTGTTGAGAATGAGCTATCTCACTGCACCGGAGGCTGCAAATATCCTTCTCAGTCCATCATTCATCTCCTGACTTCACAAACAGTGTTTTCTTAACCATTATCACTTTTTTCCCTTATGGCTTTTAGATTTTGAGTTTTAGTTTAAAAGTTCTTCCAAAAAGAAAAAATAAATAAAAATAAAAGTTCTTCCATAGGGGATCCCTGGGTGGCTCCAGCGGTTTGGTGCCTGCCTTTGGCCCAGGGCGTGATCCTGGAGTCCCGGGATTGAGTCCCACGTTGGGCTCCCGGCATGGAGCCTGCTTCTCCCTCCTCCTGTGTCTCTGCCTCTCTCTCTCTCCCTGTCTCTCTCTCATAAATAAATCTTTTTTTAAAAAAAATTCTTCCATAGTCCAAGGATATAAAGGACATTTTGTTTCTTCAAATACTTTTATGTTTTTAGCCCTTTTTTGATCCTCTTCTCCAGGTAAATAACATGGACTATGGTTCCAACCGGATCTTTGTGCACACGGCAGTTTAGTTTTCCCAAGGGCACTCACTGAAAAGTCTGTTAGTCTGTTCCTGCCTCAGAGCTGACAACAGACTATATGCCCAGTGGGAGCAGTCCTGCCTCTGGGCTTTCTGTTCTAGCCTGATGGCTTGCCTCTCTGCTCATAAACCAGCCAGTGCTAAAACTAATGAAGCTCTAGATAACATGTCTCAATGCTTAAAGGGATGTTTCTCCTTCATTGCTTTCATTTGTTAGTATGTTTCTAGCTAGTCTTAATTGTTTATCTTTCTTTTTTTAAAGAGTATTTGAGAGAGGTCACACACATGAATGTGAGTTGGGGGAGACAGAGGGAGAAAGAATTTCAAGCAGACTCCTTGCTGGGCGTGGAGCTGGATGTAGTGCTCAAGTTCACAACCGATGAGATCATGACACATGAAATCATGACCTGAACTGAAACCAAGAGTTGGATGCTTAACCGTCTGTGCCACTCAGGCACCCCTTTCTATGTTAACTTTAGAATGTACCTCCCGGGATCCCTGGGTGGCACAGCGGTTTGGCGCCTGCCTTTGGCCCAGGGCGCAATTCTGAAGACCCTGGATCGAATCCCACGTCGGGCTCCCGGTGCATGGAGCCTGCTTCTCCCTCTGCCTGTGTCTCTGCCTCTTTCTCTCTCTCTCTCTCTCTCTCTCTCTGTGTGTGACTATCATAAAAAATAAATAAAAATTAAAAAAAAATTAAAAAAAAAGAATGTACCTCCCTAGAAATAAATAAATAATGTCTTTTGGTATATTCACTGGGATACATTCCCATTCATAAATGAATGTTTAGTGTCTTTAACTCTTTATGATTGCTAAGCCCTTTAAGATGTTATGATATTAAGCACATGGTATATTATTTCATTTATTCATATTTTGATTTGTGTCCTTTACCCATGTTTTCTTCATACGGGTTTTACATTTCTCATTAAATTACTGCTCTTTTATTTTTTTTAACTTTTATTTATTATTTATGATAGACACACAGTGAGAGAGAGAGAGAGAGAGAGAGAGAGAGGCAGAGACACAGGCAGAGGGAGAAGCAGGCTCCATACACCAGGAGCCCGATGTGGGATTCAATCCCG
Organism: Nyctereutes procyonoides; assembly: GCF_905146905.1. Taxonomy (NCBI): domain Eukaryota; kingdom Metazoa; phylum Chordata; class Mammalia; order Carnivora; family Canidae; genus Nyctereutes; species Nyctereutes procyonoides. The sequence goes on from NW_026575044.1 coordinate 12,318,919, forward strand.
GGTCTCCAGGATCGCGCCCTGGGCCAAAGGCAGGTGCCAAACCACTGCGCCACCCAGGGATCCCAATTACTGCTCTTTTAAATAAGGTCTTTTACTCTTGTGTATCTTTTATTATATAAAGGTAAGACACATTTTTAAAAAATAATAGATTCTTTGGGGAAAAAGTACCCAAGGATTTTGTGCTTTTTTTTCTTCCTCTTCTTTTACATTCTTAAACACTTTTACCGTATTTTACTGTGACACTCTGGGAGATCCGTTTTATCTTGTCATTGTTACTTAGAATTTTACAAATTATTTTCCCTGTGTTGTTTATAACTTTCTTTGACCTAGTATTTCAAAAATTCAACTCACCACTTAAACTCCTGTTTCTTCTTTCCAGCCACTATTAAAACTGTCTTCAGAGACCTCAAGCCAAAATCATAATGAGCCTATAAGAATTAAAATATCTGAGTTATTAAATTTCTGAAGGAAAAATTGGACAACTTGGAAATAAATGCACATCCTACCCTAGTTAGATCCCTAATCATGTACACTGTGGAGACAGACTACGATGTAACTTAAGAAAGTCTGCATTTTGCTTCCAATGCCCTCACTTCCCTCCCAAACTGGTGCCCCTAAGTCTTCTTAAAGAGAGAGTAACAAGTATTAAAGCTGTTAAAAACTATTAGTATTTAAATTAAGTTTTCTCTGAAATGGAGATATGAATTGAAAGAACATGAAAAAAAGGAACACTTTGGAGGTAGTGTGGTTGGTTGGCCAAACTATCTTGGACCATAAACAAATACTCATTAAGCTGACATATCCCATAATAATCATTTTCAGAATGTGGTACTGAGATCAGCAACATCAGGAACTGTCAAAAACCTGTCAGAAAAGCAAATTATCAAGGGCCACCCTAGACAGTCAAAAAGTTGGTAAGAAGTCCAGTGATTTGTATTTTAACAGATCCCCCCAATTATCCTGAAGCACAATAAAGTGTGAGGGCCACTGCTATAGAGGTTAACTTCCCTGTAAGGAGAAAGTAGCCCATAATTTAACACAGCATATATTCCATTATTCTCTCCAGGTCCTGGAGGAAAGGCTTGAAACCCTGACTGATTTTACGTATCACCTCACATCCACGTTGGCTTGCCAATTAGAAGTATTGATAGGATTCTAGCTCCATTATTTTCCCAGGTCATCGCTATTCCAATACCAGAAAGGTCTTATTTAAAGTTTTCTATAATCATCTTCGTTTTGAGAAAAGCAGTTTGTTACCTGTTGTGAGAGCTGTTTGCTAGCTAATTCATAAATGTTAACTAGCTTTCCAGAGAGTGATTTTGCCGATTTGAAACCAAATGAAAACAGAATTATTTCAGTAATCATTTGATAATGGGGAGCCATCATTGCCACTGGGCGAAACAGAGATTTTAAGTTATCTGGGAGTTCTACTTGACCTTTGTACCTTATAAGGGGAAGAAAAATGAAAAAAGAAAATGCAGTTTTTCAGTTTTTCTGATGAGAAAACACACAATATAGTTTTCCCCAAATAATCCTATTAGTTTTCTATGCGACCTTCAGTTGAAAATAAGAGTATAAGATGACTTATATTGTACTCTTCCTCTCAAGATCTTCCTCCTCCACTACCTTTCCTCCCATAGTGCTCCTCATACGAGTTCGCTGAGGCCCTATCACCATGTTCCATGGATGGGTGTTTACTGAGCTTGCCTGGTCTCCACTCCTTGTGACCACCATGTTCCCTTCCTTCTGCTACTCTCTGCTTTCTTGTGTTTTCAATGTGACAAATGGCTGACCTCTTCCTTTCTCTCTGGCTATTGAAGTGAAAACGTCCCTCAGTCAGACACTTACTATGAGGACCATCCAAGTGGATAAAGACGGAGCTGTAGCTATTTATAAGTGTGCAAGTAGAGGAGAGATTCCAGTGGTGGTGGTGGATGGTTGATTACAATGACAGACAACTGCTTTGTGGCTAAGAACCAAGAAAAGGATTTTGACTTGTCCCTACTCCTGGCACAGATTAACCAATACTTACCCAGGGTTCATAGTAACAAATATTGCACAAGACATATTGATACGAATTTCTTTTCCTTCCAGTACAAACCTATAAGACATTGGAAAGGGTTCAGAATGAGTAACCTCCAAAATGTGCCACTTCATTATATGGATAATTTTAAGCTGAAGACAATGAAGGCCCCCAAAACTTTACCTCCTCTTTAATTGCTTCTAAGAATTTAAGGGCCAGGTCCAGAAAGACAGCTATAACCAGAGACAACCACAGAGAATATAGGCTGGGCATCGTAAGCTGTAAGGAGCTCAGAAGGCCTGTGCATTTGAATTCCTCTCTGTGCCCTGCTGTATCTGCAGGGTACAAATATTTGTTCACCAAGCATTTGCTCTTCCTATCTCCCTGTGACTTCTTTTCCTTCCCTTTGAAGCCCCAGACCTCTTTCCACTTCTGTTTAACTCAGCATGGCATACAAACCTTAACTGCCTATCTTTGAACCTCTCATGTCTGTGTGAGGTTCATGTATGTAGGCAATTAAATTTTTATCCTATTAATTTATCTGATGCCAATTTACTTAATGGATCAGCCAAAAGAACCTAGGAAGGTAAAGGAAAAAACTTCCTCTCCCATCCATTATAATATTCATTACTAAGAGAATTGTTTTCTTTAAGTCAAAGTATGTTAAAACAATAAATGAGTTTGGGAATGTTCCTAAGACTGTGCTATATTTAAATCCAAACAGCACATGCTGAGGGAAAAACAATTTTAAGAGAGGAAAGAAGAGGGTCATCTTGAGCCAAAGTTGTGAGCCCTGCTGGGGTTCATATTTTTTTTAAAAAAAATATTTATCTATCATCTATCTATCTATCTATCTATCTATCTATCTATCTATCTATCATCTATTTATTTATTTGAAAGAGAGAGAGAGAGAACATGAGTGGGAAGGGCAGAGGGAGAGGGAGACAGAATCCCAAGCAGACTCATGACCCTAAGATCAAGACCTGAGCCAAAATCAAGAGTCAGCTGCTTACCCAACTTCATCACATAGGTGCTCTGAAGTTTCATATTTATTTGATCATATCTAAAGAGTTTGTGGGACCTAAGACTGGAAGGCACCCACCTGAATGAACTTACTGAACAGAGAAGAGAACCCAAGGAGACCCTTGGACACAGAGTTCTCCCTGAGTGACACCATGGAGCAAAGAGTGGCCATGGCATAGAGTTCTTGTGTCAGCATGAAATGCAGCCCAGGAGATCAGTATCCTCTTGTCAGCACCAGAGGTAGGGAACATGGCAAGAAATCCTCTGGTGACTTTATGGATAGCTGATACCAATGAGGGTGGTCAAAGCTGGAAAGGAAGAACACTGGGAACAAAAGCTGAGGACTCTCTGGACAGAATAAAGTCTGGCAGATACTGAGGTGTGGTGAAGAACTGGTGACATGTGGCCTCCTGTGACTTGTAAGGCCTTGCAACATTGATTCTAACAGCTGGAACAAAATCCTTGAGAGTAAAGCCAGAAGTAAGTGTCCATTAGCTTGAATTAGAAATATGGGGGGGAAGGACACCTGTCTGGCTCAGTTGTAGGAGCATGTGGCTCTTGATCTTGGGGTGGTGAGTTTGAGCCCCACACTGAGTGTAGAGATTACTTAAAAAACTAAAAATAAAAAAAGAAATAATAGATTATAATAGAAAATTTAAATACAGAAATTCAATTATGCCCATAAAGTAAATCATGTGAGTTCCTGAATTTATCTGAAGAAAAAAAGATTTGCTCAGATTAGTAAATTTTAGTAATCCTAACGTACAAATATTATTTTTACAGGATTTTTTAAAATAAAGCATATATTAATTAAGAGTAATAGGATAAGAGGGGGCTTCAGTCAGATGTGTGGCTAGTATAAGTTTCAAAAATTATTTTATTTATTTATTTGAGAAAGTGTGAGAGAGAGCATGAGCAGCAGGGGGGCAGAAGGAGAGAAAGAAGCAGACGCCCCGCTGAGCAGAGAGCCCAACGCAAGGCTTGATCCCAGGACCCTGGGGTGATGAGCTGAACTGAAGGCAGATGCTCAACCTCCTGAGCCACCCAGGAACCCTTATAATTTTTTTTTTTTAAGATGTAGAATTAAAGAAAAGACTTCGGTTTCTTCAAGTGAAATGTCCTAACGTGGAAAGGTACTAAGAGAATTTAAACTCCAAAGTAAAAGCAAGTGGCTATATTTGCAACTTTGTACTGTGGCCTAGAAGACTGTTCCGAAGTTGGGCAGGAGCCTGGACACCCTCAGGCTGGCACGAACGTTAGTTACATATGTTTGCACATTACTTGCCAAGCGAAAGAGACAACCAAGATGTCATTCCTTTTGGTCTGTACTTAGGGGAAAAAAAAACAAAAACCCAACACTTACTGTAGAACAAATATTTAATAGTAAGTAACCAAATGTATTCAGCCAGTACCTGACAGAATAGCTGTCTTTTGCGACCTTGATTGTTAGTATCTGCGACGCAATCACGGAGAGGACTTGCACGTCAATCCGATTGAACTCACTGAAACAGCACCATGCTCCCGACTGGACCACTCCAAAGAAGAATTTTCCCATTATCTTGAAAACAATGATTATACAGGAGAAGGCTTTCACTGGGCCAGGGCCCTCTGCATTCCCTCATTTTTTCCAGGGCAAGTGCACACCATCCCCAGCCATGGCCTCTACCACAGGGCCATGTGTGGTGCTCGGCCTGCGTCCATGGCAGGTGCAGGGCAGCACTGCCTGGCTCTCAGCGTTCAGAGGAGGTTCCAGTTCTGGAACCTACTGAATCCTAAATGCTAGCAGTTGAAACAACCGGAAACACTGCAGGCCAAACATAACACGCATGGATGAATACAGGCCAGGGAATGCGTGCACTTGGTGCAGAGGGGATGGAGAGTCCATGCCAGAGCCCCTGGGTCCTAAGACAGGCTGGTTTATCCCACTGGCTGCAGGAATCAGGTCCTGTCTTTATTGAACATTTTGATATTCTGTTTATCTTGGGGGTTTTGGGAGACATTAATTATTATTCTAAAAAGCTTTGCATTAAAATATCTGCCGGCGGGCAGGCACTACAGCTACTCTCAGCCCTTCTGACCCCACTGGAAGGCAGTTCCCAGGGAGGAAACAAGAAACTCTATATCTTAACACTAATGCAAACAGCTTATTTATGTTTATTGATATTTTTAATGTGCTAAGTGAGCACAAATGGAAAATGCAGGATCTCACAGGTAATGTGCTTTTTAACTGCAAAGAAAATGACCATAATAAAAGGTAAATAGTTTGAACTTAACGTGCAAGACTAAATAAATGGGAGTGTTTTGAAACTTCAAGTAAATTTGTGACAGGCACTAACGTACATGACATTTCAAGAAGTATTTCAGAATTTTATGTCTTATGGAATGTCCCGCCAAAAACAAAAAAAACTCTTAAATTGTAATCATCGATACAAGCTCTGACTCAAATTTTTGTGCTAATTATAATAGCCTCATTGTTCTTAATGATTACCTTTCAGTAAATAAAAGTATAGTGTCAGAAATTATAAAATAAATTTATATTAATAGAGCAGTACTCTTAGTTTTTTTAATATATTCATGTTCCACATGTTCCACATGTTCCACGTGTTTGGAAAAATCCCCTGTCAAAAAGTTTGAAAACCACTGTCTTAAGTAGTAGTTCAGTTGCATGAAAACAAATTGCATAATGTTTTAAGTTTCTATTATACTCTTGTTTCTATTCTATTAATTTAGAAGAATCAATAGCATTTATTGTTCTGTTAATACTTAATGTCTAAGAGAAATATTTGTCTTGTCTTTCAGTCCTCAACGAATTATTTAAGTACATATTTTTTCCTGCATATATATGAATAAGCTTTTACCTTATAATCCAAATCCTCAAAACAGTTGAAGACCACACAATGTTTGCCTAAGGACTGAGAAACAAAATATTATTTTAATATATCTCTTGCATTATGATGCAAAATATTAATGCTAAAACTTCATAGTAATAAAATGTCTTTACTCTTTTGAGAAAACGTTGCAATATACAGATGAACTGCATACCAAATTTAGAAACTCACAAAACAAAACAAAACAAAACAAAAAGAAACTCACAAAACTTGGTAGGGTACATAAATGCACATACACTATTAGCTAAGTTGATTAATACATGGAACACTAAAGTCATGTTTTTAAAACATCAACGGATAAAAAACTAAGAAAAAAGCATTTCAATGATGTCATTGCAGCAACGTCAAACTACATCCTTCCCTTCCATCAGTTACTTGTCTGTCTCTGTCTCTCTCTCTCTCTCTCATACACACACACGCACGCACACACATACACACACATGCATGCACACACATACACACACACTGCTATTAATCACAAAGACTAGGTAACAGTAAAAGTCTGTGTGTGGCTCAGAACAGACTAATCACCCCCAATGAATGGGACGACACTGCTGCTGGCACATCAGTTAGCACAGTGTAATACCAAGTCGCACAAAGCATACTTGGCCCTGCCAAGGTCCCAAGTTCCAGCACAGAGCAGACATTTCAAAATGAACAGATGAATTACATGACTTAGTGAATGTGGTCAGGTGTTTGTTAAATGTTAGGAACATCTTAATAGCAGGAATAGTATAAATTTAAGATACCATTGGAAGTTTGTGTGACTATATAAAAAAAATAGTATTCTGGATATAGAAACCACTTACTTTGGCTAGATCTTTGACAGTCTCTGTTTTGCCCATGCCAGCGGGGCCAGTGGGGCAGCCTCCAAGATTCAAGAGCAGAGCTCCCGTGAGGGTGAGCCAGCATCTGTTAGTGAGGGGTGTAATAACCAACCGAGGAGTACATCCCAAGTACTCATAGCCATACGTGAAGCTGGCATCTCCTTGGGACACATAGCACAACTTCTGCTTGTCATTCCATTTATACTGCAAATGTCTGAAAAGAATATTTTAAGTGCACATAGTATTTGGGCAAAATCATTCTTAATTTTTTCACATGTAGAAACATAATGAAGATTAAAAATGGAATGTTGACTAAAAAATTACAACAAACTGAAAAGAGTTATGGATAGTTCTCATCAGTGAAACTTCAGAACTCCAAATACTACAAGCATGTGAGCACTTTCCCTGTGAGGAAAGCAGTCTGGCTGAATCCTGATGCTCTGCTGTGATGTATGCCGCACAAATAGAGGATTTATACCAGAATCATCCCTTTGAAATTTATTATGGTTTACATTGTTCATTATAACCAGGATCCTTACTACAAGGAGAGCTGAGAGAAATGCTAGTTGTTCTTAATATCAAACAAAATAGTGGTATTTATTTTATGAACCCTGTGCATCGCGTGGCTCACCATAAATTTTCTTCTCTGTAAGGCTATGAGCAAAACTTGTGACCCAGCTGGAGCTTTATAGTGTGCATTCCTTCCCCTGGATATTGACCTATACCTTTGTGTTAGTTTAAGGTGTACATACAACATGATGATGATATATACACCTGTTGTGAAATGATCACAATATATTTAGGTAACATCCATCATTCACATACTTATGAATTTATTTTTCTTGTGATAACATTTAAGATCTACTGTTTTAGTACCCTTCAAGTATACAATGAAGTATTATTAATTATAGTTGCCATGCTATCCATTACATCCCCAGAACTTATTTATCTTATAACTGGAAGTTGGTATCTTTGACCTCCTTTATCATTATCCACATTTCCTGTCCCAGGCACCTCACCTGTCAACTACTTTGAGCCCAGTTTGCTTGGTGTCTGGCATATGATGCATATCCCTCAGAGCCCCTCAAAAGGTTAACATGTTTTGCAGTGTCCTGTGAGTTCCCTATGAGGTCTTGAGGGACTCTAGCATAATTTAGCCCTAGAATCATAGATGCTCACAGATTTTATTAGTCATGTCTTCTCTACTTTACTTTTCTATATAGGCTCTTCCACCTTTCATTTTCACTTTAAAAAAGAGTTACTAGAAAGTAATAATGACATATTGAATTTTTGGGTGATGATTCATCCAGATGGCATATTTCTTTGGCAATTAAAAATGGTATAGTTATACTTCTGCAGAAAAATGGACATGGAAATACATATCAAATATGAAGTATTCTGGTAAAATATACTCAAATGGTGTTAAATACATCAGCCTCTCTGCTCCATCTTCTCTAGAGTTTAAAGGAAATTGTCACATCTAAAATAAGGAAATTTATACGATAGCAGAATTTCTTAAAAATTCACTTTCTTGAGAATCAAAGACCTTATATAGGCAGGACAGTTAATTTTTCCATGAACAGAGGCATCTTTAGGAAAAAGTAACTCAGAAGTTTAAAGCTTCACATTTCTTGTGCGAATCTTAGTGTGCTCTCCTCCCCAGGGTCAGTGGCTGTGTGGTGTTTCATGTATGAAATATGTATTTATGAATATATATATATATATCAGATTCCTGGGAGGATAATGGGGCTCTGAGGTGGAGAACTGGCCACAAACGTTCTCAGTTTTGTTTCCCAGCTTAGTGAGTTCCAGAATGGACCGCACCCAGGGAAGAAGGAGAATGGAGGCCTGGGGGGAGCTGCTCTCACTACACACTGGATGCTGCAGCCTGGCTGAATGGTGAGAAGTGAGGCCCACTCAGGAATGTGATACAGAAGGAAGTTACAATGAAGGGAGCACAGTGGAAAAGAAAACACAGGCACAGGGTACTCAAACTGACACCATTTGCCCAGAATGTCTATAAATCCCAGAAAATTGAAATGCAAGTTTCACATAATTGGAGGTGGATAATAAATTTATCAAGAGGAAGCTATGTGAGGAGTTATTTCAGGTGGAGCTATAATTGAGATCTACTTACCTTGTCCACTCAAAATCTCCCACACCGGAGACACCTTTCAGCAGTAAATCTCTTGCTATGTCTCGGCAGTGAACGCAAAGCGTAAGCAGTGCTGTCAGTACAGCTTTTGTGCGAGTGTTACTAGTATCCAGCACCACCAGTGCTGCAGTCTCCTCTAGGTGACCAATCATACCAGCATGGACTTTTTCCAACTCTGCTCTTGAATGAGAACTCACAAAACTTTTGATGCAATCATTATAAAACATGATCTGGCTCTAAAAAAGATATAAAGATGAGAACTGAAGAATCAACTATAAATTAAATCAGGTGTTTTCATGATATGTGTGTGTGAGTGTATGTGAAAGAGAGCTTACACATTTGAATGCATTTGAGAGTCAGACACTGAATTTTATTAATGCTTATGTGGCCTTATTTTTTTAGTAAATTGAAATATATTCACCCCCAATATTTCTACTTAAGAAATCTGATATTCTTAGCTATCATCATAAGACTCATAACTTGGGACAGTAATAATGGAAGAAAAACCCCAGCATGAAATTAGGACTGTGTGCTCAGCTGACCCCAGAAATACTTTTCCTAGAATATGTTGTCTGTAATCATAATTTTTCAGGAACTCTATATGACTTCTGTTACTTGATCCACTTTTTGATGCTCACTCTCTCCATGTATGCCAGAAGGCCCATGGTTTAATGTCACATTGGCAGTCAGTGAAGGGGAATATGTCCAGAGGCTTGCAAGTTTCTGGCCCGTAACTGGGTGAACTGTGATTTCAGTCACGAGGATAGTAGCTACTGAAGAAGAGCATGCTGGAGGGGAAGGGGCACAGTGGATGTGTTTGGGGATTTAATGAATTTGAAGTGCCTAAGAAACATGTAAGTAAGGCTATAAAGAAATACATTCTGGAATAATTAGCATAGAATAATTTTGGAATAAGAGGCATAGCGATGGGACCTAGAACAAGGTAAAAGGGTAGAGGATGTGAAACCTGATGCATCAGTGTTTTTGGCTGCATGCAACAGAAACTAACTCTGACTTTCTTAAAAGATGTGGCAGATCAACAGGAGGCTGGAGACCACGGCTTGGGAAGTGGGCAGGAACCAAGGCCACATCACAGAGGAGTCCAGTCAAGCGCCACTGCACTGCTATGATTGAGGCATTTATTCAGGATTCAGTCTCCGGAGAGAGCATCCAAGGGGAAGAGTCCCCTCGCTAGGCTGCGTCAGTGTGGGTTCTGGTGAGGTGGGCTGCGAACCAGATCTTTCTTTCCTTAGACAGCTGGAAGTTGCTCTAGCCTGGATAAATCCACACTGAAATGCTTTCAGTGGCCAAACATATGGGCCAGTTATCATCCCTACTTCCCCACAGATGTCTGCTGGGAGAAGGCTCCTAGTCCATATGCAGAAGTGCAGGAAAAAGGGTAATTGTCAATTGTATGCTGGGATGGGAAATTAGCAGTAGGCAGGGCAGAAAGGGGAGAAATTTTGGCAAAGTCTGTTCAATGATGTAAGTTCAAGCCTATAATGAAGTACTTCTGGAGACATGACAGAGTGCTTCTTATTGTTAGAGAACCAGGGATTTTTGGAGAACCAGGGATCTGGGATGATCTCTTCTTCATAGAGCAGATCTGAGTATGTGCCTGGTAAATCACAGAAATGTCCGCAATGATTCATTATCCTTTTGCTGCCTTTGCAGACAATAGCTTACCACAGTCCTCAGCTCAGGCTCTTCAAGCATTTTATCAATATTCAGCCAAGTGGATAACAAAGGAGACAAGAGACAAAGGACATCATCATTTGTGTCCATAATCTCAGCTTATTTTAACAGAGACTTGACAGTTGTGGTAGGGCAAGGCACAGTAAACAGATGTGATGTTATTTTTAAATTTACTAGAGAATTTAATAAAGTCAAGTCTGTTTTACAAACACTTGGTAATGGTAACTCATGGAGCTGGGGCTTCTTCCTCCATCACTGCAGGGGAACCTCCGTCCCCAAGGTTCATGGGGATTCTCATCACCGACATACATAATGGAGTTTTCAGATCTCTCTAGAGCATTTTAAAATGCTGACTGCCCACTTGCTCTAGAGAAAAGTTAATCCAGTTCCATCTCTCCTCCCTTAGCTCCATGATGCCTCTTCTTTGGACCCCTTCACAGAGCCCCTTCCTTCATCTTCTCCTTAAATGTAGATGTCCTCTAGGGTCTTTCTTTGTCCTTCTCTTATTCTATACATTCTATTGGGGAATTCTCTACTGTCTTGACTTCAATTGCTACTTTATAAGTTCTTCTTCTCAAAAGAACCAGGTGCCCTGGTTTTCTTGCTACCACACATACCTCATTTCTCTTTCTCCTTTGAGGTCCACAAAAGCAACAATCAGCAGCATGAAGGCTCCCTGAAAGACACCCATATGCTTCTCTCCAGAACCTGTGACCAAGTCATATTAGATGGCAGAGGGACTTTGCAGCTGCGACTAAATCAAGACCTTCAGATGGAGAGATTATTTGGGATTATCTGAGCGGGGCCAATATGATCGTAGGTACCCTTAAAACTGGAGAACTTTTTCTGCTGTGAGCAGAGGGAAGTTTGATTAAAGTAGAACAGTCAGACAGGTGCCAACAGGGCTGGCTTTGAAAATGAAGGAAGGGGCCACCAGCCAAGACATGCCAGTGGCCTCTAGAGGCTGGGAAAGATAAGGAAAGGGATTCTCCCCTGAGCCTCTGGGAAGGAATGCAGCCTTGCCAACACCTCGATTTTAGCCAGTGACACCAGTGAGGCCTTCATCGGACACATCTGCAAGACGATAAACATGTGCTGTTTTAAGCAACTAAGTTTGTGGTAACTTTGTAATGACAGCAGTAGAAACCAAATACAATGCCATAGGGGAACATCCCTGAGAAAATAATTTATGATTCTTTTCATTCAACATTATGAAGAAATTTTAAAACCATAAAAAAGTTGAAATATAAAACAAATGCCCATATGCTCACCACCTATATTCCAACTAATTTTTGCTATATTTACTTTATCACATCTGTCCATATATCCATCCAACCATCTATATTGTTTTTTGATGCATTTCAAAGTGACACATATTAGTACCCTTCAGAGTGGTTTACTTCTAAATCTTTGCTTTCTTGGCAGTATGACCATAAATTAACTCACCACTGTGAGGACCACTTGTCCTGGATGAGACACCACCCACTCGGAAAAAGTTTGGCAGCTCCAGTCTTCAACCCCTTGACTTACAAATCTATAAACAGAACATTTTATTTCTATTATTACATGTAATCATAGTGGCCATTTAATGATCAAGCATGACAAGATCACGTGGGGGTGGGGATTTTCCTTTAGGATCTCTGGTTCTTTAATTCTGATTTAGGTGTACGTAAGGGACCAAATGCTAGAGTTAACAGAGCCTGAATTCATGCACAATGCAGATTACTTAAACTTCCCTTTAATATCACCTGTACTCTTCCAATGGGGCCATTGAGTTTCTGGGGTGGTGAAACTGGAAGGGGGAGATGGCCATATTAGCTTTGAATATCTATTACTATCAATGACAAAATCAGTATTTAAGATAATTTCTACAAGATGAGTACTGGGCTGAAACCATTAAATGAACTTTAGCAGTAAAGCCCTGCATTTAGCTTTAAAAATTAATCATAGGGCATCCCTGGGTGGCTCAGCAGTTTAGCACCTGCCTTTGGCCCAGGCCACGATCCTGGAGTCCCGGGATCGAGTCCCGCATCGGGCTCCTGGCATGGAGCCTGCTTCTCCCTCCTCCTGTGTCTCTGCCTCTCTCTCTCTCTCTCTCTCTCTCTCTCTCTCGGTGTCTATCATAAATAAATAAATAAATAAATAAATCTTTAAAAAATAAAAATTAATCATAAGGAAAAAATAGGATTCATGAAAAATATGCAGAAATTTTATTTAAGATCAAGTTAATTTGTGCCAACAAAATAGGTTTTCATATTGTTACAGTGGGTTTTTTGTCACTTAGAAATTTTTAGTTTCTATATAGTCAAACTGATCACTGATCCCATGTGTCACAAATTTTCAACATTAAACTTTACTTTTCTTCTACTACTGTGACAGTTTCTTTACTTACCAATCTTAATCTAGAATTTATTTTATTTTTAAAATATTGATTCTTCTAATTTTTGCTGTAATTGCAAATGGTGTCTGTTTTTATTATTTTCTTATTATCACTGCCACTGAGGAGAAATAGGTTTATAATGACCTATATATATTTTAAAACAATGTCAGTGACATTGTTGAAATACAAATGTAGCTCTTATTAAAATGACCTTTTATTTTAATGTCTTTGTTTTCTTTTTGTTTGCTATTCCATGACCTGTCTTTACTGCTTTTATTTGCATCTTTGTAGCATTGCTTTATCTCTCAAAAAACATGTAGTTCCATTTCTCTTTTGACAAAAAAAAGACCTTACTCTTATTTTGACATGGTACCCCCATTTACATATAAACACACACAGACACACAGCACATTATAATTTCTTTATTTAATTTCCTTCAGGGTTTTAGAAATATTTATTCTGATTTTTTACAGCCTCTTGGGAGAGAGTGGATCAAGATTTTTGATGTAACAATCCTGTCTTCATCGTGAGCCATATTCCTTCAAGTGACAGATAATATGTTAATAGTATATATCATATATATTGTACATATACACATATGTACACACACAAAACACTGGAACACAAGAAAGTGTGCCCCAGGGCATCAACTTGAAAAGGCTCTAGTAGGCGGAAAGCAAACTGGGTCTGAGTTACAGAAATGAGCAGAAAAATGGGAGAACACCACTGCCAAGTTGGACAAACACAAGAGAGATCAGGGCGGCTCTGCAGGGAATGAGAACTCTCTAAGCAGGGCCAGTGGCGGCCTCTACCTTCCCCACATCCCAGCTGCCAATGGCCGCAATGAATAGCCATCTCCAAGGGTGATGAGGCTGCAGAGAGAAACAGAGGAGGGCCTGCAATCACACCACACATCTTCAAACATGGCAGGACAGGAAGGGAGTAAGGGGAAGACAGGAATCGAGGCGTTGACACTGTCATTTTTCTCCAAGATGCGGAGTACCTGAAATGACACTGGAACTCACACACCAGGGAGGTGACAAGGGTGTCTTATAGTTCCCAGGAGAAATGGAAAGGAATCTCCATACGCTGGGAGCTAAACCACTCACACCCTGGGCCATGTGTCCATCCTGTCACCTGTAGCTATGCAGGCAGGCTACTGTAATTACATACCAGCACTTGCTTAGAGAGGGAGAGGGACCCTCACCAGTCTGAACACGGATGGACAACCAAAAACGACCAGTAGAAACATGAACAAAACTGACGCAGTGACAGACCGCTCCTTCATGGATGCTAACCCCTGGCTAAAGCTCTCTGAGATCAGAGATCAACCAGTGGGGAGCGTAACAGAGGAATACGAACACTTTCTGGTGAGACTAAATGCTGCCATGTCTTGTGACATTTGATGATATAGAAATTAATGCAACTGGAATAAAATCCTGCATGATTACAATATGGAGGAGGTGATGGGAGGGCAGTATGAAGTGACCATGCTTATTGGGGACAAATTGGAGATATTTACCATAAGCTTTGATGAAAGTATGTTTCACAATGTGCATTCACATTTTAGGAGTATTCACTACAACAAAGGAAATGTCCCTGACTTTGGCATGACTGCCCCAAAAGATATGAAGAAACTCAGTGCAGCAACAGGAAGTAAAAACCCCCAGACCCAAAGCCTGCTGATTCAAGGGTGGACAGAGGATGGGAAGCATGCATGCAGCAGCACATGTGAAGGGTGCCTAGAGAGTTTAATGAGGGGACTTTTTGCAGGGCTGTGGGCAAGGTTCAGGGAGCTAACATGGGTGGTAATGCAGTTATTTATTAGAAATAAATGCTAGAAACAAAAAGAGGATAAGGACAAACCCACAGAAAAGGAGGAAATGTTTAATACAATTTTCCAGAAAATAAACTAAGTGGACCAAAATATGAAAAGGAAAATGAAGGAAAGTTCAACATAAGGACATTTGTGGTTGTCATTCATGGCAAATTTCAGGCAAAGGGGTATTTAGGTTTCTTGATAGATTCATTAAAAAACTTTTGAACTAATTAAATACCCTTCAATTGTTAAAAACTTTGCAAACAAATTAGAGAATAAAACTCTTTATTTTGAGGAGGGGTATGTTCCAGAAATCCTAGCATCATAACAAACAGTGAAACATTAGAAATGTTCCCAGAAAGAAGGATGGTGACTGTCATGTGTACTTTTCAACATTGTACCAAATTTGTCATCCTAAGTAACATGAAAAGGAAGAGACATTTCAAAAGAACCGTAAAGAGAAAGAACTATCATGATTAGCAGCTGATAAGATGGTCCTGGCGTGACAAGTGAACATCCGTCTCTTGAGTGCCTGCAGAAGCTTCTGCCCTCATGGGAGACGGCATCTGGCTCTGATCACATCACCTGGGGAAGGACTACAGCGGAGAAAGCTGTTGTGGTTATGATCTGCTCTGCTCTAGGAGGCTCGTGTTGGCATTCAGGATCATATTAATTAATACAAATATATATAAGAACTATTTAAGACCAACAAATATAACCAACCACAAAGAATTAGAAATGAACAAGGCAGCTCGAGTCGAAGTCATTTAAAAATTCATGCTCTGGGGCTCTTTCTTCGCTCTAAACCAACTGGAACGTAAAAAAGGAGAACATCACAAAGATGGAACCAAGCAAACAACGTGAGGAAGCAGAACGGGGATGGGCTACGACCGAGCCTTCAGGGCATGGGGTCTTTGGAAAACTGACTAGGCTGAAAGCACACAAAAAAACACCTGGATGCAGTCAGTCCAGGATCATGCTCTCAAACTGACATTCACGCTGGAAAAGTGATTTTCCATCCAGCCATGTGCTGTCATGTTCTATCAAAGCCCATTTCATAAAAGACTTCACTCTACATTTCTACAGATCCTTTCCAATAAGATTAGTAGGTAATTAACCAAGGTTAAATATATATAATGCAATCTTAGAATTAAAAATTGTACTCACAGGGACACCTGGGTGGTTCAGTCAGTTAAGTGTCTGGCTCAGGTCATGATCTTGGGCTCCTGGGATTGAGTCCCGCATCAGGCTCCCACCTTCTCCCTCTCCCTCTTCCCTGCTCATGCGCGCGCGCTCTCTCTCTCTCTCAAATAAATAAAATCTTTTAAAAATTGTACTTACTTTTTCAGTACATCAAACATGCTTTTCTCTACATTTATCAACCACTGTTCCACAGCACTTCTTACACGAATTTTCCTGTAATTTTTTCCAAAAAAAATCGCAAATAATTCTTTTTATCTATGTTTCTTCATTCCTTTGATAAGGCTGTAGACTAACTTTTCTACACTTACAACATTCACAGGCCAAAGGATCATAATTCTACAATTGTGTTTTTTCTAGATCTTAATTTGGAAAGCTACGGAGACAACTTATCACTTAACTTTATGGAACTATGACACTGAAACCATTGACTTACAAAATTAAGAGTTTCCACTAAAACATGAACTGACAAAGTAGATAAATTATATTACAGAGCATTTTTGTATTCCTCGCTGGCTCTTTTAAACAGCCAGCCTAGGTCAGGGTGGGGTTAGGGACTTTAGTGGATGGAAACACTTGGGCACAGCATTTTTTAATCAACTCTCAATAGGAGCCACATGCCAAAGGCTGGAGGGAATCAGCTGATGAGCGGGGGCCTGGGGCCAGGGGCCAGGGAGGCAGCATAGGGAGCAGCATGAACAACATCAAGCAAATAGCAAATTTTCTTCCTAATAAGTTCCTATAATAAAACCCCTATGCTGGCACCTAGGATAATACCAATAAATACAGACATGAAAAGGTAAAATTCTGCATAAGTACATTATCTTTGGGGAAATAGTTTGCTTAGCAAACTTCTTGAAATATCAGAAATTTCCAAGCAGAGGTTTTAAATAATAAAGTTTTATGGTGTCTGAATGTTTCATTAGTAACACATATGTCATACTTGGGCAACAGAAGAGTTTCCCCTTCAGCAGACATGAGCATTATCACAGCAGGAGGGCCAATTTCTTGTTTCCAAATCAATAACTGTTTTATATTTTCAAAACACTTCACAAGATGAGGCTGTGGACCAGAATCAAATGTCAATAAACACTATACAATTCTGACCTGGTTTGGAAATAATATCCCTGAGCAGAGAAAAATATTACCTGTAGAGACCCAGGATTTCTGCTGTCAGCTAGAATATCAAGGAGTTCAGCGTTGCTAAGAAAGTAAAATCTTGGGAAAATCATTCTTTTAATTTCAAGGTAGTCCTGTCCAGAACCAAAAGAAAATACAGTTCATAATGTATGTTTAATCATAATACGA
Organism: Nyctereutes procyonoides; assembly: GCF_905146905.1. Lineage (NCBI taxonomy): Eukaryota > Metazoa > Chordata > Mammalia > Carnivora > Canidae > Nyctereutes > Nyctereutes procyonoides. Next base: position 12,336,237 of record NW_026575044.1, read on the forward strand.
TCACAGCCTCATTTGGGGCTACATTTGCACATAAAAAACACGATATTTAAATTGCAGCATATGTAGCTGCATTAGTAAAAATAAGAGTCCATGCTGATTTTTTTCTTAAGTTGCTAAAATAATTTATAATAAAGCAAAACTAAAGTAAATGTAAATTTAACCTCCCCCTCCAATGAATGCACACACGCAGACACCCTGCTGTATGCTGGATCACTAGCACCGCCTTCGCACAGCCTCACTTTCTGCCCATTTCCTGGTCATCAGGAGAGAAGTTGTCCTCCCATGTCCCATGGTGACACCCTCTGGTCCCAGCCCTCCCCGAGGCTTAGCTGCACCCATGCTGTCTTAACTTCATCCTCCTTTTCCAGAGGAAGAGACACCTGTTCCCACATGCCAACCAAGTCATCCCTGTGTCACTCATTAGTCTTCTCTCTCAAGCTCTCCTTTGCCACAGGCTTCCCTTTTACCTCTCATTAAAAGTATACACAAGAAGCCCCTCTTGTGCTTTGTTTTCCTCTAGTTACTGTCTGGGTCCCCACCTCCTCTCCACAGTCACAGGCCTTGAAAAGATGGCCTGTGAACTCCGGGTCTCTGCGTATGCATCTCTCAGCCACTCCAGGCCCTGCTGTGTGGCCGCATCACTAACAGATTGACACTAGCTGGTCAGCCTTCATGCTGCATGATGTCTGCATCACATCTGACAGCTGGCTTCGTTCCTTATTCTGCCTGGGATGCTGCTCTCCTTCCACCCATCCTGCTCTTCCTGGGCTGCTGGGCACATACATAATACACATGTTCTGTAGCTCCTGTCACTTCCTTTTGCCCCAGATCTCTAACCCCAATTGCTGACTGAAGACAGTCATCTGGCTGTCCCATGAGTATTAGATTTCCAACATGTACGGCACTTAGTTGTTTCTACACAAGCCTCTCCCTCCTACTTCCTCTCTGTAATGTGAACCCTTCCATGTTGGTGGCCAAGCCAGGTATCTTGGCACAAGCCTGGGCCACGTGCCCATCTGAAGCTTGTGGCTCCACCTTCTTTCATCCTCACCATCGTCTTACCTTAGTCCCCCCAGGATTTCTAGTTTTGTAACTGGTTTATCTATTCTCACTGCCCCCCTTCCCCCCGCCATCTACACATACCCTAGGGTCCTGAGACATTTCTAAATCAAATCATTTCACCCTCCTGCTCAAAATCCTTCAGTAGCTACTCTATGGTCAACATACATTGTGATATTCAAGGCCCTTCCTCATCTGGCCCTGCTTCCTTAGAGAATCTCACCTTTCACCAGTTCCCCATTTGCAAACTAGGTTCCATCTTATTTATAGCTCCAGAACATGCCATGCTTGCTCATGGTTCCATATCAATACTCTCCCCTCGCCTAGGGTGCTCTTTCCACTCAGCTACCCACACACCCTGGACCCTTTTACCTGGCTAACTCAACACAATCTTCCAAAACCCAGATGAATTATCACTTCTTGCAGGCTAGGTCAATTTCTCTTCTTCCACATGACCATATCATCCAAATGATCATAGCATACATCACACATTAGTATCTCTCTACTTTGGTTCCTATAATAGATCTTGAGTTCTGTATAATAAGTAGGGAGTTGTCTGAGGACTCCCAGCACATGGCAGCAGTGCCTGGTACAGACCAGGTGCTCAACACATCAATAAATGGAGAATTACTGGTTGGCAATGATGCTTACTAATAGTCCAAAGGTATGCTAAAAAATAATTAGAAAGCTTATCTCAATCCTTACTCAGTAAACTTGCTATTATTAACCAGATCCCTCCAGCTGGTGCCCCAAATCATGGATTCATGTAGCAGAGGGTCTTCCTGGGTAGAGGACTTTCTATAGGCTGTAACTACCACATATGGGTAGTTACCTTCCACATCTGGAAGAGTCATCACAACCACTGTAACTTGTGTTCAACAAGGAAAAGATACAAAAACCTGGAAGGAGATCTTGGTTTATGAAGTGAATATATTCACCACGAATCTCAAATATTAAAACCCAGTATTTAAAAAAATGTACGTCTAAGCTGAAAATTTAATGTTTTGGCAATCTTTAAATATATGGATTCGATAACTTCATTTATAAAATCATCAAACTAAGACTTCTGGGGAATAATGGTGGAGTAGGAGGACCCAAGCTCACTTTGTCCTCCAGGTAAACCTAGATAACATCTACATCAGCATAAGTAATTCTGTAGACTGGGAGAACAGACCCCACAGCTGAATGTAGAGACCCAGAAAATGATAGGAAGGGTAGAGACGGGGTGGGGGCCTAACTGGACCCGGGGTCTGCTGGCAGGAGAGAGACCCATAGGCAAAGACTGGGGTGGGAGGATCCAGCATGGGGAAAACGAATCCTCGTCACATTTGGCTTTGGAAATGAGATAGGTCAAATTTTACAACTTCTTAAAACCAGGAAGACTTAAACCCTGGAATCTTGAGAACACTGACTCAGCTCTGGGAGAGCTGGGAAGGAGAGAGGAGACCATCCCACTGTTTTCTTTTTTTTTTTTTTTTTTTTTTTTATGATAGTCACAGAGAGAGAGAGAGAGAGGCAGAGACACAGGCAGAGGGAGAAGCAGGCTCCATGCACCGGGAGCCCGATGTGGGATTCGATCCCGGGTCTCCAGGATCGCGCCCTGGGCCAAAGGCAGGCGCCAAACCGCTGTGCCACCCAGGGATCCCCCATCCCCACTGTTAAAGAGACTGCATGACAATCCCACATAGATATAGCACAGAAGCTTCAGTATGAAAAGTGCCTGGGGCATATAGGAACAAGGGACAGAAATCAGGGGGAGACTTATCCAGGAACAAAGGAGCTGGCGGGTGCCACTTTTCTCCCCTAGCCTAGATACTCTAACATTGGCTGGAACTAATTTGCTCACAGCACCCCGTCACTCCAGTGTGGACATGCCCCCTCCAGCCAGAGCTCAGCTCCAGATCCACTCCCACAGCAGACCTGCACAGACTTTGCTAGCACTGCACCCCACTCACATGCATGTTGTGGGTCCACCCACTCTCCAAAGGGCCCTTGGCAAGAGTCCCTCCAAAGCAGTGCCACAAGCCTGGCAGTGTGCAAACAGCCCCACCACCAACCAGCCCCACTCCAAAATGAGTCCTGCCCTGGAGAGGGGAAGATGACCACACACCAGTCTGACTGTAGGTCTACCCACCAACAAAAGATTCTAGGGGACGAGACAGGGAGAGTGCCCTATAGTTTGGTGCTACTTCATCTCTGGCAAACACCTGGTCTGACTCATCCCAAGCTCAAGGCAGCCCACTAACACCACAGGGACCAGACCCTGCCCACAACAGGCAGAGAGCCATTGCAGACGAGACTCAAGGCAAACACATCCCAGCCACAACAGGAGGGTGCACACAACACACACAGGAGACCCCCCTGAAGCACCAGGTTTGGAGTAACAGGGAACACTGCACTGCAGGGCACTATATGACCTCTTCTTCAAAAGGCCACTACCATCAAGAGCAGGAGACATAGCTGATACAGAGAAATAGAGAGTTAGATAGAATGAGACAGAGGAATATGTCCCAAATGAAAGAACAGAACAAAATCACAGCAAGAGACCTAAAAAAAATGAAGATAAGCAACATGCCTAATGGAGAATATAAAGTAATGGTTATAAAGATACTCACTGGACTTGAGAAAAGGATGGAGACCTCAGTGAGACACTCCACAAAGATAGAAAACATAAAAAAGAACCAATCAGAGATGAAGAACTCAATAACTGAAATTAAAAATACACCAGAGGGTATAAACAGATTAGAGGAAGCAAGAGGACTGATCAGTGACCAGGAAGACACTAATAAAAAGCAATCAGGCTGGACAAGAGAAAGAAAAAAGAATAATAAAAAATGAGAACAGGTTAAGAGAACTCAGCAACACCATCAAGTACCATAACAGTCGTGTTACAGGGATCCCAGAAGGAGAAGAGAGAGAAGAGGGGACAGAACACTTATTAGAAGAAATAATACCTGAAAACTTCCTGAATCTGGGGAAGGAAAGAGAAATCCAGATCCAGGAGGCACAGAGAACCCTAAACAAAACCAACCTGAGGAGGTCCAACACCAAGATACATAATTAAAATGGCCAAAAGTCAAAGAAGAAGTCAAACTCTCTCTCTTTGCCGATGACATGATACTCTACATAGAAAACCCAAAAGCCTCCACCCCAAGATTGCTAGAACTCATACAGCAATTTGGCAGTGTGGCAGGATACAAAATCAATGCCCAAAAGTCACTGGCATTTCTATACACTAACAATGAGACTGAAGAAAGAGAAATTAAGGAGTCAATCCCATTTACAATTGCACCCAAAAGCATAAGATACCTAGGAATAAACCTAACCAAAGAGGTAAAGGATCTATACCCTAAAAACTATAGAACACTTCTGAAAGAAATTGAGGAAGACACAAAGAGATGGAAAAATATTCCATGCTCATGGATTGGCAGAATTAATATTGTGAAAATGTCAATGTTACCCAGGGCAATTTACACGTTTAATGCAATCCCTATCAAAATACCATGGACTTTCTTCAGAGACTTAGAACAAATTATTTTAAGATTTGTGTGGAATCAGAAAAGACCCCGAATAGCCAGGGGAATTTTAAAAAAGAAAACCATAGCTGGGGGCATCACAATGCCAGATTTCAGGTTGTACTACAAAGCTGTGGTCATCAAGACAGTGTGGTATTGGCACAAAAACAGACACATAGATCAATGGAACAGAATAGAGAACCCAGAAGTGGACCCTCAACTTTATGGTCAACTAATATTCGATAAAGGAGGAAAGACTATCCACTGGAAGAAAGACAGTCTCTTCAATAAATGGTGCTGGGAAAATTGGACATCCACATGCAGAAGAATGAAACTAGACCACTCTCTTGCACCATACACAAAGAAACTCAAAATGGATGAAAGATCTAAATGTGAGACAAGATTCCATCAAAATCCTAGAGGAGAACACAGGCAATACCCTTTTTGAACTTGGCCACAGTAACTTCTTGCAAGATACATCCACGAAAGCAAAAGAAACAAAAGCAAAAATGAACTATTGGGACTTCATCAAGATAAGAAGCTTTTGCAAAGCAAAGGATACAGTCAACAAAACTAAAAGACAACCTACAGAATGGGAGAAGATATTTGCAAGTGACGTATCAGATAAAGGGCTAGTTTCCAAAATCTATAAAGAACTTATTAATCTCAACACCAAAGAAACAAACAATCCAATCATGAAATGGGCAAAAGACATGAAGAGAAATCTCACAGAGGAAGACACAGACATGGCCAACAAGCACATGAGAAAATGCTCTGCATCACTTGCCATCAGGGAAATACAAATCAAAACCACAATGAGATACCACCTCACACCAGTGAGAATGGGGAAAATTAACAAGGCAGGAAACAACAAATGTTGGAGAGGATGTGGAGAAAAGGGAACCCTCTTACACTGTTGGTGGGAATGTGAACTGGTGCAGCCACTCTGGAAAACTGTGTGGAGGTTCCTCAAAGAGTTAAAAATAGACTTGCCCTATGACCCAGCAATTGCACTGTTGGGGATTTACCCCAAAGATATAGATGCAATGAAACGCCGGGACACCTGCACCCCGATGTTTCTAGCAGCCATGTCCACAATAGCCAAACTGTGGAAGGAGCCTCGGTGTCCATCGAAAGATGAATGGATAAAGAAGATGTGGTTTATGTATACAATGGAATATTACTCAGCCATTAGAAACGACAAATACCCACCATTTGCTTCAACGTGGATGGAACTGGAGGGTATTATGCTGAGTGAAGTAAGTCAATCGGAGAAGGACAAACTTTATATGCTCTCATTCATTTGGGGAATATAAATAATAGTGAAAGGGAATATAAGGGAAGGGAGAAGAAATGTGTGGGAAATATCAGAAAGGGAGACAGAACATAAAGACTCCTAACTCTGGGAAATGAACTAGGGGTGGTGGAAGGGGAAGAGAGTGGGGGGTGGGAGTGAATGGGTGACGGGCACTGAGGGGGGCACTTGACGGGATGATCACTGGGTGTTATTCTGTATGTTGGTAAATTGAACACCAATAAAAAATAAATTTATTAAAAAATAAAATGGCCAAAAGTAGAGATAAAAAGAGAATTTTAAAAGCAGCAGGAGAAAAAAACAAAAAAACACAACAAAAAACAAAAAACAAAACAGTTCCATACAAGGGAAATCCCATAAGACTTTCAGCTGATTTTTCAGCAGAAACTTTGCAGGCCAGAGGGAGTGGTAAGAAATAGTTAAAGTACTGAAAGGAAAAACCTGCAACCAAGAATACTCTATCCAGCAAGGCTTTCATTCAGAACAGAAGAAAAGAGAAAGAGTTTCTCCGACAAACAAAAGTGAAAGGAATTTGTGACCACTAAACCAGCCCTATAAGAAATGTTAAAGGGGACTCTGAGTGGAAAGGAAAGACCATAAGTAGGAATAAGAAGTGGGAATCTCAAAAACATTAAAAATAAGTTTGTATGTAAAAATCAGTCAAGATACTCACAAAATAAAAGGATATAGAGTATGACACTATATACTTAAAAATGTGAGGAGTAAAAATTTAGTGCTTTTAGAATGAGTTCAAACGTAAGCAACCATCAACTTAATGTAGATTGCTATATGCATAAGATGTTTATATACAAACCCAATGATAACCACAAATCCAAAACTGATAATAGATATGTGAAAAATAAACAGAAAGGAATCCAAGTATATCACGAAAGAAATCCAGCAAACCGAGAGAGTAAGAGAAGACAGGAACAGAGAAGAATTACAAAAACAACCAGAAAATGAATAACAAACTGGCAATAAATACACATCTATCAGTAATTACTGTGAATGTAAATGGAATAAATGCTCCAATCAAGAGACACAGGGTGATGGAATGACTAAAAAAGCAAGACCCATCTATATGCTGCCTAGAAGAGACTCATTTCAGACTTAAAGACATCTGTGAATTGAAAGTGAAGGGATGGAAAAACATGTATCATGCAAATGGAAATGAAAAGAAAGCTGCGATAGCAATATTTATATTGGATGAAATAAACTTTAAAACAAAGACCGTAACAAGAGACAAAGAAGGACCCTATATAAAGGGAACATTCTAGTAAGAAGATATAACAATTGTAAATATTTATGCACCAAACATGGGAGCACCCAAATACATAAAACAGCTAATAACAAACATAAAGGAAATAATATATGGAGGATATAATAAGGAATAATAAAGGAATGATAGTAATATAACAACACTAGGGAACTTTAACACCCCACTTATATCAGTTGACATGTCACCCAAATGGGAAATCAATAAGGAAACAGTGGCTTTGAATACCACATTGGACTAGAAATATCTAACAGATACATTCACAACATTTCATCCTAAAACAGCAGACTACACATTCTTTTCAAGTGCACATGGAACATTCTCCAGAATAGAGAGAGAGTGTCAACAAATTAACAAAATCAAAGTCATACGATGCATCTTTTCTTTTTTTTTTTTTTAATTTACTTATGATAGTCACAGAGAGAGAGAGAGAGAGAGAGGCAGAGACACAGGCAGAGGGAGAAGCAGGCTCCATGCACCGGGAGCCCGACGTGGGATTCGATCCCGGGTCTCCAGGATCACGCCCTGGGCGAAAGACAGGCGCCAACCCACTGCGCCACCCAGGGATCCCCGATGCATCTTTTCTGACCACAATGCTACAAAACTAGAAATCAACCGCAAGAAAAAATCTGAAAAGAGCACAAATACATGGAGGCTAAATAACATGCTACTAAACAATCATCAGGTCAACCAAGAAATCGACAGGAAATAAAAAAACATACATGGAGACAAATGAAAAAGTCCAAAATCTTTGGGATGCAGCGAAAGCAGTTCTAAAAGGAAGTTTATAGCAATACAAGTCTATGTCAGCAAAGAAGAAAAATCTCAAATAATTTAACCTTATTCCTAAAGGAGCTAGAGAAAGTAGAACAAAAACCCCTCAAAACTAATAGAAGGAAGGAAATAATAAAAAATTATTGCAGAAATAAGCAAAACAGAAACTAAAAAAAAACAATAGTAGAGATCAATGAAATCAGCAGCTAGTTCTTTGAAAATATCAGCAAAATTGATAAACTTTTAGCCAGATTCATCTAAAAAAAAAAAAAGAGGGATCAAACAAAGTCAGAAATGAAAGAAGAGAAATAACAACTGACATCACAGAAATACAAAAGATTATAAGAGCATATTGTGAAAAATTATATGCTAACATACTGGACAACCTAGAAGAAATGCATAAATTCCCAGAAACTTATAGGCTCCCAAAACTGAATCAGGAAGAAACAGAAACTTTGATCAGACTGATTATTAGCAATGAAATTGAATCAGACATCAAAAAACTCCCAAAAAACAAAAGTTAGCCTCACAAGTAAATTCTACCAAACATTCAAAGAAGAGTTAATATCTATTCTTCAAATTAATCCAAAGAATAGAAGAGGAAGGAAAACTTCTAAATTCATTCTATGAGGCCACATTACCGTGATACCAAAACCACATGAAGACACCTCAAAAAAGAGAACTATAGGTCAATATCTCTGATGAACATAGATGTAAAAATCCTCAGCAAAAATCCTCAACAAAAATCCTCAACAAAATATTAGTAAACGGAATCCAACAATACATTAAAAAAAAATCATCTACCATGATCAAGTGGGATTTATACCCAGGATGCAACTGTAGTTCAATATTCACAAATCATTCAACATGATACATCACCTCAACACGAGAAGGATAAAAACCATATAGTCATATCAACAGACATAAAAAAAATCATTGACAAAGTACAACATCCATTCATGACAAAAACCCTCAACAAAGTAGATTTAGAGGGAACATACCTCAGCACAATAAAGGTCATGTATGAAAAACCCACAGCTAATATCATCCTAAATGCAGAAAAACTGAGAACTTTTTCTCTACAGTTAGGAACAAGACAGGAATGTCTACTTTCATCACCTTTATTCAACATAGTACTGGAAGTCCTAGCCACAGCAGACAAGAAAAAAAGGAATAAAAAGCATCTAAACTGGTAAGGATATTTGCAGATGACTTGATACTATACATAAAAAAAAATACTTAACCAAAAAACAATTAGAGCTGATAAACGAATTCAGTAATGTTGCAGGATATAAAATCAATATATAGAAATACATTGTATTTCTATCCACTAAGAATGAAGCAGTAGAAAGAGAAATGAAGAAAATAGTCTTATTTATTACAAAGGCACCAAAAATAATAAAATATCTAGGAATAAATGTAACAAAGCAGGTGAAAGAGTTGTGCTCTGAAACTATAAAACACTGATGAAAGAAATTCGTGATGACATGAACAAATGGAAAGATATTCCATGCTCATGGTTTGGAAGAATAAATATTGTTAAAATGTCTATACTACCCATTGCAATCTATACATTCATGCAATGCTTATCAAAACAGCAACAGCATTTTTCATAGAATGAGAATAAACAATCCTAAAATTTGTATGGAACCACCAAAAAAACCCCAAATAGCCAAAGCAAAACAATCTTTTTTTTTTTCTAAAGCAATCTTGAAGAACAAAGCTGGAGGCATCACAATTCCAGATTTCAAGATATACTACAAATCAGCAGTAATCAAAACAATATGGTGCTGACAAAATAATAGACAGATAGAGGGGCATCTGGGTGGCTTATTCAGGTTAGGTGTCCAACTCTTGATTTTGGCTCAGGTAATAATCTCAGGGTCATGAGATCAAGCTCCACATCAGGCTCCATGCTGTGTGGACCCTGCTGGAATTCTCTCTCTCCCTTTGCCTCTGCCCACCCGTGCTACTCATGCTCTTGCTCTCCCCACCATTCTCTCTCTCTCTCTCAAAAAAAAAAAAAAAAAAAAAGACCTATAAGTCAATAGAACAGAATAGAGAGCCCAGAAATAAACCCACAATTATATGGTCAATTAATCTTTGACAAAGGAGGCAAGAATATTCAATGGGAAAAAGACAGTCTCTTCAACAAATGATATTGGGAAAACTGGACAGCAACATGCAAAAGAATGAAACTAGACTATTTTCTTACACCACACACAAAAATAAACTCAAAATGGATTAAAGACCTAAATGATAACCTGAAACCATAAAAATCCTGAAAGAGCACAGGCAATGGTGTTTCTGACATCAGCCATAGTAACTTCTTTTTAGATATGTCTCCTGAGGCAAGGGAAACAAAAACAAGTGGGACTACATTAAGACAAAAAGCTTCTGCACAGCAAAGGAAACCATCAACAAAACTAAACAACAACCTACTGAATGGAAGAAGATATATGCAAATGACATATCTGATAAAGGGTTAATATTCAAGGTATATAAATAATTTATATATCTCAATATCAAAACCCCTAAATAATTCAATTAAAAATTGGGCAGAAGACATGAACAGATACTTCTCCAAAGAAGACATCCAGATGGCCAAAAGACACATGAAAAGATGCTCAATATGACTCATCATCAGGAAAATGCAAGTTAAAATCACAACGAGATACCACCTCACACCTATAAGAATACCCAAACCAAAACACAAGAAACAATAAGTGTTTCTGCACTGTTGGTAGGAAATGCAAACTGGTGCAGGCACTGTGGTATGGAGATTCCTTGAAAAAATAAAAGAACTACCATATGATCCAGTAATTCCATTACTGGGGATTTACCCAAAAAATACAAAAACACCAATTCAGAAAGATATATGTACCCCATATATCTTTGTAAAGATATATGCTTTATCACAGCATTATTTACAACAGCCAAATTATGGAAGCAGTCCAAGTATCCACAGCTGAAAAGATAAGGATGATGTGGTTTATACATACAATGGAACATTACTCAGCCATAAAGAAAAATGAGAAATCTTGCCATTTGCAATAGCATGGATGGATCTAGAAGGTATAATGTTAAATGAAGTCAGTCAGAGAAAGACAAACACTATAGGATTTCACTCATATGTGGAATTTAAGAAACAAAACAAATAAAGGAAAAAAAGAGACAAACCAAGAAACAGACTTTTAACTCTAGAAACACACTGATGGTCACCAGAGGGAGGCGGGTGGGGTGATGGAGGAAATAGGTGAAGGAGATTAAGAGTACACAAACCTTGATGAGCACTGAATAATGATAGAATTGTTGAATTATTATATTGTACCCCAGAAACTAACGTATCACTAAATTAACTGTACTGGATTTAAAATAAATGGAATCATCAAAGTATTCCATATCAATTTTTGCGGATTTTGTCAATTTAATAATCATAATGCTAATATAATTAACACTCATTGAATACTTTCTTTGTACCAGCTCTTATGCTTTAAATGCATTATCTCATTTAACACAAAGCCCCTCAAAGTAGGCACTACCATTATTCCCAATTTAAAGATAAGGAAATCTAAGCACTTAAAAATTCAGTATTTTTGTCTCAGGCCATTTAGATTGGTCTATCCACTATTTTTCATTGTGATAGTATTTTCATTAACCCTATAGTTAGTGGGAGTTGGAAATATTGCGGGCAGCTACTGGAAAGAAAATTTGCATTGGAATAGTTTCTGTTGTCCATTAAATTACATTGTGAAGATTAAATGATTCTTCACTTTAGGACTGCTATAGTTTTACCTCAAGACTTTTCATTATATAGTCAAGACATGTATTGCAATTTTGCAGAATTTCGAGGACTCCTGCAGAGGTAGTTATTCGCAAAGCATCCAGTTTGTTTTGTATTTTTAACATTATTTCTCTCCACATGGAAATCACTTGAGAGAAGAGTTTTGCTTCTGCTGGGAGCTGCCTTTAGAAAGAAAATTAAAGATAATTTTATCTTTTGAAGGCAGTATAATTAAAATCTATACTCTAAATGCATTTTCTACAGGATGCTGTTCAATTTTTAAAATGTTGTGATATGTTTTATTTTTTCTGATCATTAGCTGAAGATATTTGATAATGTTTCTTACCTGTGGTGATGTCCATGGTAGGAAATACTAGAATAAATCAGACATGTGTCCAGTATTTCGTAAGACTATACTTAGTGAGACATGTAAGACAGGTATACAAGTTCTGCGTAAAGACAGGTATACAAGTTCTGCATAAAGTAGGAAAAAGTGACCCATGTCACTTTTTGAAAGGTAACAAAACAAAGGCACTAAAATTCTGGAGGAAATGGGATCTAGAGACAGCTTCCTGAGAAGAAGCTATCAATCTGAACTTCCTGAAGTAGCAATTTTTGGCATTAGAATTACCAGATGTCTCCTAGAGGGCAACATCCCCGTGATGGAGGATCAGGGGTCCACCATGACTGTGTGTTCTTGTACTTTTCTGCTCTGCTAATAAAGGCTGCTTCAGAGTTCTTCAAAAAGGAAGGTCCTAGTTTCTAATGCCCCAAACCCCAGAGCAATACTCATCAAACTCTTCCATAAGTTGCCCTCCCTAACATTATCCCAGCCCCCATTTTGGGCGATGGGCCTAAAAATATCCTCAGTGCAGTAAAAATCCTATTAGGAAGGAGGCTTCAAGCTCACCTCTGTTCGGTACCCTCCTAACAGCCACAGGAGGCTCTGGTGCCACTTCACAGTGAGTATGGAGGGATGGGAAGGGGCAGTATCCTCTTCTTTCCCACGATTCTCCTCGCTAATGAATGTCTCCTCCCCTTCCTCATTTTCACATCCCCCGACCCCCATCTTTCTCTACCAGCAAAGGCAGGTCCATTACAGACCCATATCTTCTCTTCTTGAACACTCTTGGACAGGACTCTTTAGCATCCTTTCACTAAAAGCCCCCTTTTCTCTCTCAAATCCTGTGAACAACTGAGGTGACACTGTCAACTAGGAGTCTTACCTTTCCATCAATAAAGTAGTAATATGGAAGTCTGAGTTCAAGGCCCTAAGCTGTTGTAAGCAGAGGATACATTCCTTAGGTATGTGTTTTCACCTTTGGGAACTCTAGAAAAACTACAGGTTGATAGAAGAAACATCGGACAAGAAATATACATTTATAACAAAAATGGACGTTGCTCCCTGCAGAGCAGTAGTCATATCTAGACAGTTTTTTTTTTTGTGAGCCTCTCACAGCTCCCCTTTGCCCCTAAAATAAAATTCATAATACTGGACCTGATATTCAAGGTCCTCTATCATCTAACACACCTTACAAATACATGCTCTATGACTTCCTACCCTATTTCAGAGTGGCTCCTAGATTAGCTTGTGTGATTTACGGTCAACACTTTAAATTCTATGTAGATAGTACATGTGTCACAACTTACACACTCTCAAGACCAGTCACTTTAAAGAGAGACCAATTAATTTGAATGCTATGAATAAAAAGAAAAGGTAGAATTTTCACCATCTAGAACCTCCATTCTTTTACATGGTCTGAAGTAAAAAATTACCATTAATGTATGAATGCTATTAGAAACACATTATTGATATAAAACCACACTAATATTCCAGAACTCAGTAGACACACAGCATTGTGGTTTATAGGTTATAATGAACTATCCAATGCACCTTTCCCAGTCCTTAATCATTTTAAATTTTTTTTTTATTATTTATGACAGTCACAGAGAGAGAAGGAGAGAGAGGCAGAGACACAGGCAGAGGGAGAAGCAGGCTCCATGCACCGGGAGCCCGACGTGGGATTCGATCCCGGGTCTCCAGGATCGCGCCCTGGGCCAAAGGCAGGCGCCAAACCGCTGCGCCACCCAGGGATCCCTTAATCATTTTATATCAATAATTGAGAAATAGGACTTAGAAAAAAAGATGATGCTTGCAATCTTTCATGAAAACACAATTCAACAGTTTATACACCTGTGCTTATAGGTGGGTTATTTTAGAGCATTCATTGAAGAAACGACTTCTTAGGAGTTACAAGCAATAAATATCCACCACACATTTTTTAACCTCATTATGGCTTTTTTACCTTTGTATTTCGGTTGAATGAAAGATTGGTTCAAGATAGAGCCAATTTCTTTGACAATTCATCCATTCCTTAAGAGTGTAAGAGAAGAGAGTCAAATTCTGATCCCACTCATCCACAAGATCCTATAAGATGAACATACACATTCATAAAGTCTAAAGATTCATTTAGTAGAAATACTGACATCAAAGGTGATTATCAGTCACTGACATAGAGGATCACATAAATAAATGTAAATCTAATTATATTTAGTTTTGGGAGACTTTTGAGATGTTCTATTCATACAACTTTATTTTATTCATTATACAACATACAAATATTTTTGATATGTATATTCTTTCAGTCCTTTCTTTAAATATTTTGTATATATGTACAAGTAATATCTTTAGTGCAACCATATTATACACATTGTTTTGTAACTTTTTTAACCTTTGTCTTTTATTTATTTATTTATTTATTTATTTTTTTAATGAGAGAGAGAGAGAGAGAGAGAGAGAGAGAGAGAGAGAGGCAGAGACATAGACAGAGGGAGAAGCAGGCTCCATGCACTGGGAGTTCAATGTGGGATTCGATCCCAGGTCTCCAGGATCACGCCCCCGGCCAAAGGCAGGCACCAAATCGCTGCGCCACCCAGGGATCCCTGACTTTGTCTTTTAGAGAGGATTTACATTAGTACTTACAGGTTTTTTTCATTCTTTGAATTAAAAAAATTGTGTGGATATAACATCTTTTTCTGACTTGTATATTTATTAAAGTAAGAAGAAAATGATTAAAAATCAATTAGTACTAAAATGCTTGCAAATCAGTAGACTGGCACATCCCCTAACTGGACTCCTCAGAGGGAACCACATGCACTTCATTTATATTTCTACTATGCACCTCCATATTTCTTTTAACATCTAATTTATATTTCAATAACTTTATTAAGGCATAAGTGACATATAGTAAATGGCATCTTTTCAAATTGCACAGTTGAACATTTTGGCTTATGTTAATCACTGTGACACAATCAACACGGTCAAAATAATGAACACATCCTTCACCTTGGAAAGGTTCTTGCAGCCTGTGGCATCCCTTCCTCCAACCCCTGCCTATTCCCATCCCTAGGGAACCACTGATCTACTTTTTGAAACCATAGCCTAGTTGACAGTTCCTAGAACTTTCTATAAATGAAACCGTATAGTATGTACTCTTTTTGGTCTGACTTCTTTCACTCAGCAGAATTGTTTTGAGATTCATTCCTGTTGTTGCATATGTCAGTATTTCTTTTTTGTACTGCTGAGTAGTATTCCACTTTATAGATGGACGACAATATACTCATCCACCAGATGGAGTCCTGGGGTGCCTCCTGTTCTTCACTATTATAAATAAAGCTGCTATGAATATTCAGGTGTGGACATAGGCTTTCCTTTCTTCTTGGTAAACACCTAGAGTGGAATGCCTGCACCATATGGTAGGTCTATTTTTTTTAACTTTTTAAGAAACCTTTTAAATGAGTGTACATAACATTTTACCCTTCACACAGCAGTGAGAGCTCCCCGTTCCACCACATCCTTGCCAGCACCTGGGATGCTCAGTCTCTTTAACTTTAGTCATTCCATAAGGGGTGTAGCAGTACCTCACTAGGATTCTAACTTCTCCCTGATGAATAATGAAGATAAGCATCTTCATATGTTTATTCTCCATTCCAGTATTTTCTTTGGTGAAGTGTCTGCTTACATCTTTTGCCCATTTCTTTACTGATTTTTATTTTGAGAATTCTGTATATATTCTTAAATATATAAGTTGCATTTATAAGTTGCATATTATATAACTATAATATAGTTGCATTTACCACATGCAACTCATTTATATATCTTTCTCCTATATCTTCTACTACTACTATCTACTACTATATCTTCTACTACTACTATCTACTACTATATCTTCTACTACCAAATACATACTTTGTAAATATTTCCTTCCAGTCTTGGTTTGTATTTTTTCCTCTTATCAGTGTCTTTTGAAGGGCACAAATTTTTAATTTTGATGAAACCCTTCTATTGATCATTCTTTTGGTGTCCTACTGAAGAAACCTAGCTAGCCCAAGGTCACAAAATTTTTTCTAATGGTTTCTTCTTAATGTTTCAAAAATGTCTTCTGATGTTTTAGGTTTTCATCCATTTTTGAGTTAAAAGTTTATATATGCTACAAGACATGGCGTGAAGAGTTCTTAAAATTTTGTTTTGCATGCAACTGTCTAATTTGCCAGCACTATTTCTAAAAAGACTTTCTTTTCAGAATTGTCTTTAAACTTTTGTTGAAAATAAGGTGTCTGTATATTTGTGGGTCTATTTCTGTACTGTATTCTGTTCCATTTTTCTATCTTTAAACTGATATGAAACCATTTTGACTACTGTAGCTTTACAATTAAATCTTAAAGTCAGGTAGTGTTGATTTTCCAACTTCGTTCTTCTTTTTCAAAATTGTTTAAATTCACTAATCTTCTCTCCTGCAATGTCTAATCTGCTGTCAATCTCATCTAGCGCATAGTTCATGTCAGATATAGTTTTCATCCATAGAAGTTTGAGTTTGGTCTTTATATTTCTATTTGGCCTATATGATCTTCTATAGATCTACTTTTTTAAAAAAAGATTTTACTTATTTGAGAGAAAGGGAGACAGCAGAAGCAGAAGTGGCAGGCAGAGGGAGAGGGAGAAGCAGATTTCCTACCCAGAAGGGAACCTGGTGTGAGGCTCAATCCCAGGACCCCAGAATCATGACCTGAGCTGAAGGCAGACATTTAACTGACTGAGCCACCCAGGGACCCCTATTTTTGTATTCCTATAAATATTCTTGAATTTTGTTCTGAGTGCTGGTAAATCACTTTGAAACAGTTTCATCATTTGGGGTTTTGCTTTTCAGATCTGTTAGAACAGCATTTATTTTACTGTGGCAAGATCCTTTCAATGGCTCCAACTATAATGTGTACAAATCATTGCCTCCTGTTGCGGCTGGTGGATATGGGTGCTACTCCCAGAGTTGTATGAATGGCTCCCTCAGATCCTCTTAAGCAGTCATCTCTCTGGTTTCAAGGAATTTCCTCCAATTCACATCTCAGTACTTGGGACTGTGGAGTACCTGAATAGAGAGCTTCCATGGCTCTCTAGAGTATTCTTCCTGGTACTTCGCCCTGCAAGCTATGGCATCCTCTAACTTTCAGCAGCATCTCTTCCTATCGGGCAGTCTACCAGGCTCTGGTTGGATTACTCTCAACTCCACCAAGGCCTGCAAACTCAAGTTGGAGCAATCATGGGGCTTCTTGTTTCCCATCTCTCAAGGATCCTTATCATTCCATTCCTAATATCGAGTGTCCTGAAAACCATAGCTCCAGCTACTTTTTCCTGTTCAGCTTTCGGTATTTCAGGCAGGATGGTGTACCTGGTCCCTCTACTGTATCTTGCTTGGAAGTGGAGGTCCATGTGTGTGTTGCTATTCTTCAGCTTCTTGAAGTATGCCTAAGGTATCATTTACTAAATTCATTTTTACTTTTTAATAAAGGCATTTGGTGTTCTAATTCTTCCTTTTCATGGGGCTTTAAGCCAACTGTGACAGTGTTTGATTTAGAATTTTCTCCCTTTTATTTTTAATTTAAAAATTTTTATTATATTTCCTATATATTCTTTTAAAAAATGTATTTATTCATGAAAGACACACACACACAGAGAGAGAGAGAGAGAAGCAGAGAGACAGGCAGAGGGAGAAGCAGGCTCCATGCAAGTAGCCAGATGTGGGACTCAATCCTGGGACTCCAGGATCATGCCCTGGGCCAAAGGCAGGCGCCAAACCACTGAGCCACCCAGGGATCCCCCATTTCCTATATATTCTTAAGGATGCTTTGAATTTTTTTTAGTTTTTTGTGATAGTTTTGTCTATTTTTTGCTGTTTTTCTGCTGTTCATTTTTTATTTTAATACACTTAGAGAATATAGTCTATATGGTTCATCCCCTTTTTTGTAATTTCTTGAGTTTTTCCCCCCTCTAAGGTTCAGTTAACTGACATTTTCCCTAAATGCTGATGTGTTTGCAAATAACGTGATTTCCATTTGATGGGTGCACACTTCTCTCTCTCTCAAGCTCTGTCAAATATGATAACCTTACTATTAAGTATCTCTATATTATAACATATCTTGTCGAGGTTCCTTAAGTTTTTAAATGATCCTTGATCATGGTGTTGGACATGGGATTCCCAGAGAGGGATTACTGGAGAACACTGAATACCAGCTGGCCCTGTGCTTCGATTCCTAACTACGAGAGTGTATGTACAGGCTGACATTCTAGCAGTAGCTACAGGAACACACAGGTATGGAGTCTGCAGGCAGTGGGCTTGGCATGAACCCTGCTAGAACTGTGGGTATTTCTAGCAGCAGTGGCACTGCTAATAAGTCATGGTTTATAGGGTCATAGTTTTATAATTCATACAAATTTATTTTACCTGCTCAAATTGAACTTTATAACATTTCTTCGTGAACAATTAATGATTCCATAAAAAGTTACTTCTAGTATTTAAGCTACTAACATTCAATCTCATTTCTATATAAGTATGTGGAATGATTTATGTAAGTATGTGAATGATTAATACAATTCAAAAGGTTGCAAAATGCAAAAAATTCAAGTGATAAATAAAGCTATAAACAATTAACATATTTTCCCCTTGTCATAATATTTACCCTAATGGGCCCAAGAGACGAAGATCCTTTAACTGTTGTAAGTATCATTTGCGACTCTTCTAACTGAGCTAATATGTCATCTATGGATGAAATGATCAGGATGGACAACGTGTCTGACTGATGAACAACTAAGTGTAACGGGGTTGTATTCCACTGGTCAATAATCTTAAATAGCAGTTTCTCCAGAGCAGCTTCGTTAGTGGCAGAGGTTGAGATTTCATTAATTTCATTTTCGTATTGAAACATCTAAAATGAAAACATTATTCTTTTATACTCATCAGATGAATGGTTCCTGAGACATTGCAGCACAAGACTTAGGTGAACGTGCACATCACAGGTCCTGGAGACCTGGTCCCAGCTCAGTGATGCCCTACCCGAGATGTGGGTCCCAACCTGAACGACACAGCTCTTCTCAGGCTTTATTCATTCTAACCATTTCACGTTCTACACACTCAGTGAAATCTCTCATTACTATGTGTATCTCCTCTAATTCTAGTTCATATGAAGAACAACTAACAGCACCTTCTGTACATGTGCAGATGGCTTACCTATTCCAGCTTTCTTTTCTCTGCACTAATGCCCACTGTTTTATCACTCAGTAACATGCTTTTACGTTCTGCAATAATCCTCGAGATACAATTATGAGAGAACATAATCCTAATGGACCCAAGCTTTCCATGGCTTCCCTTTCTGTGTTCTATTGCCATGAGGCTACATGGCTCTCACAACAAATTAGGGGAGTACAGACAGGCCTTCCTAATAATGTCCACTGACTGCCAGTTCCCATAGGACAAGATCCTGATACAAGATCTCCAGGCTCACTCATGGCAACAGAGATACTCGGAGAGCTTCTCATTCCCACATCATAGAATTAACTAGCTGGGCTCATTGCTTTTATCCCTAAAAGAAGAATCTACCACTGTTCCATATGTCTACTCCACAGGGTTAAAGGGTAATGCCTAACCCCTGTGTTCTGGTAATGCAGCTCAGGGGACTCAGCAATTACAACTAGTGTTCATCATCTGCCAAAGATGGGTATCAACAGTGGAATTGGTTGGCTGCTTATGGCCTTCATTAACAGTTTAGCAAGGAGGCTTACCTTTTGATACAGACTATCCAGCCAAAAGCAGATAAGGAACATTGAACCATCAAGTTTGCTGAAAAAATAACTTTTTGCTTAATGTTGACATTCTGAAATTGCTAGTAACTAAATCCAGATACTGATAATGTGTAAAGCAAAATTTCATCCAAATGCATTGAGCCCTTTCAAGTCCTTATGGTCAAAGTTTGGGCCTGACAAATGGCCAGATCTCCCAATTAACTTAGTAATGACTAGGAGGCTTCAGATGAACCTTAATGCCTATAATTGATTATCTGCCTGTATGATAAAGCACCTGGTTTCTAAAGTGAAAAAGATCAACCATGAAGTGACTGTGATTATTTTATGCATATTACTGACCACTTCCTCTTAATTTACTTTGCAACATGCTTTTCATGTCATAGGCTTTACAGAGCCTACATAATGTACATAATGTGTTGGACAGAAATGGTTGTCATAGAACATCATAATTTATTCATTTGACACAATCACAAAAGAACTCCTGCCACAGACTGTCCTGGGCAGTCTTGCAGCATGACTGCTGGGTCGATCCTGGGTCGTCCCCATGAAATGCATGCTCTCGGAAATGAAGGCTGAGTTTCTGGTCCAAATCCTATCCATCTTGGTACACATATTATACTAGATAAGTTGTCAAATAAATAGCATGATCACAATCTTCCATGAACTCTTGGCAGCTGATTGCCAGGTATCCCCTCTGACTACTATATCAATCAACCTCAGGAAGAAAGGGTTCCTCTGATTCCTGGCTCCAGTATTTCAAAGGCTGAAGACCTTGTTCATTCTTGTTGAGATGTTGAATTATGTTAATTTGGATCCTCCAAAAGCTGCATGGGAATTCCTTTTTAAACTCTCCATTTACGTTAGAAATACAGGGACAGCTTGCTGGAACCTTCTGAGCTACTGTAGTCACCAACCCCAGGAAGACTACCAGCTGATCCGCTCAAGGCCTGCCTGCCTGCCCTCACTTATGTTGCTTGCTGCTATGCTAGACTGCCAAACTTCCCCCTTTACCTGACTTGCCCAGGGATGACTCCAATAACCCAAAACTTTGACAAGCACAAGTCATTGCCATTGTGCTTCATTTCTGGAATACTGTTTTGAATAAACCTAGCCATTGACATTAAAGCATATGTTCTGAAATAATCTAGATATTTTGCTGTATTCGCTATTGGTACATGGATCAGTCAGGAGGCCTGGTAACAATCCAGGAAAGGATGAGAGATTTAGATGGGGTGAGAAGTGAGAAAGTAAGAGAAGATTTAAAGATTATTTCATGATTTTTGGCCTAAGCAACTGAAAAACAACGAGATGCCCTTAGCTGATATGGGGAAGGGAAGGAAGAGAATCACCTGGGAGGTGGAGAACCCTAACTGTGAGGTATCTCTGAAACAGCAAAGTGAACATGTGAGTTTAGGTGGAAGACTGAGACCAGGGCCCGAGATACACAGCAATCAAATTTTAAAGATAAACTAAAGTTGTCTTTTAAAAGTTCTTCTTTTTAAATGCCTTAAAATTTCCCATTTCTTCATTATAATAAATCATTTTGTAGAAAATTATAAAATACTGTCTCTCATTACATTGGATACTATTAACCACAAAGCCTGAAATATAAATGAAGCTTACTGTAGGCTAGGTCTGAAAATAGAACAACTTTTAACCATAAAAACCATGGAATCTATTTTTATAACAAAACCTAGAAGGCAAGTCAAATAGTTCCTGTGTATTTTAAATAGAGTATCAAGTGATTTGGCAGAGCTATCCTAACATGATCTTAATGTATTTTCATTTTATGTGAAATGAGTAAGTAGTTTGGATGTTTCTGTTCCTGTGTCTCTGTAAGAAGTAGCACTGTTAAGTAATAAAACGCTAGCTTCATTTGTCACACATGAAAACCACAATCACTGTTTCCAAATCACCAGGACAATGGTATAACAAATGGCACGTCATACCTGTAGCTACCCATAACTTCAGCCACCTGACCTCCACCAGCTGTTCCCACCTTCTCAGTCCACAAACCTCTCACTTTTTAAATTCCTATTCCTTGTAGATTTACTGGCTTGCTTAAAATTGGCCCCTCTGGTATTTCAACCTATTTTTTAAATATTTGTTTACCTTGAGTGCTAGAAGATTCTCTACTGTACAGTTTTTATCAAGAGAAACAGACTTTCCAATAATCTCCTGGAGAGCCTCCCAGTGCCTTGGCTTGAGACAGGGGTTTCCCAGAGCCATGAGAATAGGCAGTTCTTGCTTAAATTCTGTCACTGATTGCTTAAGATGGGTGACTATGTCATTTTTAGGTAAACCTATAAATAGCAATGGGGCAGAAGGTTATGATACATTCATAATATTTTTTTAATCAGAAAATGCATCTGCTATTTAGTGTAATTCTCATTTATCAACTAGTTTGCATTAAGACAATGAGTTTTATTAACATCACCCTCCCAGAAGATCGACTATGGATTAAAACAAAGAGAAATAGGGATGCCTGGGGGGCTGAATGGTTTAGCGTCTGCCTTCGGCTCAGGGTGTGATCCAGGGTCCAGGGATTGAGTCCCGCAATGGGCTCCCCGCAGGGAGCCCGCTTCTCCTTCTGCCTGTCTCTACCTCTCTCTGTGTCTCTCATGAATAAATAAATAAAATCTTTTAAAAAGGAGAGAAAAAAATAGCTATCAGGACTGGTGATTAAAATCTGAGACCACCTAAGCCAAATTTTCTTAGAAAATTTGATACTGGGAAAAGCCAGCTACCACAGAATTTCCCAGTTTTCTACTGACTAGATATACAGGTGTACAGGTACATGCATATACATTCCAAAGACTGTTACAGGTTTTGGGTTTTAAAATTCTGCTCAGTAAGGAGGAACATCAAGGGGAAGAAAATCTGTCATCATTTCATAAAGAAAAGATTTAACACTGAAATATAAGAAACGTAGTTTTACAAATCTTGCCATTAACCAGTACTGGTCTGTCCTCTAGCATTGACAAACCACTGACGTATAGGACTCAAAACCTCTGCAGTTGAAACTTCAAACCTCATGAACTGTTTACTCAACTTGTAAAAGAAAAAGAGAGGAGGCAGAGAAATAGCCAGAGTTGGGGACCCAGAAGAACTGGAGAGGGTGATGGGCACTGAGGGGGACACTTGACGGGATGAGCACTGGGTGTTATTCTGTATGTTGGCAAATTGAACACTAATAAAAAAAAAAAAAAAGAACTGGAGACTACACTGATACACTTGAATATCCAATTTGTACAAATGGGGCTTCTTTTAGAAAGCCATGAATGATAAAATGTTTTTCAAGACCTAGTGAAATAAAAGCACAAAAGAAAAACTATGTTTTTTTAAGTACATTTTGGCAAATAGCAAGATTTTTTACCTGGGAAACTATGAATATAATATACTTCACACCTCATTCTCTGAAACACAGGACAAAATACTGGGGGAAGATGCCTAGAATGAATGCTACATTGAAGCAGTAAGGCTCTAGGCAATTTGTCCCCCAGCTTTTCTCATTTGTAAACGTTTCCTGATATTATTTCTTATATAACTCAAAACCAAGCAAATTAAAATATTTTTCTAGAAAGGAAATTAGAGCTTGAGGTACTTGTGAGAGGTAAGGGAGGAGCTTCAAAAACAAATGCTAGCCTCGTGGAGATGACAGGTCTTATATAAGTATTCAAATAGAAACAGCATCTCTGTGTTGGCAAGGTTTCAGATTTGAGGATCAGCAGAAAGGAAACCTCTCAAAATGACTTTTTAGCTATTTGCCCCACTGGCCAAAGGAAACTGTAGGTGTAAACATCAAGGATCTGGGTGAATGCTCTGCAGGTAGGCCTTTGTCATCAAAGCATGTTTGGCCCAAAGAAGAGCCATGATAATAGTGAAGTGTCTGTGGTTCTGCCTAGGGAAACAACTTTTAAAGAATACAAAATATTATTACTTAAAACTGTTTTTGCAAAGTTTTGATCTCTTTCTTGCTTCAGGAAACAATTCCTACCCCTACTCTCCTGTACTGCCTCTCCAGCCATTAATGGTCAGGCCTTGGGAACAGGTAAAGAAATAAGGTTGAGGACAATGATCTTCCTGACCCAGAGGCCACATTGCATGTAATCAATAGGTGGGAAACTCCAGAAAGACACTTACCTTTTTCTAGGACAGTGATTTTGTGCATCCATTTTGAGACACTTCTCTGTACTGATTCTATATCAATGCTGTGAAGAGTAGCGTTCCTCCATTCCCAGAACAGTGTCCTCCATTCCTCCTGGGCCTCCCACAATAGCTTCCTCAGGGTTAGGTCGTATTCAATGTCCGAAACCTCCCCAAGGACAAGCTGTGTGATCTCTTCCGTGTGTAGAGAGTGCATGTGAGGCTGGATCTCCTCAAAGCAGTTCTGGTAGCTGGAGTACATCTTAGCCTTATGAGCTAAACTAGCAGTTTCCTCCGTGAGAGTCCGCATCAACTCCATGGCTGTGTCCACACGGGTGCCAGCACACAACAGAATGGGAGTTCTTATCTAAAGTACAACAGGAAAACATTCTAAGGTATCACAGTATCCAGGACGTAAACGTGTTTTGATAGCATTTCAGCGCATAACTGAAGCCTTAACAACCCTTACTTGCAATCATCTGAAGAGACTGTCTTTAATTTATAATTATGTGTGTTTACTATGATTAATTTTAATTATTATCATCATACATATAATTTGTCAGGTTCCTTCTCTATCTTGGGCTCTGTGGTAACACATTACATTACTAACTGTACAACAATCCTGATAGTCATATTTTTCACAATTTTTCAAGGAACTTCTAAAGTTACAAATAATTGTCACATCATTAAATGGTTAGGTGGCAGTTTCAGGGTATGGCCTCCAGGGCATCGTACTGACTCCAGAGGCCATTTTCTTTTTCTTATCCTGTTTAACATATTTTTTTTTTTTGGAAGACCATATTTTTTAAAGTAATCTCTACAACCAACGTAGGGTTTGAACTCAAAACCCTGAGACTGAGAGTTACACACTGCTCCACCAAGAAAGCCAGGTGTACCCCATAACTTTGTACTATTGTTACATGCTACCTTGTTTTAGAGTTTAACTACTGCACATGAAATTGTGGACATTTGGGATCCCTGGGTGGCTCAGCGGTTTGGCACCTGCCTTTGGCCTGGGGTGTGATCCTGCAGACCTGGGATCGAGTCCCACATTGGGCTCCCTGCATGGGGCCTGCTTCTCCCTCTGCCTGTGTCTCTACCTCTCCCTCTCTCTCAGTCTGCATTTCTCATGAATAAAATAAAATCTTTAAAAAAAATTGTGGACATTTTGCAATGACCTCCAAAAAAAGACATAAGTAGAAGTTTGCCCTGATTTATCCCTTATTAAATTATAAATTTCTCAGGATTAAGAATAGTTTCATCGTTTATTTCTGAATACCTAACAGAACCTACTACTGTAAAATATAGACAGCAGTTTTTATTAAAAACTTATTGAATAAGTGAATTTCAATCCTATCATCTTATTCTTTTAAAAAATCCAACCTGTGGAATTGCATGTGACATTGTGTTACACGTGGTGTGGCCATGTTGCATAAAACTGATAAATGGTATTCATGATAATGGACAGAGTTTACCATATGATCTGTAAAAGGGATGCTCATATAATAGACACATAATAAAAGTTTTCCTTAGGTTTCTCCCATAATTTTCCATTCATTAATATTTGTTTGTTGGTGAGTGATCTCTGGGGAAGCTAGTTGGAGAAATGATCTTACTGGCTCATATGCACTCAAGTTTCACCAGTCCTATCAGCGGTCCTCCAGTCAAGATCCTCACAAAATGATCTCAGCCATCAGGTATACAAATGAAATTATGTGAAAGGCTACACTGCTGAAGTGAGAAGACAGGGTCCACCTACCCCACCTGGCTCTCCCTGTGGAGCAGCGACCTGAGGAGTTGGAAAGCAGAGAGCAGAAGGCAGGCCCTGGAAGCAGGTGAGCAGTAAATGTACCCGTTTCCTTCCCCACACCCAGGCCTCAGCTCAGTGTGGACAACGTGGGCCTGAACTTCAGCCACATACCCTGAGAGCTCTGGGAGAACTTCCTGCTGCCAACTTAAGGAGCAACAAAGGTTCTGGCAAGGATTCTCTTGCTCAGGCTCCTGAGGCTTCTCTGTGGCCCACTTGTGTGAAGTCCAAGTTCAGTAAGAACACTACCAGGCCCCCCTGAGTGCTCAGGCTCTGCACCTTGCACTGCATTGAACGCAGGGGGATGTGGGGCTCCTGGGGAGACAGGACTGGCATGGCTCTGGCCCATCTTCAGCAGGAATCCTCTCTTCACCCCTAACCTGGGCCCTTGGGACTGGGCCAAGTCCCAGAGCCTTCACTGCTGTGCAGCCCTGGTGGTCCTCCGACAGCTGTGGACGTTCTCTCTCCTGTTGTCTCATGTTCCAGCCCCAAGTAGTCCCCAGGTGGTATGACTGCCGGTGGCCTGAAAACCTCAGATGCTGAAACTCCAAGGGGAGGGGACTGTCCTCTCTGCTGTAGTTTGCTGTGCTTCCAGAGAGGGACGACCCCGCGGACTGCTGGCTCTCCTCCCACTACTGTGCCCACAAGTGTGCACAGTGATGGAAGTGAATGGCAGAACATGGTAACCAAACCCAGCTTTCCAACCAGAGCACTGGAAAGAAGAGTACCAGGAATGTGGGAAGTTCTGGGAAGAGCACAGAGAGAAAGGGACCCCGGAGGATGAGCGCTCTGTGCAGCAATTGCATCCCCCCCCCCACCCTGCCAAGCTGCACACACTTGGAGGAATCTAAGACTTGGAGACTCAGCTAACAGACCAGCACCCAGAATGAGACTGAGCACCCCATGGTGCACAGGGGGACACATCTGAGCAGCCCTGCTGAGGCTGTGACAGCTAAAATGACAATGGGACCGCAGACCAAAGAGCATGGGTTGGGACTTGGGACCCAAACCTGACTAGGTCAGCTGCCTACTAAAACAAAAATACCAACATTCTATGTGGTTTAAATAAGAGACTCCTACAGCTTAATATTTAATCCAAAATACAGAACGCAGAATTATTCAGCATATAAAAAATCAGAAAAACCTCAACTCGCATAGGAAGATTCAACAGACACCAATGCCTCAAAGACACAGATATTAAAATTATCTGACAAAGGATTTAAAGCAGGTATGATAAAAAAAAATGCCCTACCAAAAAAATGACAAATATTCTTGAAACCAGTGGGAAAACAGAAATTCTTAGGAAAGAAAAATGAAAAAATGTAGGGAAGAACCCAATAGAAAGTTTAGAAGTGAAAAACCACAATCAGCAGAGATGAAAGCTTACTGGGCAAGAGGAGGAGGGAGGGGATAGGAGTGGGGGACGGTGTCAGTGACCTGACGACAGACACTCACTCTGCACACCTGAGTCTCTTCCCAGAAGCTGCCCCTGGCCAAGAAGAGCTAAAGTTACCCACTATCACACCGGTGGGAGGGCTGGGGGCAGCTCTGCAGAGCCGCCCCAGTTCTTGATTCTCACAGCACCTCAAACCCTGTGTGACAAGGGCACAAACCTTCTCCTGCCCCAGCTTCATGCCCCTGGCCTGCCATGTGGTTGCCACCAGCACTTGGCAGTAAACTGCCTATAACACAGACCTCCCTTGCAGGTGGTGTCCAGCCTCGTGCACTCAACACACATAAACTGTGCAAACCAGAAACTTCTGTTTTTGAGTATACATCTCTAGGGTGATGTTAAAGGTTGCCAATGGGGTATGTGCACCAACTGCTTTCAGGACTAATTTGTTTCATCTTCACCGTATTTGTGTGAAATGGTGCCGATCTACTGTGTCGATGGAAAAACTGAAAAACCAGTACGAATCACACTGTGTCTAATCCACTGAGGAACTCCGGCTGTAGTGACTCCATGGGACACTAATACCTGGCAGTGTGAGTGAGGGCAGAGAGGCACAGAGGCAAGGCTTCCAGAGCCGTGGCTCTTACTTGTGGTGCCATCTCAAGCAAGTCAGCTGACCTCTCACTTTCTTTAGGCAGATAAAAGTGTAAAGCACCTAAGATGGTTACTGACACGAGGGAAGGGCCCAGCAGATGTTGGGGGCTTGTTTTACAGTTTACCCCTCATTAGTGGCTGAAATCGCACCTCTTCTTTCCTTCTGGCCCAGACTCAGGCCCCTCACAGACTTCAGGGTGTGCCTCTTGGATCGGGCACTGGGGCAGGGGTAGGGGTGTGGCGGGGGTAGACGACAACACCTCCTGCAGCTGACTGCTGAATCCTGAGGTCACTGAAAACAGACATGCAATTTCTCTTTCCAGTGAAGCTCACAAATCACCAAGATTCTGTCTGTGGATCCTGGGTTAACAACACTTGTATTAGATCATTGACCTAAAATTCCACAAAAAGCAAATATCTTATGCTTAGGCCTACATGAAGCGAAGATCCAGCTGAGTGTTAAAGAAAAAAACTGACCTTGGCCTTTAGGTTGCTGAGGTCAACTCGCAGACCAGTGATGTGTGCTTCCAAATTGTCTCTGAATCTAGAAATAGATGCGTCTTTATTTATTTCACTTAACTTCATAGAAGTTTTTAGTTGCCCAAACCTGATAAGAATAATTTTATATATGGCAATTTGCTCTTCAGAAATCTGGATCTGGTAATAGCGTACAATGGAATACAGCTGAGCAATTGTGGAGTACTCTTTTTCTAATACAGGTATTTTTGAGGAAATTGCATCCAAAAAAGTAAAATGTTCCACAAATTCTTCTATTTCAGTGGGATCAGATTCCAGCTTTCTCAGAGAGGATTCCATTACCTGGGATTATTAACACATCAATGATAATTAAATAATGATTTTTCACTATTTTACACAGCTAATTACTCTCTTAATATCGCTAACTTACATCATTATAATTTCACAAAAAAATGAAGACATCATCTAGACATTCCTTTTTTTTTTTAAAAGATTTTATTTATTTATTCATGAGAGACACACACAGAGAAAGAGAGAGAGGCAGAGACACAGGCAGAGGGAGAAGCAGGCTCCATGCAGGGAGCCTGATGTGGGACTCAATCCCGGGACTCTAGGATCACACCCTGGGCTGAAGGCAGCACTAAACCACTGAGCCACCCGGGCTGCCTTTTTTTTTTTTTTTTTTTTTTACATCTAGACATTCTAACTATTGTTTTAATATTGGAGCATTAACATGCTCAAATTCTTTCTATTATTAACAGAGGGAACCTGAATGTACCTCGCACATAAAATAAATGCTACTAAGATATAAAGGAAGTAATATTATGGATAACTGCTTCTAAGAAATAAACCAAGAGCTACAAGCTACAGCAAGGGTTTGGCTGCAATGTGAACAATGTAGAATTGCTACCCTGTTTGGGGGCAGTGATGTGCCAGTTTTCTGTACATGATCTCACTTTGTTCTGATAGCACATTTGCTCATTAAGTGGTATCTTCTCTAGTCCGCACAGGAGCAAACAGTCTCAGAGGCACTCATTAGCTTAAAATCAGAAATGTAGTGAGTTACAGAGCTCTCAACAAACCCAAATCTGATTCCAAATCCTGTTTTTATCTAAGTGTATGTACTCATTATATGTATAATATCAATACTTTTCTAAGTGTATGTACATCATTCTATGAAATTTTCAAAGTAATTTTATTTCTATATTCAAATTACATTTTGCTGTATTTTTTTCATGTTTCCAGGGCTCTAAATGAATACTCATGCATCTCTCACAAATAAACTAATACATCTTTAAAAAAAATTATAACTCAGAAAGTTTTCCGGAACTAAAATAACCCTGACCCTTCTAACTGTAGGAATCTGGTTTGCAGTGACTATGTGCCAGAGTGTGTTTAAAACCTTTGTAATTGGTAACTCATTTAACTCTCATACTTCTCTAGATTAGTCACTAACATTATCCCTAATTCATAGATAAAGAGATTGAGATACAACAACAATAATAATAAGGTAAGTTCTTTCAAATAGTAAAGGGAAAAGGCAGGATTTTTTTTATATCTTTGAAGCCAAATTTACATACAAAAGATGTTAACTCTATTATCATAATAAGGTTTAACACATTTATACACAAGCGTAGTTACCTCTGTAATCAATATTTAGGAAACTTTCATTGCCTTAAAAGATGCCTTGTGCCCTATCCCCAACAATCTCCTACCTCTGGCCTCAGAAAACCACTCATCTGTTGTGTATTTGTCATGTTACATATACATGGAATCCTCCAGCAGGTAATCCTATGTGTGTGGCTTCTTTTGGTTAATATATTTTTGTAATCCATCCAAAGTGCATGTGGCACTCACTCATCCCTTCTCATTGCTGAACACTATTCCAAGGCATGAACGCACTGTTTTTTTTCCTTA
The DNA here is from genome assembly GCF_905146905.1 of Nyctereutes procyonoides. Lineage (NCBI taxonomy): Eukaryota > Metazoa > Chordata > Mammalia > Carnivora > Canidae > Nyctereutes > Nyctereutes procyonoides. Next base: position 12,366,485 of record NW_026575044.1, read on the forward strand.
TTTGCCTCTCAAGAGGTATCTGGATCATTTACAGGTTTTGGCACTTGTGGGTAAAGCTTCTATGATTATGTGAGTACAAGTTTTTGTGTGAACCTGTTTTGTTTTGTTTTTTTAATTTTTATTTATTTACGATAGTCACACAAAGAGAGAGAGAGGCGAGGCACAGGCAGAGGGAGAAGCAGGCTCCATGCCGGGAGCCCGACGTGGGATTCGATCCCGGGTCTCCAGGATCGCGCCCTGGGCCAAAGGCAGGCGCCAAACCGCTGCGCCACCCAGGGATCCCTGTGAACCTGTTTTTATTTATTGTAAGTAAATGTTGAATGGGGTTGCTGGGTCAAACGGTAAGAGAAAATTTAACTTTACCAGAAATCACCAGTTTTCCAACATGACTGCACGAATTTCACTGTCATCAACATGTGAACATTCTAGTTCCTCCACATCTTCCTCAGAACCTGCTATTGTCAATCTGTTTACTTCTAGCCGTCTAAGCAGGTGAGTCATTTTCACCTCCCTGATGACTGTGGTGGTCAGAATACTCTTATCTATTGGCCATCTTCTTTTGTGAACATACGTTATGTGGTGGCAAACAAAATAATGGGCCACAATGTTGCCTGCAATTTCCTGGGACTGAGCGGATGTGCTAGCCAAGGCTGTAGCATTAGGGAAATAGTAGGAAAAATGTGCTGTCCTGCATATTCTGGTTCCAGTGAAATCCTATGAGATGAACTCATGCTAAAACAAGCTAAGCAGAGACTGAAGGAACTACAGCTCTGATAAGAAGATTCTTGTCTGCCTTTTGCAGAGCTGACTTGAGGATCATTTAATTCACAGGTCTGCAGAAGTTGAGAGAGCTAACTGCTTCGGTGTTCTAGATTCTGGTGGTGGCTCCAGAGTGACAGCCACAGCAGGAGAGAAGGCTGGGGCCCTTATCTGTAATCAAGCATGGATGGTCACTGCAGAAGCTGTGACAAGAGGGCTGGCAGGAAGCTCGCTGGCAGACACTATGAAGGATGTAGCTTTTCCTCCCAAGTCTATGTTCCAAACAGGACCAGATACATAACCATACTTTTAGGCCAGATAGTACAGACAGCAGCTAAAAATAAAAACTTCTCAGGCTTCAAAATCATGTCTAGACTTAAGTGTGGAATTAACCAGAAGCAGATAGGAAAAAATTAAGAAGAAAATCCAAGCCTAATAACACTCGTCCTCTGACCCCCAGTGGGTCACCCCATACTACACCCCCTGTAGTATGATTCTCAGGCATTGTTTGGCAATGCCTGGCTTGGATGAGGTGGTGGAGAATAACAAATCCAGAGGGTCATCCTACAGGGCCCCATTGGGGGTCACAGACAGAGAGACCTCCCAGAGACTGAGCATTGCCAGACTGACTGACCAATGACAGAGCTTACTCTACCCTCAAAGAAGGGAATGCTCAGTACTTTTGTCCAGCAAGATTTGATATTTGCTCTAGACCACCTCAGATAGCTGTTTCCCCATTTTCTTCTTTACAGGGTGGAGGTTTTAATTCTACTTATCCTGTTCCTTCTCCACCATTTTACATTGGGTGAGTAGGGGCTTCTACCCTGTCTTTATTTAGAGTTCACCAGAACACTAAGTGCCATGTCTCATCTGATAGAGTGTGCATGGGGAGCAACACTCACCCCTACTTCTGATATTTCCATGAGGCAGGCCCCGGCTCGTCTGGCCCTCCTGGTGTCCCTTCCACCTCATGCTCATTTCCTGGGGCAGGTGAAGTGACACCTGTGATTAGTGAGTTTAGAAGGAGAAAGTAGACAAGCAAAGCCCAGGTACTTCCTCTCAAAAGTCACCTTGTCCTCAGAGCGTCCGTGTCCCTCTCTGCTCACTGCTGTACAAGGAAAGGAACTCCCTGGAACCAGGATGTTGATGATGTTTCAGAGCAGCCAGTGTTGAGCGGGTTAGGTCCCTCCCTAACTCTGAGTTTGGGGGAAGGTTAATTTTAAGTAACCAGAAGCCAAACTCTCCAAGGTCCACTTTATTACTAATAAAGGATATACTTTAATCTCTTTTTGCCTTAACCTGTTGTCTTATTTCTCAATCGGCTCAGTATCCAGCTGAATAAGAGTGGTAATACTTATGGGAAGAAGGGTGTCAACTGTGGCAGACACAGCAAGTTGTCTGATTTGAAACCCAACTCACCCCATCTTTCACTTGCTTTCCTCTCCTACTGAGGAAGATGAGCTCAACTCTGTTAAGTCCTTCTGCAGCTGGCAGAGGCACCATGACCCAGCTCGGCCAACAGGAGCTGAAGTAGCATTCACCATGCTGCTGCTCCTGCGTCCCTTGTATTTCTGCCGAAAGTGCAAGCACAGTGCCTGTGAGGCAGCAGCTGTCATCAAGGGAAGTGGAGCAGAAAGAATGGAAGGCCTGGCTCCTTTCCTGCATGTCAGCTACCACACCAGCCTGGGTTACCAATACTCAGACGTCTTTGTGCAGGAGACACAGAAATCACTATTTACCACATTTTTTTTTCTTTTTGTTTTCTGATACTAGTTGGGGAATACAATCCTAAGTAAGATAGTTTTTGTATGTTTTTAGGATTGCTGTGGTTCTAAAGATAATGCATATTTCATTATACACTGCATATGGTACCTCTCAGCTCATGGACACTTTTCAATCCTCTCTTAAAATCTTTGTAGCATTAAAAACTTCTAAATGGGGACACCTGGGTGGCTCAGTGGTATAGTGCAGCCTTTGGCACAGGGCATGATCCTGGGACTGACCCACAGATCAAGTCCCACATCGGTCTCCCTGCATGGAGCCTGCTTCTCCCTCTGCCTATGTCTCTGCCTCTCTCTGTGTGTTTCTCTCATGAATAAATAAATAAAATCTTTTTAAAAATTTTTTAAATAAAAAAATAAAAACTACTAAATGTTTCCTCTTTCCCAAAATACTCTCTTGCTTTCCTCAATCTCTTTGCTCCTTCTCAGATTACTTTGCAGGCTCCTCTTCATCTAGCAACCTCCTAAATGCTGACATTCTTCAGGCTTCTGACATAGGGTTCTTTTCCATCCCACTACCTCCAGAGCAGAGGCACTGTCATGAAGGATGACCTCAAAGACCATTTGTATGCCAGTCACTTCAACACGTGCTGCCAGCGTTGACTCCTTCCTGAAAGCCAGACACGCACAGTCGCACATCTATCTGCAGTTTACATAGCTAAGCAAGCACTATGCTCCCTTCCCCTGTGCCATAACCAAAAAGCTAAAAGTATAATTAATTCCTTTTCCTTCCTCCTTACAGTCTACCAATCTCTAAATCCTGTTGGTTCTATCTCAATGCATCTCAAATCCATCTGCTTCTCAGACTCCACACTGTTGCTGCCCTGGTTCAAGCCCTCATCACCTCTCTTCTAGATGCCAGAAACAGCCTTCTTCTCATCCTGTCCCACTATAATCCATTCTTTATGCTGCAGCCAGAGTGGTCCCTACAGAAAGGCAAGCTGTATCATGTCATTTCAACATTTATAATAATACAATGATTCCCAAAAGCAGAAAAAAAGGAAAAAGGAACATGGGGTACCACTTTAGAAATGGTAGATAGAGAGAATGTTTCTTTGAAGAAATGATATCTGATCAAAGAACCAAACAAGCTTTCTCCGGAGCCGTCGGAGGGAGCCGGAGCGCTTCTCCTGAGTTGGTGATCAGTCAATGGTGGTCCAACATGCAGAAGTGAGTGAGTGGTGAAAAGCAGCAGAGCTGATGGGTCATGAGGATGTAAGTCCGTTTGAAGGCTCTCACACCCTTTACTCCAGGATAACCTTCAAATCATCCTGAAAATCTATGAATTCGGCCTGAGATTTAAAGAGAGAACAGCTGGAATGCTACAGTGAGAAGAGTTCGCGCTTCTATCAAGGTAGGAAGACGGGGGGGAAAAAGAAATAAAGAAACAACAGGCCTCCGAGGGGGAGGGGCCCCGCAAGGAGCCGGGCTGAGGCCGGGGTGAGTGTCCCCAGGACAGGAGAGCTCCGTCCCAGAGAAGCAGGATCTGCACCAACCTTCCTGGGCGGAAAGGGGCTCGCAGGGAGTTGGAGCAGGACCCAGGAGGGCGGGGATGCCCTCGGGCTCCCTGGGACACTAACAGACACCTGCGCCCCGGGAGAGTGCACCAGTGCACTGAGCTCCCTAAGGGCTGCAGCGCGCACAGTGGGGGGCCGGAGCAGCTCGAAGGGACTCGGGAGCGGCTCCACGGAGGGAGCTGCGGGGCGGGAGCGCGAATCCAACAGCGCAGGCCACGGAGCACAGGGCGCCGGGACACAGCCCAGGATCCGGCCTCCCCCGGGACAGGCAGAGGCCGGGAAGGCCCAGGACAGCAAGGACACTCCTGCCCCGAGCTGAGCAGAGCAGCGGCCCGCCCCGGAGCCTCCAGGCCCTGCAGACGGAGAGCCCCGTAGTTCCTGCGGAGGCTGAATCCAGGCTTCCAGAGTTGCCATAGCAACTGCAGCTGTTCCTCCTGGGGCCTCACGGGGTAAACAACCCCCGCTGAGCCCTGCACCAGGCAGGGGCAGAGCAGCTCCCCCAAGTGCTAACACCTGAAAATCAGCACAGCAGGCCCCTCCCCCAGAAGACCAGCTGGACGGACCAGTTCCAGGGGAAGTCAAGGGACTTAAAGTATACAGAATCAGAAGATACTCCCCCGTGTTTTTTTTTTTGTTGTTGTTGTTTTTTTTCTTTCTTCTTTTCTTTTTGATTTCTGATTGCTTCCCCCACCCCCCCTTTTTTTTCACCTTTCTTTTTCTTTCTCTTTCTCCTTTTTTCCTTTTTTCCTTTTTTCTTTTTCTTTTTCTCTTTTCTTTCCTTCTCTCTCTTTCTCTCCTTTTCCCAATACAACTTGTTTTTGGCCACTCTGCACTGAGCAAAATGACTAGAAGGAAAACCTCACCTCAAAAGAAAGAATCAGAAACAGCCCCCTCTCCCACAGAGTTACAAAATCTGGATTACAATTCAATGTCAGAAAGCCAATTCAGAAGCACTATTATACAGCTACTGGTGGCTCTAGAAAAAAGCATTAAGGACTCACGAGACTTCATGACTGCAGAATTTAGATTCAATCAGGCAGAAATTAAAAATCAATTGAATGAGATGCAATCCAAACTAGAAGTCCTAACGACGAGGGTTAACGAGGTGGAAGAACGAGTGAATGACATAGAAGACAAGTTAATGGCAAAGAGGGAAACTGAGGAAAAAAGAGACAGACAATTAAAAGACCATGAAGACAGATTAAGGGAAATAAATGACAGCCTAAGGAAGAAAAACCTACGTTTAATTGGGGTTCCCGAGGGCGCCGAAAGGGACAGAGGGCCAGAATATGTATTTGAACAAATCCTAGCTGAAAACTTTCCCAATCTGGGAAGGGAAACAGGCATTCAGATCCAGGAAATAGAGAGATCCCCCCCTAAAATCAATAAAAACCGTTCAACACCTCGACATTTGATAGTTAAGCTTGCAAATTCCAAAGATAAAGAGAAGATCCTTAAAGCAGCAAGAGACAAGAAGTCCCTGACTTTCATGGGGAGGAATATTAGGGTAACAGCAGACCTCTCCACAGAGACCTGGCAGGCCAGAAAGGGCTGGCAGGATATATTCAGGGTCCTAAATGAGAAGAACATGCAACCAAGAATACTTTATCCAACAAGGCTCTCATTCAAAATGGAAGGAGAGATAAAGAGCTTCCAAGACAGGCAGGAACTGAAAGAATATGTGACCTCCAAACCAGCTCTGCAAGAAATTTTAAGGGGGACTCTTAAAATTCCCCTTTAAGAAGAAGTCAAGTGGAACAATCCACAAAAACAAGGACTAAATAGATATCATGATGACACTAAACTCATATCTGTCAATAGTAACTCTGAACGTGAACGGGCTTAATGACCCCATCAAAAGGCGCAGGGTTTCAGACTGGATAAAAAAGCAGGACCCATCTATTAGCTGTCTACAAGAGACTCATTTTAGACAGAAGGACACCTACAACCTGAAAATAAAAGGTTGGAGAACCATTTACCATTCAAATGGTTCTCAAAAGAAAGCAGGGGTAGCCATCCTTATATCAGATAAACTAAAATTTACCCCGAAGACTGTAGTGAGAGACGAAGAGGGACACTATATCATACTTAAAGGATCTATCCAGCAAGAGGAGTTAACAATCCTCAATATATATGCCCCGAATGTGGGAGCTGCCAAATTCTTAAACCAATTATTAACCAAAGTGAAGAAATACTTAGATAATAATACACTTATACCTGGTGACTTCAATCTAGCTCTTTCTACCCTCGATAGGTCTTCTAAGCACAACATCTCCAAAGAAACGAGAGCTTTAAATGATACACTGGACCAGATAGATTTCACAGATATCTACAGAACTTTACATCCAAACTCAACTGAATACACATTCTTCTCAAGTGCACATGGAACTTTCTCCAGAATAGACCACATACTGGGTCACAAATCGGGTCTGAACCGGTATCAAAAGATTGGGATCGTCCCCTGCATATTCTCAGACAATAACGCCTTGAAATTAGAACTCAATCACAAGAAGAAGTTTGGAAGGACATCAAACACGTGGAGGTTAAGGACCATCCTGCTAAAAGATAAAAGGGTCAACCAGGAAATTAAGGAAGAATTAAAAAGATTCATGGAAACTAATGAGAATGAAGATACAACCGTTCAAAATCTTTGGGATGCAGCAAAAGCAGTCCTGAGGGGGAAATACATCGCAATACAAGCATCCATTCAAAAACTGGAAAGAACTCAAATACAAAAGCTAACCTTACACATAAAGGAGCTAGAGAAACAACAGCAGATAGATCCTATACCCAGCAGAAGAAGAGAGTTAATTAAAATTCGAGCAGAACTCAAGGAAATTGAGACCAGAAGAACTGTGGAACAGATCAATAGAACCAGGAGTTGGTTCTTTGAAAGAATTAATAAGATAGATAAACCATTAGCCAACCTTATTAAAAAGAAGAGAGAGAAGACTCAAATTAATAAAATCATGAATGAGAAAGGAGAGATCACTACCAACACCAAGGAAATACAAACGATTTTAAAAACATATTATGAACAGCTCTACGCCAATAAATTAGGCAATCTAGAAGAAATGGACGCATTCCTGGAAAGCCACAAACTACCAAAACTGGAACAGGAAGAAATAGAAAACCTGAACAGGCCAATAACCAGGGAGGAAATTGAAGAAGTCATCAAAAACCTCCCAAGACACAAGAGTCCAGGGCCAGATGGCTTCCCAGGGGAATTCTATCAAACGTTTAAAGAAGAAATCATACCTATTCTACTAAAGCTGTTTGGAAAGATAGAAAGAGATGGAGTACTTCCAAATTCGTTCTATGAGGCCAGCATCACCTTAATTCCAAAACCAGACAAAGACCCCGCCAAAAAGGAGAATTACAGACCAATATCCCTGATGAACATGGATGCAAAAATTCTCAACAAGATACTAGCCAATAGGATCCAACAATACATTAAGAAAATTATTCACCATGACCAAGTAGGATTTATCCCCGGGACACAAGGCTGGTTCAACACTCATAAAACAATCAATGTGATTCATCATATCAGCAAGAGAAAAAACAAGAACCATATGATCCTCTCATTAGATGCAGAGAAAGCATTTGACAAAATACAGCATCCATACCTGATCAAAACTCTTCAGAGTGTAGGGATAGAGGGAACTTTCCTCAGCATCTTAAAAGCCATCTACGAAAAGCCCACAGCAAATATCATTCTCAATGGGGAAGCACTGGGAGCCTTTCCCCTAAGATCAGGAACAAGACAGGGATGTCCACTTTCACCACTGCTATTCAACATAGTACTGGAAGTCCTAGCCTCAGCAATCAGACAACAAAAAGACATTAAAGGCATTCAAATTGGCAAAGAAGAAGTCAAACTCTCCCTCTTCGCTGATGACATGATACTCTACATAGAAAACCCAAAAGCCTCCACCCCAAGATTGCTAGAACTCATACAGCAATTTGGTAGCGTGGCAGGATACAAAATCAATGCCCAGAAATCAATGGCATTTCTATACACTAACAATGACACTGAAGAAAGAGAAATTAAGGAGTCAATCCCATTTACAATTGCACCCAAAAGCATAAGATACCTAGGAATAAACCTAACCAAAGAGGTAAAGGATCTATACCCTAAAAACTATAGAACACTTCTGAAAGAAATTGAGGAAGACACAAAGAGATGGAAAAATATTCCATGCTCATGGATTGGCAGAATTAATATTGTGAAAATGTCAATGTTACCCAGGGCAATTTACACGTTTAATGCAATCCCTATCAAAATACCATGGACTTTCTTCAGAGAGTTAGAACAAATTATTTTAAGATTTGTGTGGAATCAGAAAAGACCCCGAATAGCCAGGGAATTTTAAAAAAGAAAACCATAGCTGGGGGCATCACAATGCCAGATTTCAGGTTGTACTAAAAAGCTGTGGTCATCAAGACAGTGTGGTACCGGCACAAAAACAGACACATACTCTCTCACACACTCTCTTACACCATACACAAAGATAAACTCAAAATGGATGAAAGATCTAAATGTGAGACAAGATTCCATCAAAATCCTAGAGGAGAACACAGGCAACACCCTTTTTGAACTTGGCCACAGTAACTTCTTGCAAGAAACATCCACGAAAGCAAAAGAAACAAAAGCAAAAATGAACTATTGGGACTTCATCAAGATAAGAAGCTTTTGCACAGCAAAGCATACAGTCAACAAAACTAAAAGACAACCTACAGAATGGGAGAAGATATTTGCAAATAACATATCCGATAAAGGGCTAGTTTCCAAGATCTATAAAGAACTTATTAAACTCAACAGCAAAGAATCAAACAATCCAATCATGAAATGGGCAAAGGACATGAAGAGAAATCTCACAGAGGAAGACATAGACATGGCCAACAAGCACATGAGAAAATGTTCTGCATCACTTGCCATCAGGGAAATACAAATCAAAACCACAATGAGATACCACCTCACACCAGTGAGAATGGGGAAAATTAACAAGGCAGGAAACCACAAATGTTGGAGAGGATGTGGAGAAAAGGGAACCCTCTTACACTGTTGGTGGGAATGTGAACTGGTGCAGCCAATCTGGAAAACTGTCTGGAGGTTCCTCAAAGAGTTAAAAATAGACTTGCCCTATGACCCAGCAATTGCACTGTTGGAGATTTACCCCAAAGATATAGATGCAATGAAACGCCGGGACACCTGCACCCCGATGTTTCTAGCAGCCATGTCCACAATAGCCAAACTGTGGAAGGAGCCTCGGTGTCCATCGAAAGATGAATGGATAAAGAAGATGTGGTTTATGTATACAATGGAATATTACTCAGCCATTAGAAACGACAAATACCCACCATTTGCTTCAACGTGGATGGAACTGGAGGGTATTATGCTGAGTGAAGTAAGTCAATCGGAGAAGGACAAACAGTGTATGTTCTCATTCATTTGGGGAATATGAATAATAGTGAAAGGGAATATAAGGGAAGGGAGAAGAAATGTGTGGGAAATATCAGAAAGGGACACAGAACATAAAGACTCCCAACTCTGGGAAACGAACTAGGGGTGGTGGAGGGGGAGGAGGGCGGGGGGTGGGGGTGAATGGGTGACGGGCACTGAGGGGGACACTTGACGGGATGAGCACTGGGTGTTATTCTGTATGTGGGTAAATTGAATACCAATAAAAATTAATTTATTAAAAAAAAAAAAAGAGTTGGATGCTCAACCAACTGAGCCCCTCAGGTGCCCCAGGAAAGCTATCTTCTATATAAAAGCCAGTATGATCTTTTAAAAATAAAAATTGTATTTTACCACCAAAAAAAAAAAAAGAACCAAACAAATGTTAATACATACTAGAATTTTCTGAGGATAACACTCATGTATATTTCCTAAGTACATATTTTAAAATAATAATCTAATAATCATAAAGATTTTCATGCAAGAGGAATTTTGAAAATACTTACTTCCAGTAGATTTATATTCTTTCTTTCAATTACAGATCGCAAGAGATCGTGGCTCAGATGTATGACATTCTCAACATATGGTAAGCATTCTGACTGATAATTAAGACTTAAAACATTGAAAATACCAATGCGTTTCTCAATAGTCATACTAACAATATGTTGAAGATAGTTTCTGAATTTAGCCAGGATAGTTTTAAACTGTGTTGAAGTTAATTCTTCTGTCGATGACAGTTTCATACTCATGGCTTTGGCCTTCTGTACCATGGAACAATATTTTATAAACTTAGAGATATAAACATTAACTAGGCCCATGGAATTACCAACAACAGTCAGGAGATTGGCAATCTGTAAAAAAAAAGTGTTTATGTTAGTCAGACTTGTAAGAGAAACAAGTGTGGGCTGACAGGGTGACAGTTCTGTCAGAACATATACAACAACAGTTCTCCGTGAAGCACCCACACTATAGAACTATGTTGGAAACATAAGACTTTAAGAAATTTAGATGGTTTTTAAAATATTTAATTTTTCTGAAAAGCCTTACTAGGCCATTTACCTTTCTGGTTAGTATGTCGTTTTAAGCCATGTACTACCAGAAACACCAGTCATGTATTCCTGTACTTGTCGTCCTGCTTTAGGACATGCTCCGTGCACAGCCTGGCACAAGGGCAGTTCTGTGTACTGTGTGACCTTGCCCAATTCCCAAGACACAGCTACCTGATGAGGCAGCTGACTGACCTGATGATGAGCTACCTGACTCTGAGCCAGGCAGAGACACTGAGATTCTCTTATGGGTCTGAACAACACCACCCAGATGAAGCATAATGGGTAAGTTGCAGCTAGGGCAGGTCAACAGATTGGCAGATCAGTATTGCGAGGGAGCCATAAAAGAGAAAGCTCTTTTTTGTAGCAGAAGTTGGAAAAAAACAAAAGAGGTGAGTGGAGCTGAAAGCCCATGAGCAGGACAAATAGGGAGATTCACTGGAAATGACACTTCATTGCAGCATGTTAGGATACTTGAATTTTTCAATAAATTCCTTTAACCTAAGAATTTCAGTGGGTTTCTGCTCCTAGAGCCAAATAGTCCCTAAGAGAAATGGTTTTCAAACTTACTTGATTTTGGTAGGTAGGATCCATTTCAAAAAGTATCTGACAATCTGGCCATCTGGCTAGCTTCTTATAGGCAATTCCACTTTCAGCCTTATTAGGTAAATCCGTAACTAAAACTGATTCAGTAAAGAGAGACAGGCGAGGATCTTGGCAAAGGGGAATAATCTTGGCTAAAATACATAATTCAAAAGTTAGTATTTTCAGAAGTCCCACTGAAAGCAACACATGAAAGTTACCCATGACATCTAAAACTACTGGACATGGAGGCTAATTTATTATGAGGGCTACAAGTGCTCTATGCTGATAAATGGAATTGAAGACAGGTGTAAATGTTTGGATTTAATTTTATGCAAACAACAGAATCACTCACAGGACCTGGGTGGTGATGGCCCAAGGCATAGTTAAAATAGAAACTGAGAGAAAATGATTAAGTTGAGAAATAGTTGCAGTGTCTATGCTACGTGGTGTCACGTGGAGAGTATTAAACCAGCACAGAGAGGAGACAGAGGAGACACAGCCTCTAACACCAGTGTGTTTACGGTCTAACTCAAAAACTGATGTCCGCAGGCAAAAACAAACAAGCAAAACAAAACTTCCACCTACACTTCATACATTATGTCAAAATTAACTCAAGATGAATCATATACCTAAATATAAAGCACGAATTTATAAATATTCCAAGAGAAAATACAGGAAGAACCTGTGTGAGTCAAAGAGTTTATAGGTACCTAAGCATAATCCACAACAGAAAAAAAATTAATAAGCCATACTTTATCAGAGTTAAGAAGGTTAGGTCCATGAGAAAGAATGAATAGATAAGGCACAGACTGGGAGAAAATGTTTGCAAATCTTATATCTGATAAAAGACTTGTATCCAGGGTACATCTCACAACTTGAAAATATGGAAACAAACATCTCAATAAAAAGAAATAAGCAAAAGATTTGAATATCTGACCACAAAAAATGCACATAAGCATATACATATAAGCATATGAAAAGATGAACAATGTTAGTCATTAGTGAAATGCAAAATAGAACCACAATGAGGTATCACTATACACCTACTACAATGGCTAAATTTGTAAATCTGACGATACCAAGTGGTGACAAGGATGAAGAGTGACTAGAACTTTACACATTGTTGGTAGGAAAGCAAATGAGGAATCCCTGGGTGGCGCAGCGGTTTGGCGCCTGCCTTTGGCTCAGGGCACGATCCTGGAGACCCAGGATCGAATCCCATATCGGGCTCCCGGTGCATGGAGCCTGCTTCTCCCTCTGCCTATGTCTCTGCCTCTCTCTCTCTCTCTCTCTCTCTCTCTCTCTCTCTGTGACTATCATAAATAAATAAATTTTAAAAAAATTAAAAAAAAAGGAAAGCAAATGACACAACCACTCTGCAATTCTCATAAAATTAAACATATACCTACCATATGACCCAGCAATCCTACCCCTGATTATCAACCCAAGAAAAAAGAAAACTTATGTTCATCCAAAAACCTGTATGTGAATGTTTATAGCAATTTTATTCGTAACTGCCTCAAACTGGAAAAACCCGATGTGAGTGAATAAACAAACCGTGGTGCATCTTGACAACAGAACACAACTCTGCAATAAAAAGGAACCAGGCTATTGCTTCATGCAAAAGTATTAATGAATCTGAAAAAAAGCCAGACCCAAAAGCCTACCTATCCACTTAAATGACATTCTGGAAAGAATGCCAAATAAATGTTAGAGCAATCAAATATTTAAACATAAAAATGAAGTCATAATAGAATTAGACATAGGAGAATGTTTTTTATGATGTTCACTAGGCAAGCCTGTCTAACTTAGACACCATATCCTGGAGCCTTTTCTAAAAGGCTCTACACATGTTATACTATAAAGATTATGTTCTTTGCAGCAGAAATATCACCATAAAATCAAGCCAAACAACCTATTTTTCTTAAAACTCATATTACAGATTAAGAAAGAACCACACATCAGTGAAAGACTTGAGACCCATCAGTTTCACTCCTATGCAGTTATTCTGTGAGAAGATCCCATGGGAACCACAAGTTGTGTGGTAGACATTAATGGCATGACAATGTGTAGAAATGAGCATGTTTAACTTTGCACTCATGGTTAAACATATTATTGCACATTAATGTAATGGAATATTATGCAGCCATCTAAATGATGATTTTAAGAGCATATTCAACAATGTGGAAAATGTCTATAATAGTGATAAAATATTTTAAACATAAATTTCACTAATGTATGCTTATGAAACTAAAAATGCAAATAGCTGTTGTATAAGGGTGACTGAAATGATGAGGTGATCAAGATGTTTTAGTTTTTCTCAGGTAAATATACACACAGACACAATACACGTATATATACATATATGAATATATACATAGATCACTGAATCCATATTTATGTAAATAAATAACTGAACAAAGAAATGGATCCACTAATTAATTAGTGGCTAGATCCACAAATTAAAGCTAAAATTAGTGGGCAAAATTTTTAGAAGAAACAAAGATATCTGACCATCTAAAAATATCCCTCCCCAAATTTATTAGTAACAAGAGGAAATTAAAACATTTAAAAAGTTGACAAGGGTCCTGCTGTGTTAAGATCTTTATAAGACTTAGATTATGGAGAAAGGAGCAATTCATTGGTCAGGCTAGTAACCGCCATGTAATTTCAGACTGTATACACATAGCTAGAAAAGAATAAAAATCTGTTTAAGATGGAAACAATATATTTGCTATGCTATCATATATGGCTTATTAAAGTCTCACAAAATTCTGTAGTATATCATTGAAAAAATCCAAACCTTAGGCTGTTTTCCTAATTCCCATCTTCTATGCACTCTGTGGTTATATGTATAAATCCCATATCCTCAAATAATCCCAAGTTCACACCAATTGATCCCAAAGACTGGGAATGTCTCATCTCCTAATATACCATAATGGGTGGCCACATTTCTGGGTATAAGCATCAAATGCCTAAATCTAAAAAAGTACTGTCAAAGATGACAATGTATCTAGCTAAATTTTTAAAATACTTACTTATACATTTTTCAATGTCAGCCACCATATTTTGAATTTTTATTGAAAACTCTAATCTGTTGGGAGCTAAGAAGAGATTTGCAGCAAATTCTGAAAATCTGAGAAAATAAAAGCTTATTTCAGAAAAATACAGTAACTAATATAAATTACAATTACTTGTAATTTAAAAAATGTCTACTACTTACTCATCATACATGTATTTATTCTCAAACTCAGCCATGATTTCTGTATCTGTAAGAATCCATTGAAAAAAAAGAGAATAAAACATTGATACTTAAACCAGCTCAATGACCAATTGATACGTGTCAGTGCTTCCCAAAGACTAAAGAATAAACTTGAAAGGTCATCTGAAAGATAGTGTTTGAGCAGGACACCTCATCCTCAGATCCTAATGGAATCTGAGAGTCTGAACTATTAACAAGCATCCCAGGTGGTGTTCATCCTCATGAGGTCCTCAGGACCCCACTAGTGAGAAATGGTGTGAGTACTGAGACTACTACACACACCACAAATGATCTAAGTTTATGTGCACTTTGTGCATTCTAAACACTTACTTCCTAGTCACGGATCATATATAAACTACTACAGTTCTCTCTCATTTGTCTTTTCTGACTGTTAGGACATTTCCTTTCATTCTTAATAGTCTCCTTCATCTTACCTGAAAGAATTCCTTCTAAGTTGTAAAATGTTTTTTTTTGTTTCTTCATTATTGGGAGCAGTTCTTCACCTGAGTGTTTTATGACACAACTGACTTCATTTGTTGATGCCTCATCTTCACACACCTCAGATTCTTCAGAGGACTTGTCAGACTCATCAAATTTCTCTGTGGAATTTCCTGAAGAGTCACTCTCTTCAGGTACACTTAAGTGTACAGTTACTTCAAATATCGGTGCATAGATTTTTCTCAAATCTTCATCCACTTTAATACTATTTAAAATCTAATGAACAGACATGTTAGGGTGATGGTGACAATATGTAACTGAAAGAACGTTCCTTTTAACTTAGGATGATACAGACCTAACTTTTAAATGATCAATAATAACTTCAGTATAACAATAACATTATATTACCATGTAACTGACATTTCCATATTAAAATCAGTTAATGTAAAACATGACACATTATAATGCAGTAGCGCCCCCCAAAGACTGTAAATTAATGCCTTAATGTCAGAGTGACTACATATTAATCATTTGAGAGCTTATTAAAAATACAAATTCTTAGGCCCATCCCCAGAGATTGAGTTAAATGGTCAGGGGGAAGACCCAAGAATATTTGTTTTTAAATTTAAGTATAATTAACATACAATGTTATATTAGTTTCAGGTGTACAATACTTCGATTGAGCAATTTTATACCAAGAATTTGAATCATTTAAAAGCTGAGGAGAAAAAAAATTAAAAAAAAATAAAATAAAATCTGAGGAGAGGGACACCTGGATGGCTCAGCAGTTGAGCATCTGCCTTTGGCTCAGGGTGTGATCCTGGATTCCTGGGATAGAGTCCAACATCGGGCTTTCTGCATGGAGCCTGCTTCTCCCTCTGCCTGTGTCTCTGCCTCTCTCTCTCCATGTCTCTCATGAATATATAAATAAAATATTTTAAATAAATAAATAAAAGCTGAGGAGATTGTACTGTGTACTATAAGTTAAGAATTATGAATCAGGAATATACTTCAAATCCACTACTATATGTGCTAGTTCTTCACTTTAACGTACATATCCCAATACAGGTATCCATCCCTACTGGAAATAATTGGAGTATTTTATGTATGAATATCTTTCTTAGACAATATATTTGCTCTTAGGCTCTGTCTACACATGAGTTCTCCACTAACATATGGATCCCTAAGAGCCCCACATAAATCCACTGTTCTGGAGGAACCCAGTGTTTCTTAGAGTGGTAGTTTTAAGTTGCCTGCTAGAACCTTGACCATTCATTAACAAATAAAGGCAGTTAACAATATAAACAAACACCATGAACACCCTGTTAAGCTGCTGCGGAAAAAGCTGGAGTAGATGCTGAAGGTGATATGCAATCCTTAAACATTCCACACAAATAAATATGGAGATTCTGTGGGATGATGAAAAACTACAAAATGGATAGTGCCAATAATGCACCTCATTGTGAATGTACCAGTGCCACTGAATTTTACGTTAAAATGGTAAATTGTATGTTATGTATGTATGGTTTATCACACTAAAGTTCACAGACAATTCCAACAAATATATAATATGTTGTACAGCTTCTTCTGGAAAATAACCTTGAATTCTGGTACTGGCCCTCAACCCCTACATACCTTCCTATATTATAGTACATAAATATTTTGCAAAGAATTGTTCTTGAAATATGTATACTATAGTTACTATTTGATATAGTATACTTGGACTTTTTTTTAAAGGAAGTCGGTTATTTTTTAAAATATTTTATTTATTTATTCATGAGAGACACACACAGAGAGAGGCAGAGACACAAGCAGAGGGAGAAGCAGGCTCCATGTAGGGAGCCTGACGTGGGACTCTACCGGGCTGCCCAGTATACTTGGACTTAGACCAAATACTGAAGTATACTTGATACAGCATACTACACTATTTGATACTATTTGATTTCTATTTGATTAGTGTTTATCACATCCTAGGCACTATGGTAAATAAGCTACCTTTACCTCAACTTCAGAGTAACCCTGGGGTAGAAATTATTACTCTTATTATACATAAAAAGAAGCTGAGACTAGGGAAGCTTCTTTTAATTTGTCAAAGGCTATGTTACTAACATGTGGTAGGGCTGAACTTTGTTGTGGGTCTGTGATTCCATAGCTCACAGTTAAAATATGAAGTGGGGCTTGAAAATCTTTTGGTAATAATTTTTTTTTGCTATTTTGTGTGTGTGTGTGTGTGTGCCAAAAAGAATGGGTCAGCAAATAGTTTGATTTCCTCAGGATTGTATAAGAGAGAAATAGTTAATCTAAACTCTACAGTACACAATGGGAAATGAGCACCTCCCCCACTTTAGCCCTGCTCTCTAAGAGTCAAATCTAGATTCCCAAAATCCTAATGAAAATATTTTCATCTGGTTGCCCGGAGGGACCTCTAACTTAATACATCCCCAAATAAAATAATTATCTTGTGTTTTAAAGATTTTTTATTTATTTATTTGAGAGAGAGAGAGAGAGAGAGACCATGAGCTGGGGGAGGGGCAGAAGGAGAGGGACAAGCAGACTCTCCACTGAGCACAGAGTCTGATGCCAGTTGACCCCAGGACCCTGGGATCATGACCTAAGCTACAGGCAAATGTTTAACTGACTGAGCCACCCAGGCACCCTGCTTTCTATCTCTTCTTGGACTGGATGTTAGAATGAGCTCAAAAACTGAGGTGATATCCATGAGTTTATCAAAAATAGGAGAGAACCAAGGTCAGATACTAGAAGGCAAAGTATGAGTGAGATGCTACAGTTAGGGCTGTGGGTGGGGCAAGAGTAGAACCAGGGACAGACAGGATTTATGCCAGGATCACAAGGCTGTCTACAGCATTGTAATCATAATGTAATCATATGATTGCATTACATAAACAAACGTAATCATAAGCAAAGTAGAAAATCAAATTAAGAATTTCTAATACCAAAGGTTAATGGACAGAGATACAGTTAAGAGGTAATATTAACAAAGTCTAAAATTAACAAATCAATATCTAGAATACACAAGAAAGCCCCAAATCAGTAAGAAACCCAATAGAAAAAAATGTTCAAAGTATCAATATGCAATTCAAAGAAGAAAAATTAAAATAGTCAATAGAGATATGAAACCACATTGGTAAAGAGAAATAGAAACAGTGAGACATCACTGATTACATACTGATTCCCTGACTGGCAAGAATTAAAAAGTCATCAAATATGGAGAAATGCACTGGTAACAGGACTTTAACTTCTATTCTTGTTGGAGACCAAGAGAGTGGTGTTTAAATGAAGTGCCAATCCCATGACCCAGCAATCCATGCCCAAGTCTACACAACACAGAGAAACTTTCAACTAGTCCATAAGAAAACCTGTTCAGAGGCTATTTATCACAGTCTTAGAGGCGAGAGCTGAGTTGTCATACAAGCCACACTACAGGCTCAGCCAACCCCTAAGGAGCACAGGAGCTCAAACAGCCCTTCAGAAGTGTCCAGAATAGGATTGAGATGCCATGTCTTGTCACCCTTATAACAACTGTTCATTGCATGGGGGCCACCCCCAAAAAGGGGCATGACCTTGAACAAGGGGTCTGTACTTGAAGTCGTCTCTGAAAAAGACGACAGCTAAAGGCCGTCTGCTAACAGCACTTCCAGCAGCTGGGAAACATGCCCCACACTGTGGGCACTTAGTGGAACATTACTAAGTGATGTTAGTGGGACCTGGACCTAGACTACCACACATGTGACACAGGTCTTGAGTGAGGGAATGTACAGATGCAGGATAACAGTGACCCTATACAAACTTTAACATGTATATCCCAGTATTTAAAAAAAAAATTCACTGTGGACTATGGAGGGTGGATTAAAAAATGCACAGAAAAATTAATGCACCAAGATTTATGTTTTCATGATATAACAAATGGTTATAGTCTCTATATTATAGTTTTGTAATTCAGTAAGAAAAAAAGAAAACTCCATTAGAAAAATGGAAAGGAAAAAAAATAAAAAAAAATTTAAAAAAAAGAAAAATGGAAAGGATATCAAAAAGTCATAAAAATGAGACATATAAATAGCTAATGAGCATAAGGAAAGCATCCAGTATTCTGAGCAATAAGCAAAAATTAAGACCAGTTAATCCAAAATTTGTTATTAATAAGCATCAGCCAGTATATAATTGGGTACATTTAGAAGGCAGTCTTTAATAGAAATTAGTATAATGTTGTCTAAAGAGAAATTCTGCAATGGAAATGGAAGGCCATAAAAGGTCCATAGTGCTGATTTAATGTTAATTCTAAGGAAAAAATTAAAGCAATGCAAATATTTTTATTTAAAAAATATTTCTATTCTGAAGTGTTCATAAAGAACTAGTAGAAGCTACTAAAATAACAATGCTGTTAAAGTACAGGCAGGGGCTATAAAGCACATAGGTTAAATCCACAAAAAAATACACAACATTTTTATGGAAAAAATTATAAAAGACATTGAAAGAAATTAAAGAAGACTCAAATAAATTACACAATCATGTAGGGAGACTCAATGTCATAAAATATTACCTCTCCCCATCTTCTAGGCAATTTTAATCAAAATCCAAATAGGGTCTGATTCTAAAACATATATGGAAGTGCAAACAGCTGAGAATAGACAAGACACTCTTAGAAAAGGAGACTTATTTCAAAGCTATCCCATTAATCTGGTGTGGGATTGGCACAGTAACTGGCAGATAGATCAACAACAGAGTAACAGTTTAGAAACAGAAGACATACGTGTATGGACACATATGATAAATGAAGAAACAGCTGCCAGGAAGATCAACAGGGAAAGGATGTAAAGAAACCGTGCCTGAGTAACTCAGTCACTCAGATAGAAAAAAATGAAAATGAATCCTAACACACACTACACACAGATAAATTAGAGACATGAAAGATGGATTTTAAAACTTTCATAAGAAAATAAAGGAGAACATATTTATGACTTAGGAAGGTAAATAATTCCAAACATGAATACAACTAAGAGGACTTACATTGAAATGAAGAATTACTAATAATAGGGACACCTGGGTGGCTCAGTTTGTTGAGCCTCTGACTCTTGATTTTGGCCCAGATTGTGATCTTCAGGTCATGAGATAGAGCCCCATGTTGGCTTCACACTCAGTAGGGAGCCTGCTTCATTTTCTCTCTTTCTCCCTCCCTCTCTCCCTCTCTCTCTCTCCTTCTGCCTATACTCCCACACTCACTCTCTCTCTCAAATAAGTAAATCTTGAAAAGAAGGAATTACTAATAATAAAAATACATCATAAGGGAATAAAAGTAACAAACCATCTAGTAGGAAAAGATAACTGCCATACAGACATTGAGAATTCCTACAAAATAATAAGAAAAATCAATCCAGGAGATTAATGGGCAAAAATCTCCTAAAACATATTTCTTAAAATACCGTAATAATGGGATGCCTGGGTGGCTCAGTGGTTGAATGTCTGCCTTTGGCTCAGGGTGTGACCCCAGAGTCCTGGGATTGAGTCCCATATCGGGCTCCTTGAATGGAGCCTGCCTCTCTCTTTCTGTGTCTCTCATGAATAAATAAATAAATAAAATCTTTTTTTAAAGTACACTAATAATAAAAGAAAAACAAAATAAAAATGTAGACATTTTCCCTTGTTACCAAATCTACCTAAAATATTTTTTAAAAGGAAAAATGTGTAAAGTATACATATTATATAGTACTATCTCATAAAAAATGCTGCTTTTGCTGAACAGGACAAGCATCTACCATCTAAAGTTTAATCCTAATAAAATATTGTGGGGATTGGGGTACAATTCTTCATGGCAAGGAAAGATTTCCTAATGAAAGTTTTTAGGATTCTGTCAGGATTTTTCCTATTTGTCTTGTGTCATTCTTTAGTTAATAACAAGGGGAAAAGAAGTACTTTGAAGAACAGCAAAAAGTAAGGGGTATAGAGGAGTCGGGGTAGGATGGGGTGGCTGCTACTGCAGATAAGTGGTCTTTCCTGATTACTCCCATGTAAAGTAGCACACAGCATCACTCTTCATTCCCTTATCTTCCTTTGTGTTTCTTCATAGCACTCATCACTTCAATATCTGTCTCTCTCTGAAAAATATAAACTCCAAGAGGTCAGGGAATTGTTCTGCCCACTGCTCTATTTTGGTGCCTAGCTCAGTGACTGTTAATAAGTACTCAATGCATGAACAAATGAGCCAAATGAGATAAGTGTAATTATAGCTTTCTACAATGGAAGGGGTATCTGTGTGTGCACAAGAAATTTTGAATAATCATAAATCATATTTTTAATTTAAAGACTTATTCATATTACATTTAAAAAACTATGCTTATATTTTTCAAAGACCATTTTACCTCATTAACATCTGCTTCCGTTTTTACTTCTGACTTTAAAACAGAAGTGGCATGTAAGTTTGAATTATCAACAAATCCTTCACAATCATTTGTTATCTTTCCAGTGAAAGCAAAGATGTCCTTGTATATTCTAGATTAAGAAAGAAGAAACATAATCTTTCTAAACTGTTATATCTTACTAATATCCAGAACACAAAATAGACATTCCTCCAAAGAAGATATATACAGATGGCCAGTCAGTATAATAAAAGATGGTCAGCATCACTAATCATCAGGGGAATACAAATCAAGGTCACAGTGAAATATAACTTCACACCATTTAGGATAGCTACTATATTCTAAAAGATATCAACAGTAAGTGTTGGTGAGGATTAGACCCTTGCGGCTTGCTGGTGGGAATAATACTAGTACAGTTACTGTGGAAAATAGCAGGGAAATTCCTCAAAGACTTACATGTAGAATTACCATATAACCTAGCAGCTCCACTTGAGAGCCTCAGACAGAAATTTACATACCACTGCTCATAACAAGATCATTCACAAGAGTCAACAGGTGAAACGATCCAAATGTCCAACAACAGATGAATGGACTAATAAAACATGATATATACACACATGGATTATTATCTAGCCTTGAAATGGAAAGAAATTCTCATACATTTTACAATATGAATGAACCCTGAAAACACGCTAAGCAAAATAAGTCAGGCAAAAATTTCAAATATGTATGAAAACTTCACTAAGTGAGGTTATCTAGAATAGGCAAATTCATAGAGAATTTGTATTAGAGGTCATGAGAGCTTGGTGGGAGGAAGGGGGCCACGCATGGGGAATGAGGAATTACTGTTTATTGGACACAGAGTTTCAGTTTGGGGTGATGAAGACGTTCTGGAAATGGATATGGTGATGGTTGCACAATATTATGAATGCACTTAGTGATACTGAATTGTTACTTGTATTTTACTACAATAAAAAATATCATATCTCATTTCAGCAGGATGGAAAAGACGCTCAACCACTGAGCCACCCAGGTGCCCCAAAATGAAGGATTTTTATAAAAAAAAATAAAGATTTACAAATATATGCTAAATAGGGAAATAAAATTTAAATCACAATAATGAGGGAGATCAAGAATTCTTAAACACACTGAAAAGCACAAGAAAACTGAAACAAGGAGTTAGAGGAAAGCATTGGGAATTAAGAGCCATTTGAATCAACAAAGAAGAGAAAATTGAGAAAGGGAAAGAGAAAAAATGACAAAATAAGCATAAATAAAATAGGAGTAAGAAAAGCATACCACTTATTACTAAATGATTACATTGAACCTATTCAATGTCCTAATCAAAAGACAGAAAATATCAGACTGAGTTAAAAAGCAGTATAAAACTATAATAAGATATGACCAACATCTCAATTTAAGGACGAAAAGGTAAAAAAATAAATAAATAGACCTATTTGGAATTTCTGGCAGCAGGAATGGCACAGAATATTTAAAAAATATCTACCTCCTCTTATAAAAATCAGAGAAATAGACAATCTGAATAGGACCACATCTATTAAAGAAACTGAACAATTCATAAGCTTTCAAAATAGAAAGCCCTAGGCCCAGATAGGTTTTCTTGTGACTTCTGTCAAATATTTAAGGAAGAAATTATATCAATTCATTCTATGAGCCCACTATTTTCCTGGAACCAAAACCAAATGAAGACATGACAAGAAAACTACAGAACAACATGCTTTATAAACAGAGACACAGAAATCCTCAACAAAATACGAGAAAATTCAATGGAGCTATATATACAAAGGATTATATACCATAATCAAGTAGAATTTATCCGAAGAATGCAAGGTTGGCTCAACATACAAAAATGTACGTTATGTAACTTAATGTACACTTTAGTAGCATAAAGTAAAAAACATGGTCATTTCAACTGACATAGGAAAATAGCATTTAACAAAATCCAACGTTTCATGTAAAAACATTGAATAAACAGTAAAAGGAAACTTCCTCAACCTGATAAAAGAATCTGCAAAAAACCCACAGCTAACATCATACTTAATGAAAAAAGATTAAAATTTCCCAAGAGCAGGAATGTTCACTCTTGCCACTTCTATTAACAAGATACTAAAGATTCTAGCTAGGGCAATTAAGGCAACAAAAAGTAATAAAAGATGTATGACTGGACAAAAAAGAAGTAAAATTATCTCTATTTGCAGGTGTCATGATCCTGCATAGAAAATCCTAAGGAGAGGGGAGGGGCAAGATGGCGGAAGAGTAGGGTCCCCAAGTCACCTGTCCCCACCAAATTACCTAGATAACCTTCAAATCATCCTGAAAATCTACGAATTCGGCCTGAGATTTAAAGAGAGAACAGCTGGAATGCTACAGTGAGAGGAGTTCGCGCTTCTATCAAGGTAGGAAGACGGGGAAAAAGAAATAAAGACACAAAAGGCCTCCAAGGGGGAGGGGCCCCGCGAGGAGCCAGGCTGAGGCTGGGGCGAGTGTCCCCAGGACAGGAGAGCCCCGTCCCGGAGAAGCAGGAGCTGCACCAACCTTCCCGGGCGGAAAGGGGCTCGCAGGGAGTTAGAGCAGGACCCCAGGAGGGCAGGGATGCCCTCAGGCTCCCTGGGACAGTAACAGACACCTGGGCCCCGGGGAGAGTGCGCCGAGCTCCCTAAGGGCTGCAGGGCGCATGGCGGGACCCGGAGCAGCCCGGAGAGGCTCGGGCGGCGGCTCTGCAGAGAGGCGGCTCCGGCAGAGGAAGAGGCTCCGTGAGGAGGGGGCTGCGCGGCTCCGGGACCAGCTCAGAGGGGCTCGGGCGGCGGCTCCGCGGAGGGGGCTGCGCGGCCGGGAGCGCGAATCCAACAGCGCAGGCGCCGGAGCACAGGGCGCCGGGACACAGCCCAGGATCCGGCCTCCCCCGGGACAGGCAGAGGCCCGGAGGGCCCAGGACAGCAAGGACGCTCCTGCCCCGAGCTGAGCAGATCAGCGGCCCCGCCCCGGGAGCATCCAGGGGCTGCAGACGGAGAGCTCTGTGGTTACTGCAGGAGCTGACTCCAGGGCTCCAGAGCTGGCCGCTGCCACTGGGGTTGTTCCTCCTAGGGCCTCACGGGGTAAACAACCCCCGCTGAGCCCTGCACCAGGCAGGGGGCAGACCAGCTCCCCCAAGTGCTAACACCTGAAAATCGGCACAACAGGCCCCTCCCCCAGAAGACCAGCTAGACGGACCAGTTCCAGGGAAGTCAAGGGACTTAAAGTATACAGAATCAGAAGATACTCCCCCATGTTTTTTTTGTTTGTTTGTTTCTTTTTGATTTGTTTGCTTCCCCACCCTTTTTTCCTTTCTTTCTCGTTTTCTTCTCTTTTTTTCTTTTTTTCCTCTTTTTCTTTTTTCTTTTTCTCTTTTCTTTCCTTCTTTCTCTCCTCTCTTTTTCTCCTGGTCAACCAGGAAATTAAGGAAGAATTAAAAAGATTCATGGAAACTAATGAGAATGAAGATACAACCATTCAAAAGCTTTGGGATGCAGCAAAAGCAGTCCTAAGTGGGAAATGCATCACAATACAAGCATCCATTCAAAAACTGGAAAGAACTCAAATACAAAAGCTAACCTTACACATAAAGGAGCTAGCGAAACAACAGCAGATAGATCCTATACCCAGCAGAAGAAGAGAGTTAATAAAGATTCGAGCAGAACTCAACGAAATCAAGACCAGAAGAACTGTGGAACAGATCAATAGAACCAGGAGTTGGTTCTTTGAAAGAATTAATAAGATAGATAAACCATTAGCCAGCCTTATTAAAAAGAAGAGAGAGACTTAATTAATAAAACCATGAATGAGAAAGGAGAGATCACTACCAACACCAAGGAAATACAAACGATTTTAAAAACATATTATGAACAGCTCTACGCCAATAAATTAGGCAATCTAGAAGAAATGGACGCATTCCTGGAAAGCCACAAACTACCAAAACTGGAACAGGAAGAAATAGAAAACCTGAACAGGCCAATAACCAGGGAGGAAATTGAAGAAGTCATCAAAAACCTCCCAAGACACAAGAGTCCAGGGCCAGATGGCTTCCCAGGGGAATTCTATCAAACGTTTAAAGAAGAAACCATACCTATTCTACTAAAGCTGTTTGGAAAGATAGAAAGAGATGGAGTACTTCCAAATTCGTTCTATGAGGCCAGCATCACCTTAATTCCAAAACCAGACAAAGACCCCATCAAAAAAGAGAAATACAGACCAATATCCCTGATGAACATGGATGCAAAAATTCTCAACAAGATACTAGCCAATAGGATCCAACAACACATTAAGAAAATTATTCACCATGACCAAGTAGGATTTATCCCCGGACACAAGGCTGGTTCAACACTCGTAAAACAATCAATGTGATTCATCATGTCAGCAAGAGAAAAACCAAGAACCATATGATCCTCTCATTAGATGCAGAGAAAGCATTTGACAAAATACAGCATCCATTCCTGATCAAAACTCTTCAGAGTGTAGGGATAGAGGGAACTTTCCTCGACATCTTAAAAGCCATCTACGAAAAGCCCACAGTAAATATCATTCTCAATGGGGAAGCACTGGGAGCCTTTCCCCTAAGATCAGGAACAAGACAGGGATGTCCACTTTCACCACTGCTATTCAACATAGTACTGGAAGTCCTAGCCTCAGCAATCAGACAACAAAAAGACATTAAAGGCATTCAAATTGGCAAAGAAGAAGTCAAACTCTCCCTCTTCGCTGATGACATGATACTCTACATAGAAAACCCAAAAGCCTCCACCCCAAGATTGCTAGAACTCATACAGCAATTTGGTAGCGTGGCAGGATACAAAATCAATGCCCAGAAATCAATGGCATTTCTATACACTAACAATGACACTGAAGAAAGAGAAATTAAGGAGTCAATCCCATTTACAATTGCACCCAAAAGCATAAGATACCTAGGAATAAACCTAACCAAAGAGGTAAAGGATCTATACCCTAAAAACTATAGAACACTTCTGAAAGAAATTGAGGAAGACACAAAGAGATGGAAAAATATTCCATGCTCATGGATTGGCAGAATTAATATTGTGAAAATGTCAATGTTACCCAGGGCAATTTACACGTTTAATGCAATCCCTATCAAAATACCATGGACTTTCTTCAGAGAGTTAGAACAAATTATTTTAAGATTTGTGTGGAATCAGAAAAGACCCCGAATAGCCAGGGGAATTTTAAAAAAGAAAACCATAGCTGGGGGCATCATAATGCCAGATTTCAGGTTGTACTAAAAAGCTGTGGTCATCAAGACAGTGTGGTACCGGCACAAAAACAGACACATACTCTCTCACACACTCTCTTACACCATACACAAAGATAAACTCAAAATGGATGAAAGATCTAAATGTGAGACAAGATTCCATCAAAATCCTAGAGGAGAACACAGGCAACACCCTTTTTGAACTTGGCCACAGTAACTTCTTGCAAGAAACATCCACGAAAGCAAAAGAAACAAAAGCAAAAATGAACTATTGGGACTTCATCAAGATAAGAAGCTTTTGCACAGCAAAGGATACAGTCAACAAAACTAAAAGACAACCTACAAAATGGGAGAAGATATTTGCAAATGATGTATCAGATAAAGAGCTAGTTTCCAAGATCTATAAAGAACTTATTAAACTCAACAGCAAAGAAACAAACAATCCAATCATGAAATGGGCAAAAGACATGAAGAGAAATCTCACAGAGGAAGACATAGACATGGCCAACAAGCACATGAGAAAATGCTCTGCATCACTTGCCATCAGGGAAATACAAATCAAAACCACAATGAGATACCACCTCACACCAGTGAGAATGGGGAAAATTAACAAGGCAGGAAACCACAAATGTTGGAGAGGATGTGGAGAAAAGGGAACCCTCTTACACTGTTGGTGGGAATGTGAACTGGTGCAGCCACTCTGGAAAACTGTGTGGAGGTTCCTCAAAGAGTTAAAAATATACCTGCCCTACGACCCAGCAATTGCACTGTTGGGGATTTACCCCAAAGATACAGATGCAATGAAACGCTGGGACACCTGCACCCCGATGTTTCTAGCAGCCATGTCCACAATAGCCAAACTGTGGAAGGAGCCTCGGTGTCCATCGAAAGATGAATGGATAAAGAAGATGTGGTTTATGTATACAATGGAATATTACTCAGCCATTAGAAACGACAAATACCCACCATTTGCTTCAACGTGGATGGAACTGGAGGGTATTATGCTGAGTGAAGTAAGTCAACTGGAGAAGGACAAACATTATATGTTCTCATTCATTTGGGGAATATAAATAATAGTGAAAGGGAATATAAGGGAAGGGAGAAGAAATGTATGGGAAATATCAGAAAGGGAGACAGAACATAAAGTATCCTAACTCTGGGAAATGAACTAGGGGTGGTGGAAGGGGAGGAGGGCGGTGGGTTGGGGTGAATGTGTGACGGGCACTGAGGGGGGCACTTGACGGGATGAGCACTGGGTGTTATTCTGTATGTTGGTAAACTGCACACCAATAAAAAATTTATTAAAAAAGAAAGAAAATCCTAAGGAGGAATAACAAATCAACAAACATAGAACTAATAAACAAATTGAGCAAAGATGCTGGATACAAGATCAATATATAAAATTCAGCTCTATTTCAATACACAAGCAATTAATAATCCAAAATAAAATTTAAAAAATAATTCAATTTACAGTAATATCAAATAGAATAAAATACTTCAGAATAAATAAAGGAAGCATGACACATACACTGAAAAACAAAAGACCACTGAAAAAATAGACTATATAAATGGAAAGATAAACCCATGTTCATGGATTGGAAAACTTTATAGTATTAAAATGAAAGTTTCCATATTTACCACAGATTCAATGCAATCCCTATATAAATTCCAGCTGTTTTTTTCCTGCATAAATTGGGAATCTTATTCTACAATTCATATGTAAATGAAAGAGAGCCAAAAGTGCCCAAACCATGTTGAAAATGAACAATGCTGGAAGATTCACACTTCCCAATTTCAAAGCTTACTACAAAGCTGCAGTAATGAAGACAGTATGGTTCTGGCAGGAGGACAGACCTATAGATCAACTAATGAAATTTAGATTCCAGACATAAACCCATCAACTCACTGTCAACAAGAGTTCCGAGACAAGTCAATGCAGAAAGAACAGTCTTTTCAACAAGTAGTGCTGGGACAAGTGGACACCCATGTGGGAAAGAATTAACTTAGACTTTTATCTCACACTGTATACATACAAAATACCTTTAATGGAAGTAGATCAAAGATCTAAATGCAGAAGCTAAAACTGAAAATCTTACAAGAAAAAATAGAACCTTCATGACCTTGCAATGGGCAGGGATTTCTTAGATATGACACTTAAAATACAATTGAAGAAGAACTGGCTTTCTTCAAAAAAAGATTTTATCTTTTATTTATTTAGGAGAGACACAGAGAGGCAGAGACATAGGCAGAGGGAGAAGCAGGCTCCCTGCAGGGAGCCTGATGCAGGACTCCATGCCAGGACCCCAGGATTACTCCCTGAGCTGAAGGCAGACCTCAACTACTGAGCCACCCAGGTGCCCCCGAAATTGGCCTTTTTCAAAATTAAATACTTTCATTCTCCAAAGGTTAGTATCAAGAAAGTGAAAAGATGACCCACAGAATGGGAGAAAACTTTTGCAAATTATCTATTATTTGGAATTAATAAGGGTCTTGTACCCAAAATATATTTAAAGACTCTTTATAACATAATAAAAAGACAACAGAACTTAAAAATGGACAAAGGACTTGAAAAGACGTTTCTTCAGAGAAGATATACAAGTAGCCACTAATCATATGAAAGGATACACCATATCATTAGTTATTATGGAAATACAAACCAATACTGTTAAGAAGGTCGATAGAAACAGATTCAATAATGGTAGCTCCTACTTGGCAGACATTTACTTTGTGTTTATTCTCAAACAACACTATGATATAGGTATTACTGGTATCTCCAGTCTATAGATAGGAAACAGGTCTAAAGCATTTCCTAATGTCTGTTAGCATACTAGCTAACCAAAGTCACACAGCTTTTCAGAGATGAAACAGAGATTAAAACCCAGGTGGTATGACTCCAAAACTCCAAAAACCATGTACTTGAACTA
Source organism: Nyctereutes procyonoides (assembly GCF_905146905.1). Classification (NCBI taxonomy): domain Eukaryota; kingdom Metazoa; phylum Chordata; class Mammalia; order Carnivora; family Canidae; genus Nyctereutes; species Nyctereutes procyonoides. The sequence goes on from NW_026575044.1 coordinate 12,395,889, forward strand.
CTATACAAGTATTCCTCCTATAACATTAAAAAACATATATATAAGACATGTTGTATTTTTAAAATAAACTACAAAATAGCACACTAGGATTACAACAACAAAATTACATAAGAAAAGTCTACGAGAAATATCAAAAATAATAAGACATTGAATTTAAGTTATTGAATGAGGGTAATTTCTGTTTTCCAAATTTTCTTTTTTTTTTCAAATTTTCTATTACATGATGAATTAACTCTAATAATAAAAATCATTTAAGAAATTTTGTTCAAAATTTAAAAGTTCTCTTAAACACACAAACATACACATATACACACTCCTGTAGTTTTAGGGAAAATAAAATTATATTGTGCTATTACTAAACAGTTGTGCTTATACAGGTTAAAGTCCTGGCACTGATTCAAATCGCTTATGAGGGGGATCCCTGGGTGGCTCAGTGGATTAGCGTCTGCCTTTGGCCCAGGTCCTTCTCCTGGAGACATGGGATCGAGTCCCACATTGGGCTCCCTACATGGAGCCTGCTTCTCCCTCTGCCTGTGTCTCTGCCTCTCTCTCTCTCTCTCTCTGTGTCTCTCATGAATAAATAAAATAGTTTACAAATAATAACAAATATTTATAAAAACAAAAAAACCCAAATCGCTTATGAAGCCTTAGAAAAGTGATTTAAGCTCTGTTGGATTCAATAACAAATTAGAGAAATAATATATTATCTTTAAGAGTCTTCAAAATGTTATGAATTGATATATTTTTTTGTTCTCTAGTTTTGATATTAAAACTCTGATTTGACTTAAAATGATATTGCTAAATTCTGAGTTTGAACATATTTTACAAATGTCAATTCATATTCCATGGTTCACAAATTACAGTGATAGATCCAGTTGTGCAAAATAATAAAAAGGTTTTAACAATAGTCTTTAAATAGGTAAAAATATTTTGTTTTCAATAAGTAGTTGGAATTGACTCAAATTCCAACTGAACTTTGTGGCTACTTTCAGAATCATTCTCACAAATGACTTTTTAAGAACTAGTTCTGAACTTTGAAGATACAGCATACCTATGCATACAATTGCCAGATTTAGCAAATTAGTACAGAACATCAAATTAAATTTGAATTCCAAGATGATAATTTTTAGTATAGGTAATATTTGGACATACTTACACTAAGATATTATTATCTGAATTTCAAATTTCACTTCAAGTACATGCGTTATGTACTTCACATAGCAACCTAACCTAGGTAGAATTTTGGGGGGGCAGGGGGAGGAAATTTTCTTAAATTTTATGCACAGTATGAAGGAAAGTATTACCAGATAAGAAGTTCAGGTAATTGCAAAAGCTGAGTACATATAATGTGCTACAAATTCTAGTTTAAATTATTGGCTATTTCCTCTATAAGTGGAAATATATTTCATTATGATAATATCCCTTTTATAAAAGTCAAAAAGGAGGGATTTACTTAATGAGATCTTCATTCCTTTTTTCCATTGAAAATGGCATTCTAGCAGAATTATTAAATAATTCAAAAAGTAGTGTGATTGCAGTGTTCATTAGTTGACGGATGAGTTCTTGAAATATGTAGTCAACCAACATCAGAAACTTCAAAATTGTTTCTAATAAACGTCGATATTTAGGCAGCTTGAAATGTGTTGTGTCATCTTCAGAGAAGTTTGACTCAAAATATTCTTTAATTTCTTTCTTTTCTGCCACCTACAATTCAATGAACAATTGAAAAACCAGTGATAATTTCCTATGTTGATATAATATAGCATGACTTCTAATGTATAGCATTTTCATTAGTCTGAATAACACTGCAACTAAACATTATGATGATCATTTTCATTAAAACCTTATGCTTGTGCTGTATCTAAACGGCAGACAAAATAAAAAGCCTATGAAGTTTGGGGTTTCAATTATAAGGATATGAGTTTATGGGACTCAAATAGAAAGTACATACTAATGATTATCTAAGCATTCCTACATAGAGGGACCCTCCTCAAGTACACCCACCACTGGCGGGAAGAGTCAAATGGAAATAAAAGATTTCCTAAAATTCAGTCTAATACTGCCTCCCTTATGCTAGGCTACAGCAATTAGACGCCTTTTGTGTTTTTAACACATATATGGTACATAACACAGAATTAAGAAAAAAATTAAGTTAATCAAATCCAATATTACAATTTTATCCTTTAAACAATGTATCTCTTAAGATAAATGACTTAGTACGTTGCTGAGGGAATGGCATGTTTTGATAAATAATGTAGGGTGGCATCAGTAGTACTAGTACCACCCAAATTTCCAAATTGAGCTCTCCAAAATAATCCCAAAGTTGGTCAAAATGGTTCCTTTTGACACATAATACTTTTTTTTTATTAGTGATGGGCCTTTAAAATTCTAAAAATATTTCCAATATTTGTTCACCTATTGGTTGTTCATTCTTTTTATTTTTTTCCTCATTGATATTTAAATTCTTTCCAAACTATATTCTAATAATTGCATTCATTTATGCTGCCTCTCTTTATTTTTCTTTTTTGTTTGTATTTTCTTTCTTTTTTAAATCAATTAGGTCAGTTGATTATCAATTTGGCATGTTTCTTCCAGTACTGGTTGACTCTCTGGAGGAATGGTTTACCACCGTGATGTAGTTCTTTACTATTACAACAAAGGCTTGTAGAAATTGGACTAAAGAAAGACAAGATAATTTCTATACCAGTTATGGGCATAGCTACATGGGCCTAACAGAGGAAATGCTGACTTTATTAATAGGTTATGTTTTTATTGAAAAAAATGTTTTTCCAGGAATGGCCACATGATTTGAAGTTTTATATGCAAAATGCATTTTAATCAGTAAAATGGTGAGGCACAGTCTATTAAATATTCAAAATAAAGATTTTTAGCATTGGTACTAAAAGAGTTTTAAATAGCTTAATAACTGTATTAATACAAAAGTATACAGTAGTAGTAAGCCTGGTAATACTGACCTTTTTATTGAATATTCTGAGGCTAATGGATATTCTGACACCAATAGGCAGATAGGTGGATACTCTCTTACCATCACAGACTATATTTTGAGTCAAGTCTGACTCTAGGTTCATATCACTCACTGATAGTGGCTCCTGGTTTCCATTTCCTCAGTTCTATGCCCATGCTATATTTCTGCGGAGCTGAGCAATCCCCAAAATTACGCAGAATGCTTTTCAACCTAGCTGTACTTTAGATTCACTTGAGATTTTCTACTGCTGCCTGAGGCTCTATCATCAGGAATTCTGATTTAATTGGCCTACGGTGGTCCCAATTTATCAATATTGATATTGATAAATATCAATATTTGAGTGCCCCCCCCCACACACACACCAGATGATTCTAGTCTGCAGCCTATTTGAGAACCACTAGTCTAGAGTTTGGCTACTGAGTAGTCACACATTTCAGTTTTAAAAATTCACCCAAATGGTGGTGTAGGAAACCCCAGCCTTTGCTCCCAACAAAGATCAGCAAGTAAGACAGGTATCCATGACCAAAAACAGCTCTGGGAGAGCTCCGGAGTCCACTTAAGAAACTTCAGCAACACAGTGAAACAAAACACCTGAGAATAACCACACAAAACGAAAAGGAAGACAGCTTCAATTTGCCCACATCATCCCAGCCCGAGCTGGCACTGCTCAGTGCCAAGAGGAAACTTTCTAGCTAGATAAAGTTCCCCTCACTGGGAAAGGAAGAGCAGAATAACCACTGGCTCCCCCAAACTTTGGGGCACTGAACAAAGGTCCCACTTTGGTTTCACCCTGCCCATGCCAGCAAAGCTGGGATGGACAGAGATGGCTAGAACAAGGAAGAAAACATGGACTGCCAATAGCAGCCATGCAGTAGGAATGATCCCCATTCAGAGTGACCAGCTCAATCCACAAACACAGCTTTTGCACCTGAAGAAGGAATCAGGAGCCAACATAGCTGCCACAGACTTCCAGCAGATTTCATCAGCTTTTGGCACATAGGTATTTGTATTCACTGATGCCAGCTTCCTAAGTCCCTCTCCAGCCATGCCCCTCTCTGGCTCCTGCCAAGCCTGGGAACCACATTGTCAGCCAGCCCAGGTTTCTGTGGGTACATGAGCACAAGACACCAGTCTAAACCCCCATGACTGACCCCCACCATGTACGTGCTCAGGGCTATTTCTCCAGATGTGCATTTGCAAGCTGTTGGCCTGATACCTGTTACGGACCCCTGAATACCACGCACCCATGGTGTGATCCAACAGCCACACTAATACATGCTGACAGTCAGGTGCCATCAGTTACCAGTGCACCCACAGTGTGTCTTCAACCAGCCCCTGCCACTATACAAAAACAGATGACCCCAACAGCCAACTATGTACATGCAAGTAGTTCCTGCCTTGGTCCCTAGCCATAGGACCTGGAGCCACTACTGAAAATCCTTATAGCCACTGGGGGCCTCCATCGTATTTGCCAAGGACCACAAAGCTGTCAATGCTGTGGTCCTCAGAGGCCTGAGCAAAGAGACAGCATGACACCTTGCACCACTACCCCAAGATCACAAGATGCTCCAGCATGACCCGCATGCAGATGAAATATTTCCCTTATCAAAGTCAGTTCATAGTGTCTAGAAGAGGTAATTCTTCCTTCAAATGCTCAGACATCTTTGCAAGGCTACAGGAATCATGAAAATGAGGAAAACATGACCACCAAAGTAAAACTCTGTCAATGACCCCAAAGAAATGGATACCCAGTAATTCCCAACAAAGAATTCAAATTAATTGTTCTAAAGATGCTCAGAAACAAAAACAGACATGAAGATCAATGGAACAGAATAGAGGGCCCAGAAATAAACCCAATTATATGTTCAATTAATGTTCAACGAAGGAAGAAAGAATATTCAATGGGAAAAAGACAGTCTCTTCAACAAATGGTGTTGGGAAAACAGGATAGCAACATGCAGAAGAATGAAACTGGACCACTTTCTTATACTACATACAAAAATAGATTAAAATGGACAAAAGACCTAAATGTGAGACAGGAATCCATCAAAATCCTAGAGGAGAACATAGGCAGCAACCTCACTGACCTCGGTGACAGCAATGTTGTGGAGATACATACATTTCCAGAGGCAAGGGAAACAAAAGCAAAAATGAACTAGTGGGACTTCATCAAGTTAAAAGGTTCTGTACAGCAAAGGAAATAAACAAAACCAAAAGGCAACCTATGGAATGGGAGAAGATGTTTGCAAATTACATATCTGAAAAAGGGTTAGTATCCAAGATCTATAAAGAACTTATTAGCTCAACACCCAAAAACCAAAAAATCCAGTTAAGAAATGGTCAGAAGACATAAACAGACATTTCTCCAAAGAAGATATACAGATGGCCAACAGACACACAAAAAGATGCTCAACATCATTTGTCATTAGGAAAATACAAATCAAAACCACAATGAGATACCACTTCATACCCATCAGAATAGCTAAAATTAACAACTGAGGATACAATAGATATTGGGAAGGATGTGGAGAAAGGGGAACCCTCTTACACTGTTGATAGCAATGCAAAATGATGCAGCCACTGTGGAAAATAGTATAGAGGTTCCTTAAAATAAAGCCACCCTGTGACCCAGCAAAGGATACAAAAACACTGATTCAAAGGAGCACATGCACCCCAATGTTTAGCACAGCTTTATCAACAATAGCCAAATTATGGAAAAAGCCCAAATATCCACCAAATGATGACTGGATAAAGAAGATGTGGTATATATACGCAATGGAATATTAGCCATCAAAAAGAATGAAATCTTGCCATTTGCAACAACATGGATGGAGCTATAGTGTATTATACTAAGCAAAGCCAGTCAGGGAAAGACAAATACCGTAATTTCACTCATATGTGGAATTTAAGAAATAACAGAAGAACATTGGAGAAGGAGAAAAAAGAGAAGGAGGCAAGTCATAAACTACAGAGAACAAACTGAGGGTTGATGGAGGAAAATGTGTAGGGGGGATGGGCTAAACAGGTGATAGGTGTTAAGGAGGGCACTTGTTATGATGAGCACTGGCTGTTGTATATAAGTGATGAATCATAAAATTCTACTCCTGAAACTAATATTACACTGTATGAATTTAAACAAAAAACAGAATTTAAACAAAAACTTTAAAAAAGGATGCTCAAAGATCTGTAAGAAGAGAACACAGATATACAATTTAATGATACCAGGAAAACAATACAAGCAAAATGAGATGCTCAAAAAGAGACAGAAAATGTAAAAAAGAAACAAGTTTTAAAAATATAATAACTGAATGAGGAATTCAACAGAGCTTCAACAACAGACTTCACAAAACACATAAGAAAAAAGTAAACTGCAAAACGGATGAATTGATATTACACAATCAGAGAAAAAAGAGTGAAAAAAGAGTGAAGAAAACTTACATAATCTAGAGAATACCAAAGAAAGAACCAATTTTCAAATTATTGAAGGTCCAAGAAGGAAAAGAGAGGGAAAAAGGTCAGAAAGTTTATTTAAAGAAAATGACTAAGAACATTCCAAATCTGGGGAGAGATTTCTACATGCAAGTTCATGAAACTCACAAGTCACTAAACAAAATCAAAGAGATCCTCTCCAGGACACATAATAAAACTCTCAAAAATCAAAGACAAGGACAGAATCTTAGCAGCAAGAGAGGGGAAAGAAAAAAAAAAGCTTGTAACTTACAAGGGAATTCCCATAAGGCCATCAGCAGATTTCTAAGTAAAAACTTTATGGCCACACTCAAAGAGCTAGCAGAAGAACTGCCAATGAAGAATACCTTATGTGGTAAAACTGTCCTTTAGAAATGAGGTGGCAATAAGACTTTCCCAGACAAAAGCTGAAGGAATTCCTCACCACTAGACTTGCCCTACAAGAAATGATAGAAATGATAGAAAGTGTTCAGGCTGAAATGAAAAGGTGCTAGCTAGTAATATAAAACATGAAAATAGGGATCCCTGGGTGGCGCAGCGGTTTAGCGCCTGCCTTTGGCCCAGGGCGCGATCCTGGAGACCCGAGATCGAGTCCCACGTCGGGCTCCCGGTGCGTGGAGCCTGCTTCTCCCTCTGCCTGTTTCTCTGCCTCCCTCCTCTCTCTCTCTCTCTCTCTCTCTCTCTCTCTCTCTCATCATAAATAAATAAAAATTAAAAAAACATGAAAATATACAGCACAGTGATAAAAGGCATAGTCAGACTTGTAATACTCTAAAAATGTAATATGGTAGGCTGTTAACCACTTAAGTTTATGTAAAGATTAAAGGACAAGAATATTAAAAAGAACTAGTTCCACTAACATTACTGTTAATGGAGATACAATATAGAGAGAGGTAGATAATGCCATCAAAAACATAAAAGGGGGAAAATAAAATGGTAGTATTTTTGTTGTGATCAAAATTATCCAGTGTAAAATAGTCTGTGCTATCTAGATGTTTTTTACATTAGCCTCATAGTAACTACAAAGCAAAGAGATATAGGAGGTTCACAAAATGTAAAGAAAATCAGAGCATAGCACTATGGAAAATCATCAATTCACCACAGAAGGCATTAAGAGAAGAAGAAAGGAACAGGAAACTACAAAACAGCCAGGAAATAATAGGAGAGTATTAGTAAGTATTACCTATCAATAATTATTCTAAATAAAAATGGGCTGAATTATCCAATCAAAAGAGACAGCTATAAACAGTTATACACCAACAAATTGGTTAAACTAGAAGAAACAGATAAACTACTAGAAGCATAGGACCAACCAAGTCTGAAACTAGAAGCACAAGTAACAATTAAGGACAAGTCAGCCATCAAAAACTTCCCAACAAAGAAGAACCCAAGACTATTTGGTTTCCTTGGTGAATTCTACTAAACATTTAATGAAAAATTAATGCCAGGATCATTTAAACTCTTCCAAAAACTTGAAGGCACAATCCTCAAACTCATTTTACAGCATTAGTCTGATACAAAGCTAGATAACAACACTGCAGGAAAACTACAGACCAATATCCCTGATGAATGCAGATGCAAAAATTCTCCACAAGAACACTAGCAAACCAAATTCAACAACATATTAAAAGGATTATACACCATGATCAGGCAAGATATAGCTCTGGGATGCAAGGATGGTTCAATATACGCAAATCAGTAAATAAGATACATCCCATTAACTGAAGGATAAAAATCATGTGATCACCTCAAAAATGCAGAAAAAGCATATGATAAAATACAACCTTCTCTGATGATAAAAATGCTCAACAATTGGGTAGAGAAGGAACATAACTCAACATAATAAGGGCAATATATGACAAGTTCACAGCTAACACCATCATATTCAATGGTGAAAGGCTGGAAGCTTTTCCTCTAAGATTGGAAACAAGACAAGGGTGCCCATTCTCTTCACTCCTATTAAATATAGTACTGGCAGTCCAGCAAGAGTAATCAGGCAAGAAAAAGAAACAAAAGGCATCTGTATCAGAAGAAAAGAAGTAAAATTATCTTTGTTTTCAAATAATATAATCTTATTTACAGAAAATCCTAAAGAATTCATCAAAAATACACTAAAACTAATAATCAAGATATAGAAATCAGTTGCATTTCTGAAACAACAAAATATCTGAAAAATGAATAATCCCTTTCATAATATCCTCAAAACAATAAAATACTTACAAATATAGGTAACCAAGAAGGTAAAAGATCCACATACTGAAAACTGCAATTTAAAAAAACTGAAGCATAGCTGACAATGTTCTAATTAGTCTCCAGTATATGATGTAGAAATTTCACAATTCTATAGAATATATTGTATTCTATATACAATATACTATGCTCACAATAAATAAATGTAGTTACCATCTGTCACCACACAATATTATTACAACATATATTCCCTATGCTATACTTTTCATCTCCATGATTTATTTATAGCTGGAAGTTTTTACCTGTTAATCCCCTCACCTATTTTGCCCATCTCCAAAGCCCCTTCCCTCTGGCAACCACTAGTTTGTTCTCTGTATTTATGAATGCTTTTGTTCATTTTTTCGGCTGCACATATAAATGAAACCATATAGTATTTGTCTTTTCTGACTTATTTCACTTAGCATAATACCCTCTGGATCTAATCCATGTTGTTGCAAGTGGGAAGATGCCATCCTTTTCGATGGCCGAGTAATATTTCATTGTGTATATGTACCACACCTTTATTCATTCATCTATCAATAGACATTTAGATTGCTTCCATATCTTCACTATTGTAAATAAAGCTGCAGTAAACATAGGTGTGCATATATCTTTCTGAATTAGTGTTTTTATTTTCTTTGGGTAAATAATCCAGCAGTGGAATTACTGAATCATCTGGTATTTTTGTTTTTAATTTACTTCCTACTGTTTCCCATACTGTTTTACACCACAATTTACATTACCTCAACAGTGCAAAAGGGTTCCCTGTTTCTCCACTTTCTTGCTGACACCGTACTTCTTGTCTTTCTTATATTGCCATTCTGACAGGTGGTAAGGTGATATCTCATCGTGGCTTTGTTTTGTACTTCCCTGATTTTTAGTGATCTGAGCATTCATATGTCTCTTGGCTATCTCTATGTCTTCTTTGAAAAATGTTCAGGTCCTCTGCCCATTTTTAAATTGGATTATTTAGGTTTTTTGGCGTTGAGTCATAGAAGTTCTTTATGTGTTTTGGATATTAAACCCTTTTCAGATACATCATTTGCAAATATGTTTAGCCACTCAATAGGTTGCCTTTTTATTTTGTTGGTGGTTTCCTTTGCTTTTCCTTTCCTTTCTCACCGCAAGAAAATAGTAGTAATTATGTGATGTGATGAAAATATCCGTCACTTTCAAAATTCTATGCATGGTGAAACTTCTGGCAAGTCAAATTGATAGGACAAATGCTTAATAATTCAAATTCTTCCTAAAGGGTGCAGCCACTGAAACTTAAGGCATGATTCATTATTTGTTAAAATCTGCATCTGAAGTTATGACTTTATTTCTAACAGATATCTCTGAAGTTCTCTGAATCAGATGTTGCTACCGAGATCAGGGAAACTCAGTGAGAAATATAGTTTTATAGTATGTTCAATTCACATATCAAGTTTAGTCTGAACACATCAATAAACTGTTGATTCTCCTGAGGAATTCTAGAGTAGTGATTCCAGGACCAGCAGCATCAAGTTTCACCTAGGAACTTGTTAGAAATAAATTCCCTGGCCACACCTGCTGAAACTGAAACCCCTTGTTATACCAAGCTTCCTAGGTGATTCTCTTGCCCACAAAAGCTTAATAATCATGGTCCGTAGCATTTAAATATGAAATGCCTTAACAAAATAGTAGACGTAATGTCAGTGCTTTCTAATTACACTCAGCCTGGAAATGGGGAAAGGGGGAATATTGCCTGACTTAGGTAGCCGCATGGGATGGGACCCAGCAACTCAGCCATGTATTGGCTAAAGAGCCATGTCAAAACAGGGCATGAGCCTCTGTGGAGAGATAACACCAAAGAAGGAAAAATTAATGCAATGCCTAATTTATACTTCCATTCCCCATATTTTTTTTTTTGGTTTGTACACATTCTGAGTTTTATGATCTTTTTTATTAAATCTGCATACTTCCATGGAGTGAATAACTTGGGTAAATTTCAATAATTTGGTGGTTGGTTGGCAGTGGGTCTAATGGGTTCTTATCTGAAGTTTAAGTGGAAATCTCTTAACAAATATTTATGACCAGATCCTGGTGATACTGAATGGGAGAGACTAGAATGACTATAGGAATATGTAACTACTATCTCACGGTCTAAGATATGTGCTGTTCATCCCTGTTTGATTTATATGATTCTTGGCCAAACTGTCCCAGAGTCTGTCCATATGACAAGGCTTAGGGAGGTTAGGGTGACTGCGGAATACAATGAAGAAAGAGAGTTCTTCTTTCATTGGTGTGAAACAGCTGCATTTTATCTCCTTGTCAAGAAGCAAAGCCCTGAAGTTGCCACTTCCTAGTATCTAGCAAAGTTTAATTCAAGAAATAACATCTGAAAATGGCTTGAGGGAGACCCAGTCCACTTATTCCTCCAGAGAGCCTCAAATATCCACCTGGATTCTGCCAAACTAGCAAAGAGAGGCAGCAAGCCCGCAACCAGACACACTGCATCAGTTCCTTACCAAACTGCACTTGTAAACTATGCTTCCATGTGTTGTAAATCCCTACGTAAGGAATAATCCTGTGAAATGAGTCATAGCATCTCAGGTAAGAATGTTCAGAGGACACTGTTCATTGCATTACTGAGTCCTTTTTATAGAATCCTTAGGAGAGTTTTGTCTTATCTAGGTATGTTTCTCTTGAGCAATGAGTTTTCATCTTATGAAACCGAAGTTTATAACAAATTGTATTTCCCTATATATGTCAGCTCAGATTAGATTTTAGGTATCTTGAAGGGATGTATGTAAAGAGACAAATACATTTACATACACACACTTATACAAGATTTTTCCCACTATCCAAAAGTAGAGTCACTATGAAACCTTCCATAATCCAAAATAGCATAAAGCAGAGGCAATTACCATGAGTTTATATGGAAGAATTTTTTAGCACTCCCAAACTATAAAAGTCACCTCTATTAGGCTTTTCTGATACCGTAAGGACACATCTTGCTAATGGATGCACAAACCAAGTCAAGAAAAAGCACATTAGATCACAGACACAGTTCAAGGCTCTGTCAGCCCGATGCTGAGATACCTACCAACTGTGCGTCCTGGGGAAGGACCCAGGGGGTCCCTCTCATGGCTCTGGGTGCTGCCCCTGTAACAAAAAGGATACTGCAAAACGGATACTGAAGGCTATTTTTGCTTCTGGCTTTTTATAAAGGCAAAAATTCTCTTTGGATTTCTTTCAGTTAGCTAGCAAAAAGAGGTACGAATACAGATCTTTCATAAAAGCAAAATGGTGTTAACGTGAACTTTCAAAAAGCAGGGGATATACCTGTACACATAAATACTTGCATTCTACGCAGCACCTGGAAAATTTCCTGCACCCACTAAATATGCAGCATTAGCTCATTGGCTAATGAATCTACCTGCCAGTTTCCAACACTTTGTCCAGGGATGTAATTTGGAGCAACTGCTTTAGTTAGTATTCAAAATTGATAAAGAGAGAGGATGTAATTAAAGAATTACCTTTAAAATTGTACTTTTGATTTCAGAAATAGCTTTATCTCTGATATCCTCAAGTTGCTTCTGTGCCTGGGTAGCTTGCTGTAACTGTTCTTTATAAAATTCATCTAGAGAATATGTTCGAGACCTGTTCAGCTAATTAAATGACAGTAAATGTTGAGTGCTGAAAAATCCAAATTCATCACCAAAAAGAAAATGTATAATTTGGCCATCCTTTCATGTCACAAAGAGCGTATTTTATACTTCCTTTTGTATACATCATTCTTTATATACCAAATGCTTTTTATGTTCTTCAAATCCAAACACCAGTAGCTAAAACAAGCTAAATCTCAATAAAAGACAGGAAAAAAATATTATATTAATCGTAACTAAGATTAAGCCTCAGTAGAAAAATTCAAGAGTTGATGTATTTTTGAAATATCTATGAACCCAGGGTAACCATCCAACCAGGAGTTGCTTTTACCTTTGAAGTCCCAATTATGTGTGAGACTTAAAAACATGAGCACTAACGTGGGATAAAGAGGCTAAAATTACATAGTTCAAGTAATGTGCACATTCTTCTGAGCTCATTCAAAATGTAGCCTGGAGAAATTTCCATCACTATGCTACTAAGCCCTGTCATAGACAAACAACATAGATCACGGCATCCTTCCTCCCTCCAGAATTTTCTTATCTTCCCATATTCTATTAATTCTCTTCCCAAAATGCATTTTCATCAATAAATAGCTAACACCTTTGACCCCAGCTCTATTGAAATACTTTTTTTAAAAAAAATATTTTTTTCATTTATTTATGATAGTCACACACAGAGAGAGAGAGAGGCAGAGACACAAGCAAAGAGAGAAGCAGGCTCCATGCACCGAGAGCCCGACATGGGATTCGATCCCGGGTCTCCAGGATCGCACCCTGGGCCAAAGGCAGGCACCAAACCACCGCGCCACCCAGGGATCCCTCTATTGAAATACTTTAAAAATGTACACTCTCCTCAAAAAAAAAAAAAAAAAAAAAGATTGAAAAGTGCTGTTCTAGCTTTAAAATTCTAGATTAACTCTGTATTCTTCTCCTGGTCCCACATCTGGCTACCAGATCCTGATTTTTCTAGTACATGTGTCTCAAAATCTCCTTTCCTTTCTGATCTCACTGCCAACCTCCTACCTGAAGCCATTCCGGCTCACACCTGCATGATTCCAGCACTCTCCTAGTGATCTCTTTAACTCTGTATCTCCTTTTCCCCCCACAAACCAACATCACATTGATTTTCCTAAAACAACACGTTCAAAAGCTTTCAACAACTGTTCATTAAAAATAATTTTCAGGGCACCTGGGTAACTCAGTGGGTTGAGTGTCTGACTCCTGATCTCAGTTCAGGTCTTGATCTTAGGCCTGTGAGTTCAAATCCCACATTAGACTCCATGCCCAGCATGGAAAAAGAAGAAATAGTTTTCAAAGTTTACTCTGCATAGGAAATCACCTAAGGGGCTTGCTAAAAGTGTAGATTACTAGCGCCACTCACTGCACTCTCCCCCAAAAGAAGAGAAACACAAAAATTTATATTTTTATTTAGCACTCAAAGTACTGCCTCCTCCAACCCTTTGGCAGGTTTTGTGGCCTTGGACAGACCACTATCTCTCTAGGACTTAGGTTCCCATTTGAAAGAATAGGTTTGGATAAAATGATCCACGTCTGTCCTATCCCATCCAGTTCTAGAAACCCTAGCCCCTTCACAGCGTGATTTCATCCCAGGAGAGCACCCACACACTCCTGCACTCCACTCTAACTTCTGAACAATTCCTCATCTGCATTCCTGACCTTGCTCATCCTTCCTGCCTCCCCCTTGTCAATCCTCATTGGCACCTGCATCCCCATTACTCCTAATGCACAAGTGGCCACCTTCTGATTCCTGACCCCCATATTTCGGTTCTCCTGGTTATGAATCTCTGTTCTCCCTCCCTTTGGCCCTGGTTTCTTCAGTCTCAGAAAGTCCTATTCTTGCTGACTTTCTTCACAAGTCCCACGAGGAATTTCTCAGCCCTAATGCCCAGGTTTGGCTCCTATTTCTCCCTTATTCTACTATTCTTGGCCCAACATTTAAGACCTTTCACATCAATCACACACTGAATGCTTTACTTACATTCATACTCTCCCCTGCTCCCTGGCTATTCAAATCCAGCATGGCCTAGCTCATCGTGTTCTTCCTTCATGAAACACCCCCTGACTTAACTACAAAGGCTAATCTAATCTCTGCTTCCTCTCAGTATCTGATATTTTACAAATTTTCTTTGTATTGTATTTTGCTAATTGGTTAGCTATAATGATTAGCAAAGCCACGTGACTACTTCTGGAATTAGCAATCATTTTTATATGTAAAGAATTCTCTCTTCCAATAAACTGTAAGCAAATTAAAAAGAGCAATACCTCATTTTTAGTTTGTATCCATTTACTTTGCATATAATACGTAACTAACAAATATTTATAAATTACCTGGAAAGTTTTGTTCACTTCCTCTTGATGTTCTGGGGGAAGCTGACAGGGTCTAGGGTCACACTGTTAGCATTACCATCCACCAGGCACCAGCATTCACAGATAATCTAAAGTCTCCTCTGCCTTCCCACCCATCACGAACCAATAAATTCTGTCATAAAGTCACTCATTAAACAACCTATATAGCTGCCCAACCAATTTCCTTCTAGAATAAAATCATATAAAAAATACTCCTCTATGAAATGTCTCAACTTGAATTTAATCCTTTTGAAACATTCATCTCAATAGAACTATAAAAAATGTACTTCACCTGTAGTGACTAACTTCTCTTTCTTCATTAACTCTTTTATTTATTCATTCACTCAAAGACTATTAAGCACCTATTATGTGTCAGCCACTGTATATAATCAATTCTAAAATAAGCTATTGATTTATAAGTATTAACCTTATAACACATGTATAGTCAACACAGTTTTTGATTATCAAATGTATAACTTGTCTAAATCCTTGTACTATTTTTAAGTCTGGTGATTATCAGTTTTACTTTTTAGTTTCTTCCTCACTCAGTTTCTACCTTATTCAGTTGGTAAATGAAATAAAAGTTGCTGGAATCCTGTTCAACTGTATATTAAACACCTAAAAGATATACTTCTATGTATTTTAACCTCTTTGAAAAAAAGAACTATTCCATATAAAACTGAATTAAATCATTCATTAGAAAGGTTACCCTTTCTTAGAATTGTAGACTAGAAGAATTCATAAACTTAACCTAAACCTCTGGGCTGTAACTTACGATAATTTCTTGACATGTTATACTGAGAGAATAGCTGGTAACATCAATTATGTACTAGAGATAATTATTTATAAATGATATTGTATATTTAGAGTTTTGAAAATAAAGAAGGAGCTTCATAACAGACTTAGGTTGAGTTTAGTTAGGGAAGAAATTATGCATAAGGAATGTAAATTCTTGTAAATGGCTATCAGAGGGAATAATGTTCTTTGCGATATTTTAGAACATTAGTCATGCATTGTGATCGTTTACTAATGGATCTAGCAATATGTAACCCTCCAATTCAACTCTGTTTGTTCTTCCTGGTTTCTGCATACAAACATTAGCATATGGTAATGCATTTCTACCCACCGTAATGAGGCATATGGCAGATGGATGATCTTCGTGTTCATAACCTTTTTTGATATCAACTGCATCTTCACAAAGTCCCTTTATATAAAGCAAACAGCCTTGAAATAACTCATCGGCCCAAAAAAGATGGTGGTACAAAAATGACCTGAAAGTTAAAGAATTTCCACAGACTTATCTCCCATTCAAAATCAGTAAAATCGATTTGGAGATAAGTAGTATAATTTGTTTGTATCCAAATGTATGCTATCTACTACAGTTTAAGTGATGTTAATAAACATTAGTAAGCATGACACGGTTTATTTGGCTGATAATGTTGAAAGCAAGGCTGTGGTATTGGGTGTGTTGAGTAAGAACAAAACAGGAGGGGGAAGAAGTGATGATGTTACAATTTTATTTATGCCACCAAGTCCTAATAGTCTTGAAATATTAGGCAGTGATATCCAAAAGGAGTTGCATTTTTCCTATTAATCTAAATTTACTTTTTCCCTAATTACAGGGAAAAAAAATTAACTGGATTAGGAACCATTTGGAGAATGTTTCTTAAATTCTCCAACCACCTGAGTCCTAAAATAGAAAAGATGGGCCCTTCTCTTTCCTAGGTCCCTTTCTACTGTCTGGTCATGGTCACAAAGGTGAGATAGATCACTTCCAATAACACAAGACAGGCCAAAGGAGAAAAGAGAAGAATGAGAGAAAGAAGGTGCCAAAAAAATTGGATCAAGAAATGCAAACTTTTCTGTGCATCAGTGTATAAAAAAGAGGAGGTCTTCTGCCCCTCACTGATCCCTTGTGGAGTGGCTGTTTTTTATGTATTAATATTTAATATTGTGAACGATATATTAACATTTAATATTAATATTTTATATTGTATATTAAACCTTTTGCTGTCTTTCCATTTTACCGGCAAGAGTTTTATATACCATGAGACCAGTGAAGCTGAAGCTCTGTGGGCCCTTTATTCTTTCTGCCTCCTGCAAAGCATGAGCTCTGTGTCTCAGAGAAGGCCTCCCTACACTACGCAGCCCTCATGTCATCTGAAGCTACTCACAGAGGTGGAGCGGTTTGTGACATGCCTGAGTGTCTAGCACAGGGAGAAAAAAAGATCACACATTCCAGAAAGTGAAATGCCAAACATCAGACCCAATCTTGACATTTATTAACAAAATAGTGATCAAAATTCACATAGTAATGGATTCACATTACTCAGAATTGTTTAAAGCTTTCTTTTCTTCCTTTAAAAAATATAGTTGATTTTATTTGCAGATTTTAACACAGATATGAAGAAATTATGGAGAGTGCATTATAAAAATAATTAACAGTGGGGAAAGCATGAAAAAAATGTAGAATTGTAATGGTAAAATCTGACAAGACAAAAAATGCATCATTCAATGACTATTCAAGCATAGGTGTTATGAGGAACTCACCAACAGACTTACATTCCATTATAATAGAAAACTAAATCCATTCTCTAAAACTTAATTCACAAGTTAGAACTGCTTGGTAACAGAAAATATGTCACAGAAACCTATTAAAACTAGGATCCTGGCTTCTAGAAAAATGGAATAAATGGACTTTCCACTATTATTCCCTCTAAGTACAACCAAAAACCGTGAACATCATAAATCAAGTGACATAAGACACTGAAAGGCAAAGAAGACTGACTGGCCAAGAATTACATGGCGCTAAGGTCTTTGGGTTTTCTTTTGCTTCCTCTATTCCAGGCTTGGAGTTGAAGAAACCAGCAACCTGGAAACACCTACAGGTGCCAACAATAAGCCTGCCATCCAGCTGAAGAATCAGGAAAGGGGCAGTCAAGAATGCAAGAAAATTTTCAACAATAACCATTCTATTTCAGCGACACCATAGAGAAGAGTGTGGAGTTTCATCCTCAGCAAGGGGTAACAAGGCTTCCCTAGCATTCCTCTGAGGGCTTCCAGGGAAAGCTGAGTCGGGAACCAGGAATTTCATCTTCCCTGGGTAGGAGCAAGCAAAGAAACAAAGTCAAAGAAACAAGACATAAAAAAGAACTAAATGGAAATTTTAGAAATGAAAAATATAGTGACTAAAATAAAAAATACATTGGCTCAACAGCAGAATGGAATGGACAGAGAAACAAATCAGTGAACTGAAAGAACAATAGAAATTACTCAATCTGAAAAACAGAAAAAAATAACCAGGCCCTCAGGGACCAGCAGGACTATAAAAAAGATCTAGCATGTGTCTGAAGTCCCGAGGGAGAGGAGAAAGAGGGCAGGGCTGAAAAAATACTTGGAGAAATATGAATGAAAATTTACCAAATTTGTCAAAGAATGCACACAGAGGTTCAAGAAGCCAGGGTGACCTAAAACAGGATAAAGAGAAAGAAATCCAACCAAAACACATCAAAATTCTGAAAATTGAAGGCAAAAGAAAAAAATCTTGAAAGCAGCGAAAGAAACATCTATAGAAGAAAAGCAATCTGAGTGACCACAGAGGCCAGAAGACAACGGCACCCACTTTTCAAATGCTGAAAGGAAAGAACTGTCAGGGCATAGTTCCATATTGGGCAATTAATATTCTTCAGTGAAGGAGAGATTAGGACAGCTCAGAGAAAGGAGAATTAAAGAATTATTGCAAAATCAGACCTGCCCTAAAAGAATGGCTACAGTTCTCTATACAGAAATTAAGTAACAAACTATAAAAGAGGGAATCCTGGAACATGGAGAAGGAAGCAAGAACATGATTAACAAACCAAACTGAACACATTTTAAAAATGTAGGAGCATCTGGGTGGCTCAGTCAGTTAAGAGTAAGACACTGGATTTCGGCTCAGGTCACATATCAGGGTAGGGCTCCAAGCTCGGGTGGGGGGGGTCAGGGGGGTCTCCCTCCTCCCTCCCTCTCCTTCTGGCCCTCCCCCCACTCTCTCTCTAAAATAAATACATCTTAAAAAAATAAAAGTAAAAATGTATAGGTTATCTTCTTATAAGTTTTATAACTTAGGTTTGATGATGGAAGCAAAAATGATAATTCTTCTGATACAGTGCCAAATGCAGGTAGAGTTAATATTTAAGATAAAGATAATTACACTATAAACAGAGGAAGGAAAAGGGACATAAAGCTAATGTTTGTAGAGTTCACGCCAACTAATAATATGACAACACTAGTAAATTGTATGTTTTGCACATGTATTACACCAACAGCAACCACTAAAAAAGTTACACAAAAAGGTGCATTAAAAAATACTATAAAAAATCCAAAAAGAATTCTAAGAAATATTCAAATAATCTACCGGAAGAAGAAACAAAGTGGAGGGAAGAAACAGAAACCAAAAAATAAAGTGGCAAACTTAAGCCCTAAAATATAAACAATTAGATTGAATGTAAAAAACAAAACAAAAACCCACAATGAGATACTACCACACACCTACTAGAATGTCTAAATGAAGAAACATTGACAACTGCAAACTTGGAGAGGCTGAAGCACTCAGATGTTGCTGGTGGGGATGCGAAATGGTACAATCATTTCTGAGGAAACCTAAACATGCAATCACCATAGGACGACACTCCTGGGCATGGCCGCCAGAGGAAGGAAGATTCGTGGTCACGTAAAAACCTGTGTGTGAAGGTTTATAGCAGCTTCATCTCTAATGATCAAAAACTGGAAAGCAGGAGGCATACTTGAACTAGGAATGACTAACTGTGGCACAGCCCTGCGTGGAGGACTATCAGTAAAGGCGGCAGCAGCCTGGGAAGAGCCTCTACTCCCAGACTGCAGACTGCGTGATTCCATTTCTACAACATTCTCGGAAAGACAAAACCCCAAATGGGGAAGACCACCATTCTGGTTGCCCACAGCTGTCCTACTAGTAAGTGTGCAAAACATGACCACTGGGAGCCACAGAGATCCCTGTGTGTCATTTTTCATAGCAGCATTCCATCAAGGTCACCTCAGGGTACAAGGTTCAAAAACAAAATGTGGCTGCTGGAGATCCTGCAGAACAGGATTGGCAGCCAGCTACGCGTAGGATATGTAGGACAGAGTCATTTCCTTTCTGGAAGCATTTAAATCAAGTGACCAAAGAGAATCATCATAATGTCTTCACAGCACTGTGATTTCCTCCTGTCATGGACTGGCAGACCAGGAAATAAAGTAAGTGGGTATAATCATGTTTCTATGGAAATTGTGTTTAGGGGTGCCAGGGTAGCTCAGTCATTGAGCATCTGCCTTTGACTCAGGGCGTGATCCTGGTCCTGGAATTGAGTCCCACATTGGCCTCCCTGCAAGGAGCTGCTTCTCCCTCTGCCTGTCTCTCTGCCTCTCTGTCTCTCATGAATAAATAAAATCTTAAAAAAAAAGAAATTGTGTATAAAAATAAGATAGGTTAAATTTAACCATAAAGTGACTTTCCAGTCACTGAGTGAAAAATGACTTAGACTTGCTTCCATCCTACATATTCAAGGTACATACAATTTTTAAAAATGCTTTGTCCATCAAAACTTACCTGCTATTATCTGTCTTAATTCTTCTAACATTCAATTTCCAAGTAACGAATAATTTATTAATTCTGAAAGGAAAAACATTTCTTACATTCTATATTCATAAATCATGTATTCATATGGAATACTAGATTTCCTGGAACATGTTTTACTTATCCTAAATTTTACCTAAATACTAGACCATATCACTTCTCTCCCAAACTATCAATGGAACATAACAGCAAGAGTTGTTGCAATTCTCATAGACACATAATTTAGTTACATCTCAATAATATAAAAACTAAAAACATGTATTCTTGCCCCTTATCTAATTTATTAGCTTACTATTTTTAAGAGACTCATATTTCAAGAAGAATCAGGATTCAGTTTCCAGTGATAATGAAAAGGTATACTGATAAGAAATCATTTTATATTGATATGTAAAGAAAGACAGTGTGTGTCATTTTGATATCTAATATTTATGTTTCTGAAAAGATGAAATTATCATTTTAAAATTCCAAAGAACTCATCTGAGAATAAATTTAATGATGTTTGGTGGTACTTTCGAGGTGATGCTTGTTTGCCAAGGTGAGATTCCTCATGTAGCAAGAGGAGCTGGTGGGGCAGGAGTGCCCCAGAAGCCAAGCTACTCATCTTACTGGCTGACTGAGAATCAGAAAGAATCCTGTGATGTCACAACACAAACAGGCATACCTGAAGCCTCAGAAATCAGAAATGCTTCTAACGTTAGGTCAGGCTCCCAAAAGGCATTCTAGCTAAATTCCTATCTCACTTTTCTCTGGTCATGGAGCCTCAGGACTCTAGAAGATCCCTGGAAAGAATCCCAGATGAATCACCCCAATGATAGTGTTAGGAGTGTCCACACCAGGCCACAAAGCAATGCTTCCAGGCAGGCCCCCAAGGTTAAGAAGCTGGTGCTGCTGTGAGTCACCTCCACACTTTGCACTGCCAGTGGAAGCTGCCAATGCTATAGATTTACCTCATTTTTCTACTTGAAATGTTACTTGTTACAAGTTAGTCTTGTAACTAACTTGTTAAACATCACAAAATATGTTAAAAATAAAATTCAAAAATCCAATGGATTTGTAAGTTTTAAATGCCTAAACTTCAGTTTATACTTTTAACATGAATAAAGAAAATGTATCATTTTGACCATGGACTAACTGATGTCACATGTTCTATAAAAAGAGGACTCATCCCAGGTCAACTGTGTTTCAAAAGTCTAATTAAAATTATTTCTAGAGGAGTGGAGCCCAGGATTTATGACAGGCAAGGCAACCAGTGGAAAGTACAGCAGGGACAGTTTAAATCAAAAGATGCAGACCATACTGCTCTCCACGATACCATAAGCTGGTATTACCGCCTGCTTGCTGGCAAAACAACTGTCACGTGGACTCTGGAGGAGGATCTGGTCAGACCCATGTCTCCCTCAATCACCTCTGCGGCCACGTGACGTGGGTCGAGACCCTAACGGGGCCAGCTCCGTTGCCCGTTTATTATCTTTCTGGCCCTTACCACTCACTGAAATATAATCTTATTTCCTTATTATCTATTTCCCTCCATTAGAGTGGAAGTTCTATAGCAACAGGAACCTTATATATTTTTCATGTGGTTCTATCTCCAGTGCCCGTGACAATAGAACAACAGAAGTACACAGCAAATATCTGTTCTATGAGTAACTATTCTGCCACAAAATCCATTCACTTCTCTTATTAAAAACTTCCTCAGGTTCTTAGTTATTTCAATTATTTATCATATTAAATGTAACCACTGAGATGTCTGGGTGGCTCAGCAGTTGAGCGTTTGCCTTCAGCTCAGGACATGATCCTGGAGTTCTGGGATCGAGTCCCACATTGGTCTCCCTGCATCGAGCCTGCTTCTCCCTCTGCCTGTGTCTCTGCCTCTCTCTCTGTCTCTCTCATGAATAAACAATCTTTTTAAAAAATGTAACCACTTAAAATATTACTTATCTTTTTCCCTAGTCTCCAGCAGATAGCAGCAGACCACAAGAAAATACAGACATCAGAAACAAGAACATCATTGTAGTGGCATGATACAGTGACAGCAGCCACCCTTGTTGGGAGCACAGCACCACATACATACATGTCAAAGGACTATGTTGTACACCTGAAACTCATGTAACAGCATGTGTCAATTAATACAAAGAGAAACAAGGGGAAAAAAAGAAAAAAAAAACTAGATATAAACACTAGAAGAACAAGTCTGGGGCTACTGTGTGAAGGATCAGGAGTCTAGAAGTCCTGGTCTCCTGTCATGTCCCTTAGAAACTAGATACATTTTTAAATGATGACCTTGAATCAACAAGCTGCCCAACTCCCTAATTCTCTGATTTATTTTCCATTATAGCATTCCTTCTCTACCTGATATCTTACATATCTATATGTTTATTCCCTCCCGCTGTAAGTTACTTGAGAGCAGGACATTGTTTCTTTTGTTCAATTGAGTATCCCCAGCATCTAGAACAAGGACTGGTTCTTAGCAAACTCTCAGTATATATGTTTCATGAATAACTGCATGAAAAACAAAAGGCAAGTTAAGGTCATTATCGTTAATTTAAATTCAACCACAAAAAATCTTTTTCTTATAATATTTATCATAAAATATAAGTTTTAATACTTAAATGAGTAAATTTTATCTAAAAAAATTTTATTCAAGTCTAATTGACACACAGTATATTAGTTTCAGGTGTACAACACAGTGATCTGATGTTTGTAAATACAGTGAACTGATGAGCACAGTGAGTTAGTCTGTTAGGGTACAGTTAACGCAATATTACTGACTGCCCCTTAGTCTACTGCATAACTCCAAGTTTTTACCTTCTGATTCTCTTCACTCACTTCATCCCCCTCCCAACACCTCTCCCCTCTGGCAACCCACACCTCTGTCTTCTGTAACTTTGAGTGTAACTTTTGTTTTTTAGGTTCCACATATAAGTGAAATGATATAATACCTGTCTCTCTCTTATTTCACTTAGCATAATACCTTTAGGGTCCCATCCATATTGATGTAAATGACAAGATTTCAGTTTCTTTTATGGCTGGGTACTACTCCATTTTATATATACACATCTTTATCCATTCATCAGTGAATACCATGGTTGTTTCCTTATCTTAGCTATTATAAAAGTGCTGTAATAAACAAAGAAGTGTATGTATCTTTTCAAATTAGTCTTTGTTTTCTTTGAAAAGATATCTAGAAATGGAACTGCTAGATCATATAGTGGTACTAATTTTAATTTTTTCAGGACTCTCCAGACTATTTTCCAGAGTGGCCACACCAATTTACATTCCTACAAACAGTGCACAACGGTCCCTTTTTTCCACATCCTCATCAAACCTTCTTTTTAAAATGGTCATTCTGATAGGAAGTAATATCTTACTGTGGTTTTTGATGTGCATTTCCCTGATGATGAGTGATATTAACCATCTTTTCATGATTCTCTTGGCCACCTGTATGTAGGTCCTAGAAAAATGTCTATTCAGATTCTCTGCTCATTTTCTTTTTTAAAAAGATATATTTATTTGAGAGAGAAAGAGAGAAACACAGTGTGTGAGAGCACAGGGGGAGGGTCAGAGGGAGAGGGAGAAGAAGACTCCCAAATGAGCATGCAGCCTCATATGGGGCTCAATCCCAGGACCCTGATTGACTCAAGACCTGGGTCAAAATCAAGAGTCAAGACGCTCAACCACTGAGCCACCCCGGTGCCCCACAGCTTCATTCTTCTATATATAGTATAATGTCATCTGTAAATAAGAGTTTTACTTCCTATCCAATTTGGATGCCTTTTCTTTCTTTTTCCTGCCTAACTTCTGTGGCTAAGACTTCTTGTACTATGTTGAACAAAACTGGGAAATGTAGTCATCCTTGTCTTGTTCCTAATCTTCAAGAGGAAAAGCTTTTAGCTTTTCACTGTTGAATATTATTTTAGCTATGGGTTTGTCATATATGACTTTTATTATGGTGAGGTATATTCCCTCTATAAGCACTTGGTTGAGGGTTCTAATCATAAATGAATTTTTCAGATGCTTTTCCTGCATTATTGAGATGACCATATGATTTTTTTTAAATGTGGTGTATCACAATATATCCATTATTTTGCAGATGGTGGACCATCCTGCCATCCCTGAAATAAATGCCATTTGACCATGGTATATGATTCATTTTCTAATTTGATTTGCTAGTATTTTGTTGAGCATTTTTGTATCTTCATTAGGGAAACTGGCCCACAATGTTATTTGTGTGTGTCCTCCGGTTTTTGTATTGGCGTAATGCTGGCTGCATGAAATGACTTTGGAAACAAAGAGTTTGAGAATAATAGGTATTAACTACTCTTCGAATGTTTAGTAGAATTCACCAATGAAGCCAACAGTCATGGACTCTTGGGAAGTTTTGGATTACTGATTCAATCTCATTACTAGTCATTGGTCTATTTAAATTTTCTATTTCTTCATGATTGTCTTGGTAGGTTGTATGTTTCTAGGAATTTATCCATTTCTTATAGGTTGTTCAGTTTGCTTATGCATAATTATAGCAACTGTCATGATTCTTCATATTTCTACGGTATTAGTTGTAACTTCTTCCATTCTGATTTTGAGCCCTTTCTCTTTTTTTCTTGGTTAGTCTAGCTAAAGGTTTGTCAATTTTGTTTGTCTTTTCACAGAAGCAGCTCTTGTTTTCACTGATCCTTTCTATTGTTTTTTTTTTTGTCTCTATTTTACTTATTTCCATTCTGATCTTTATTATTTCCTTCTTTTTACTAACTTCAGGTTTCACTCGTTTCTTCTTTTCCAGTTCCTTTGGGTGTAAAGTTAGGCTGTTTGGGATTTTCTTGTTTCTTAAGGTAGGTATGTATTGTTAGGAACTTCCCTCGTGTAACAGCTTTTGCTATATCCTATAGATTTTTGATGTCACATTTGTTTTCATTTGTCTCTAGGTTTATTTCTCCTTTGCTTTCTTCAATGACCTCTTTGTTGTTCAATAGCATGTTGCTTAAGCTCCTTGTTTTTATGGTTTTCCCAGTTTTCTTCTTATAACTGATTTCTAGTTTCATACCATCGTGGTTGAAAAAGATGCTTTATATGATTTCAATCGTTAAATTTATTGAGACTTTTTTGTGGCCAAACGTTATTTATCCTGGAAAGAGTACCATGTGCATGTGAGGAGAAATGTATTCTGCTGCTTTTGAATGTAATGTTCTGTATAATCTATTGTCCATCTAGTCTAATGTGTCATTTAAGGCCAATGTTTCCTTATTGATTTCCTGCATGGGTGATCTAATAATTGACATGGGTTGGGTGTTTAATTAAAGTATCCTCCTATTGTATCACTGTCTCCTCCTTTTAGGTCTGCTGATATATCCTTTATACATTTGGTGCTATGTTGGGTGCATATAATTTATAAATATTATATCCCCTTACCGGACTGACTCCTTTATCACTATATAATGCCCTACTTTGTTTTCTATAAGTCTTTAAGTTTATTTTGTATGAATATAGCTACAACAGCCTTTTCATTTGTTTGCATAAAATATCTTTTTCTATACTTTCACTTTTAGAAGCATGCCTTTACTTCTGAAGTCTCTTGATGGCAGCATTTGCAGGAGTCTTTTTTTTTTTTTTTTAAGTCCATTCAGTCACTCTACCTTTTGATTGGAGAATTTAGTCTATTTACATTTAATTTTTGATACGTATGTACTTATTGCCCTTTTGTGAATCGTTTTTATAGTTTTTTTCTGTTCCTTTATTCTTTCTCTCTTCCCTTGACACCTTATAACATTCTTTAATGTTTAGATTCCTTTCTCATTCATCTTATGTATTCACTGTAAGTTTTTGTTTTATGGTTATCATGAGGTTCATATATAATATCCTATGTATATAAAGGTGTATTTTAAGTTCATAGCAACTTAAATTTGAATAACTTCCAAAACTCTACATTTTTATCCCTTTCTCCTA
The DNA here is from genome assembly GCF_905146905.1 of Nyctereutes procyonoides. Classification (NCBI taxonomy): domain Eukaryota; kingdom Metazoa; phylum Chordata; class Mammalia; order Carnivora; family Canidae; genus Nyctereutes; species Nyctereutes procyonoides. The sequence goes on from NW_026575044.1 coordinate 12,422,143, forward strand.
TGTTTTAGGTTTTTTTGTTTTGTTTTTTGTTTTTTTGTTTTAGGTTTTTGATATCACATTTTACAACTTTTTATATATTCCTTAACTAATTATTGTGGTTTTAGCTGTTTTTACTACATTGGTCTTTGACCTTTGTATTAGTGTATAAATTATTAATTCACTACCTTCACCATACATTTACCTTTTCCAGTCAAATTTTCACTTTCATATGTTTTCTAGTCATTAATTAGTGCCATTTCTTTACAGCTTAAAGATGTCTCTTTATATTTCTTATAAGGCTGGTTTAGTGGTAATGAAGTCCTTTAGCTTTTGCTATGTGAAAACTTTTTATCTCACCTTCAATTCTGAATTATAACCTTGCTAGGCAGAGTATTCTTGGTTGCATTTTTTTTTTCATTTAATACTTTGAATATTTCCTGCTGCTCCCTTTTGCCTTGCAAAGTTTCTGCTGAAAAATTTGGTGATAGCCATACAGATATATTTTGTATATAGTAAGCTGTTTCTCCCTCACTGCTTTTAAGATTCTCTATCTCCAACATTTAACATTTTAATTATGCTATATTTTGGTCTCTTTTGGGTTTTTCTTACTTGGAACTCTCTGGGCTTCCTGGACATGATGTCTGCTACCTTCCCCAAATTAAGGAAATTTTCAGCCATTATTTCTTCAAATATGTTTTTCTGCCCCTTCTTCCCCCTCTTCTCCTAGAACTCCTATAACGAGAATGTGATTCCACTCAAAATTGTCCCAAAGGTCACTTATGTTATCTTCACTTTTTAAAAACGTCTTCTTTTTGCTGCTCTGAGTTCCATCACTTTGTCCTCTAGTTTACCATCTAACCCACTCTTCTGATTCATGCAGTCTGCTGTTAAATCCCCTTAGCGTATTTCTCAGTTAATTTATTCTACTTCAGCTCTGTGACTTCCATTTTGTACTTCCTTGTATTTTCTCTCTTGGCTGCAGTTCTCACTGTGCCCATCCATTCTTCTCCAAAGTTCAGTAAGTATCTTTATGACCATTACTTTGAGCTCTTTATTAGGTAATTTACTTATTCCCATTTCATTAATGTCTTTTTCCGAGGTTTTTGTCTTGTTCTCTCATTTGAAGATATTCTTTTGTCATTTTGCCTGATTTTGTTTTTTCCCTATGTATTAGGTGAAACAGCTACCTCTCCCAAACTTGAAGAAGTGGCCTTATGTAGGTGACCTGTGAGGCTGAGATGCACAATTACCCCTGACCACCGGTGCTAGGTGCTCAAGCGGAGTCCCAACTGTGGCAAGGGTGGCACTGTGGCACACCACTGGCTGTGGCAAGACCATGTCTGTGGCACTGGAGGGGCATGGCACTCACATGGCCAGTAGGGATGCAGCTATGGCTAACGATGGATGGGATGCTTGCCCAGATGGCTGTGGTGGACCTGTGGCATGGGAGGTTGGCGTGTGCCCAGGTTACAGGAAGATTGCCAAATCAGTGCCTGCCAACACTGGCATTAGCACAGTAGAATGGGATTGTAAAAATGGTACCTTCCAGCATTTTTCTCCTTAAAAATGTCCCAAAAGGTTCCTGCCTTTCTGACACTCACCTTAAGAATAGTAAGTGGGTCTCCTTTACATGTGGCCTAGATGTTTTTCAAGGTGCAACTTTTGTTCTGGGTCCCAGTGTGAGTTGAGTGTGTATGCAAACCCTTTATAAGCAGGTTCTCCATTCCCTAAGTTCTATGGTTTTTCTGGACCAGTCTCCATTGTTTTTACATTTTGGTGGCTCATCTCTTTGGTGCAGAACCCAAGGATTGGGGTGCCTGATGAGGGAAAAATTCCCTACTCCTCAGGTAAAGTTTCCACATTTTTAAGCTCCCTCCTGTTCATGGGTTGCCACACTGGGGGGTGGGGTTTTTGGTGAAAGTGCATCTCTGTCTCTCCTGTCTTCATCTTGCCTTTAATTTTTGTGGTGGAGTTACTCTCCATCTAGTTTCCAGAACTTTTCCAAAGGAAATTATTCCACATAGAACTGTAGGATTGTTGTGCCTGAGAGGTGGTGAAAGTCAGGATCTCCCTACACCTCCAACTTGTCTAAAATACTTTTATGGAATATCCCATTTCCTCTAATATTCCCCATAAAGATAGAATTATGTAGTAGAACACCCATATCAACCAGGCAGTTGCTATTTCAATAGGGCCATACTACAAATAATTGGGGTTTTTTTCACCTCACCGAAAATTGGAAAATATCCTGAATTGCTGTAATAAAGAGTAACATGTTCTTTCTAAAAGCCATTCCAAGGTAGGTATGAGTTCTATTTCTTCTACATCACCTATTTTAGTAACCTGCAAATATAAAGCACAAAACCATGACTTTCTTTAAAAAATATGCACTATTTTAAAGAAATAAAAAAGCCTATGTTTGCCTCATAACTACTTGCTTTTATAATTAAGGTTGTTCTCTGTATAATACCTCTACCGCTTCATCTATACCCAAACTTGACTTCCCTTCCCATACTACTTCTATACTTGCCATTTTTCTAATGCTATTTCTCATGCTCCAATAGAGAAAGAATAAGAGAAGCTTCTTCCTCACCCTGAGATGCTTTTCACAAATATATGTTCATTTTTTCAGTCTCATAATTTCCACATTTTCTATAAAAGTCATATGTATGAACTCAATTTTAACCACAAGGATGTAGTAGTTTCAGAGGGGCTAATAACCCCATTACCAAGATGCCCTATTTTGACATTCAAGAACCACAGGCCTTTCCTAAGGAATTCCCTTCCTCAGAGTCCCTCTTCCCCAACTGAATGTTAACATTTCCTTAAATTTCTTCTGGCAATAAAAGTACCTCTGTATCAGCACATATGTATTTGTGTATTTTTGTTTATATACAAGCTGTTCCTCCCATTTTCAGTTGATAATACACATCAGGGATATATCTCTACACCTGCACCTACAGATCTGCTTCATTCAGACGTGGCCCTACCCTCACATGCTTACAGTATAGTGTAGTTGGGAGGTTGGGAGAGTAGGGGGAAGCAGACAGACACTAAGAAAACGATCAAAACAAGTAACTGTATAATTACAACTTGTGAGAAGTATGAAAGTGCTATGCAAGAATATAATGGGGGTTTCTACAACTGGCAATGAAGTTTCTGACAAGCCTGAGAAACATTTTTTTCTTTTACTATTATAATTCCTATTTTGTCAGCAAATCCCTATAGTTGAGTTTTCTTTTTAAAAAACTACACTTAATAAAGTATTTGACATTAATTGAATCCTTAAACCTGTATCTCTATAAAAAAGAAAAAAACCTTGCTATTAAATAATTTTCTCCCAAAGAGTATCTTAAACACAAACTGTCTCTCAAATGACCAGGTTTATCTGATATACACAAAGATATTCTAAATTGGATAATATTTTTTCATTAGTGGAAAACACCCACTCTATATTACCTTTGACATAAATGATGCAGTAACAACCCAAAATTCTTTGCAATGTCTAGCTCTGTGGGCAGAGACCACCTGAAGATCATATGGATTATAGAGAACTTGACTTTTTTTCCGAGGAAGGCAATATATAAATTCTCCATCATCTTTTAAAGGTTCCTGAGGTTAAAAAAAATAATTAACTTGATCAAATTAATAAAATGAACAGATTCCTCAGTAAATTTAAAGAATTGGAGATTAAAATTAAGAGTAGTATCACTGAGGAAAGCTGACATCAAATCGTGTCCAAAGTTCAACAAGATCAATCTTATGAAAGACATAATATGTAATTTTCACTCTCATAATGTGGTGAGAAATTCATCTATGTGCTTCCCAATGCATGCTTATTCACATGAAGAACTGGCAACATACCTTTAACACACATGCCCCACTTTCAGTAAATCTGCCAACACCAGAAGCCTTTTGAGCATGCTATTTTTTTTAAAGATTTTATTTGAGAGAGAGAGAGAGAACAAGCAGTGGGGAGGGGCAGAGGGAGAAACAGGCTCCCTGTAGGCTCAATCCCAGGACCCTGGGATCATGACCTGAGCAGAAGGCAGATGCTTCACCCACTGAGCTACCCAGATGCCCCACCTTTTGAGCATGTTAATCTTTTAGTTTGATAATGATGGTGGCTTAGTATTATAATAACTAATATTTGTGAAGTAAATAGTAAATATTTAATAAATAATAAATGTTTCATACATATTATAACCACAGGAATTTAACCCTGTGAATTTAACCTTTTAAATTACCCACAGGGATACAGGGATGATCATCTTATTTTAAGCTCATAAAACAGATGCAGAAATTAGTATTTTGAGAAATTAGGAAATTTGGGAAAAGTCGCAAAGACAGGAAGGGGTAAGTTGAGATGTGAATACAAGTCTGACTAAAACCATGTTCTCATAAAGACTCCTAACTCTGGGAAACGAACTAGGGGTGGTGGAAGGGGAGGAGGGCGGGGGGTGGGGGTGAATGGGTGACGGGCACGGAGGGGGACACTTGACGGGATGAGCACTGGGTGTTATTCTGTATGTTGGTAAATTGAACACCAATAAAAATTAATTTATAAAAAAAAAAAAACCATGTTCTGAGACAGTGCAATATACTTTTTTAAGATTTGTATTTATCTATTCATAGAGACACACAGAGAAAGAGAGAGAGAGAGAGAGAGAGAGAGAGAGAGAGAGAGAGGCAGAGACACAGGCAGAGGGAGAAGCAGGCTCCACGCAGGGAGCCCGACACAGAACTCGATCCCGGGCCTCCAGAATCACACCCCAGGCTGCAGGCGGCACTAAACCACTGCGCTACAGGGGCTGCCCGACAGTGCAATATACTATAATGCCTCTTTCTTATTTACCTGGCATTAGTGAGAAATCAGCCACTTCATGTTATGAAAAAATTTTAAGTGAAATTTATTTCTTTTAGCTTTGGAACTTTCTAATTACTGGCACTTAAAGTTTCAGATCCAGTTTTTCTTCTAAAAAAGTTTTTGTCCTCCTTAAAATATTGTTACTATTTGTCTTTACTCATCTCAGGTGTTCACTGTCTTGTTTGTTGTTGTTGTTTAACGATTTATTTATTTGAGAGGCAGGGGGAGAGGGAGAGAGAGAATCTCAAGCTGACTCTGCAGTGAGCATGGAGTCCAATGCAGGGCTTAATATCACGACCCTGAGATCATGATCTAAGCCAAAAAGAGTTGGACATTCAATTGACTGTACAGCCCAAGCACCCCTCTCTGTCTTGTTTTAACCTCTGATATGATATGCACCCAGAAACCTTATGATAAGCAAGTTTAAAACCTGTAACTAAAATAAAATAAATAAGCTCTGGGTGATGATTTGTACAGTACAGTGGTCTGGTTACAGTTATGTGGCCACTGGAATCATTTTCGTTCTAATTATGTTCCAGAAAGTTGAGGATACTAGAAACTTAATGTAGACATAATTATCCAAGTGGGTCATGTATGTAATTATATCATCCACTTATTAGAAGCATAGTATGTTTCATTTAAATTGTTTTCCATTTAAAAACATGTATTTTTCATATTCTCAACCCTTCCTTTATAAATGAAACATACCTTATTAGTGAGTCCAAGGATATCAAGCCCATCTATACCTATGTGTTTTCTAAACCACCATGCCCACTATATGCCAGATACCATGCCACATTCATTCCTCATTAATTTTTCACAGTTCTCTAGTCTAGAAAGACTAGACTTTCTTTCAAAGTCAAAGAAGCTAAAAGCTCAGAGAGGTCATGAACTTGCCCAAAATCACACAGTGAGCATAGAAATACAGATTCAAAACTGGGCGACTCTGACTCTATAATGCATGGTACTTTGCTTCACATTAATGCTGCCTCTAACAATGATACAAAGACCATTTATCCTCATAGTAACAGTCTAGAGCAGGGATCAGCAAATTATGGCCAGGACTAGGTGCCTACTTCTGTAAATATAGTTTCACTGGAACACAGCCACACCCATGTGTTTATATACTGTTATTGTTTTTGTACTACCATGACAGAGCTGAGTAATTTACAACAGAGATCAGATAGCCTGCAACATGCCTAAAATATTTATTATCTGGCACTTTTCAGAAAAAGTTAACCTGGCCCCTGGTCTAGAACAGTTCTCAATTGTACATGAGAATCACCTGGAGAGTGTCATAAAGTACAGGTCGCTGGGTTCCACCCCCAGAGTCTCTAATTCAGAAGGGCTGGGGTGCAGATGAGCATATGTGTGGCTAAGGAGCTCCAAGGTGATGGTGATGTTCATTGCCTGGGGATTGCCCTTTGAGAATCCTGGGTCTAAAAGTAGGACTAGATGATCCTGCCCAATCTTCCATCTCCTGTAATGAAGGGCAGAGGAGGCAGATCTTACTTCTTCTCACTGCTTGTACCCTCTCTGGTCATGTGACCCTGCACAAGATTAAAAACTTCTCCAAAGAGGAAAGAAGGAGGAAATACAAAGATACTGAGACAGAAAATCAGGTACCAGGCAGTAAGAGTGAAGATACAGTTATAGAAATACATTAGAATTTCTTTTCAAATAACAAAAAAAAAATTGATAAACAGGAATATAAGAGTAGATTCAAATTTCAGGCATATATATCTTATCTGTTCTCCATTCTTGAAATAAGAGAAGTGAAATGACACTCAACACTTTCATAAGCATTTACTATGAAACAATGATTATAATTTGATATTACTGTAATAATGTCTAATTTTGATGTAATATATTGTGAAGTAAAAGAAATTAGGATACAGTTTTAAATGTTAACTCTTAATAGACATACCTTTAGAATAATCTTCTGAATTGCAATTTTGAAGCTTCTGTACTCCAAATAGTGCTGTGGTAACATTGTCTGCCAACCAAACTTTTCTCTTAGTCTAATAATATGTCTTGTCACATCATCATCCTCTGGTTCTGGTTTGGAACATTAAAAAAATATATATCTAATATAAGTGTGAGTATGGGCATCACTTAATAATGTATAATATTCCAAATATTTCTACACAGAGAAAAAATTTAAATGGAAACTTATACTTAATGTTCATACAAAGACTATATAATTGGAAGAGAAAATATAGCTTAAAATTTAATTTTAATAGAAGCTGGAGAAAGGAATATTATTTTTCCATTTAAAAAATATATTACAGGGATGCGGGGGTGGCTCAGTGGTTGAGCGTCCGCCTTCAGCTCAGGGCATGATTCCGGGGTCCTGTGATGGAGTCCCGCATCAGGCTCCCCATAGGGAGCCTGCTTCTCCCTCTGCCTGTGTCTCTGCCTCTCTCTGTGTCTCTCATGAATAAATAAATATTTTAAAAATATATATATATTACAAAAGACCTAATTTCACAATTACACAGATAGTTGGCACAAGACGACACTCAAACAGAAGCCAAATGGGGTGGAAACAGCAGGACCAGGAAAGAAGCAATGACGAGGAAAGGCAGGAATATTCTTCCTAAAGATTCTCATGCAATAGACTTCCTTCCCTTCTCCCTTCCTCCCCTCTTCCCCCTGCCCCTTCTCTCTTCCTTCCTAAAGTAGGCTCCACACCCAGCGTGGAGTCCAATGCAGGGCTTGAACTCACAACCCTGAGATCAAGGCCTGAACTGAGATCAAAAGCTGGACACTCAACTGACTGAGCCACCCAGTTGCCCCTCAGTCTTTATCTTTCTTGACCTCTTAGCAGCTAATGATTCTCTCCTTCTTGAAACACTCTCTTTTCTTGGCTTTTATTCACCATGCTCTACAGCTCGTCCCCTTAGCCCTTCTGGTTTTCTTGATAAAACTAATCATGGGAAGAGAAGCAACCCAGAAACCATGTTGGCAAAACCAGCAATGCTGTGAAGTTGTTCAAGAATTCTGGTTCTCTAGAAATCACAAACATCAACTGATCAAAACAACTTCTTAGAAACTCAGGACTAACGAGCCTGGAACTGTTGTGTAAAATGGTGTCAGGACCAGGATACAATCCTACACAACCCTAAGAGTAAATTCCTCTTTTAACTTTGTGCCTTACCTGTCTCACCCTAGTCTAGACCCTATCAGTTGCTTAAACACAGAAAGAACTTTAATGTAATTTAACTGAAAAAAAAAAGCCAGTTAATAATAAGATAGAAGGCAAAGTACTGACGCTTAGGGACAGTACAAACTGCTTATGTCCAGCTGACAGGTAAGCCATGCAGACTAGGACAGAACAGCACGTACCTGTGGAAATCAAAGTAGCGAGGTTATGACATAGGAAAACAGATCGGTAGAACCGATTAGAGTCCAGAGATAGGACCATTTACAAAAGAGAATCTAGTAAGTGAAAAAAGGCATTTCAAATAAGTAGAGCAATCATTAACTGTTATGAATCATAACGGCAAAGTGGTTAGCCATTTGGGAAACTACGCTATTATAGGCAAGCGTAAATTATAGATGGATTATGGCAGTAAGTGTGGAAAAGGAAATTATAGAAGTATTAGAAGAAAACACAGAATATATTCCTGAAAAAGAATCAAAGCATGTTAAAAAAATAATAATAATAATAAATTTGGCTTATTTAAACTTAGCAATTCAAACAGATGAAAAGCCACCATAAATAAAGCTAAAGCATAATTGTCAAGTTAGAATAAAATGTTTATAACCTATGTAAGAAGCTACGGATTAATATACCAAATATTTAAAGAGTTCTTCCAATCAATAAAAAATAAACATTTTGATAGAAAGATGAACTTATATGGAAAGACAAATGGCCAGTAAACACACCAAAAAATTTTCAACCCCATTAGTAATCAGGAAATCATAATTTAAATTACAATGAAAAGGTCATTCTCACTCATCAGACTTGCAAAAAATTAAGTTAGGAAACAGCAACTGCTGACCAGGGTATTCCTCTCATGCAATACTGCAAAAGCATAAATTAACACATCCATTCTTGATGGCAATCTGGCGGATTTAATGACAGAGACCACTGGAGAATGAAAGCAATTTAGGACAATTTTAAAATAACAATTCTTCAGAATAAGTAGTAAATTTAAGGAAAATATATATCCTCCAAAATGCTGGGGGAAAATTTTTCTAAAAAGCCAGATTAGTGCAGAATATCATAGGTATTTACTAACAACAGACAATATATTATACACCTAACATGGCAAGGTGTGGCACTATCCTTCCATGCTGGGTGCATGGTATGACCCAAAAAAGCAATTCTTTATATCAGAAATATGAGGAGACTAGCCTGTATTGCACTTTCACAGTGAGTCAAGAAAACAGGTACCAGAACTAAGGTCAGGAAATTCCAACTTTCAAGAGAAAGCCTTCCAGAGAAAAACCATGAAAAGAAAAAAAGGGAGAATGAGCAGCATAAAGACTAAATTTATCAGGGCACCTGGGTGGCTCAGCAGGTGGGCATCTGCCTTTGGCTCAGGGCATGATCCTGGAGTTCTGGGATCGAGTCCAACACTGGGCTTCCTGCATGGAGCCTGCTTCTCCCTCTGTCTATGTCTCTGACTCTCTGGCTCTCATGAATAAATAAAATCTTTAAAAAAAAAAAAAAGACTAAATTTATTGTGTCTATGTAGAGCCTGACATGGAGCTTGATCCTAGGACCCTGAGATCATGACCTGAGCCCAAGGCAACAGCCCAACTGACTGAGCCCCCCAGGCACCCCACAATATATTGTTATAGACGCAATAAAACCTCATCAGCAGGGATCCCTGGGTGGTGCAGCGGTTTGGCGCCTGCCTTTGGCCCAGGGCGCGATCCTGGAGACCCGGGATCGAATCCCACATCGGGCTCCCGGTGCATGGAGCCTGCTTCTCCCTCTGCCTGTCTCTGCCTCTCTCTGTGTGTGACTATCATAAATTAAAAAAAAAAAAAAAAAAAAAAAAACCTCATCAGCAAGCAATGGGCTGAACTTCCAGTTCCCTCACCTTCTAACTGTATAGCCTTGAACAAGCAGTATCACAGGACAGAATCTTCAGCAGGGGAAACAGTGAAGACAATAGTTAATGAAGAGTTCCAGCACTTAAGGGTAAAATTACATATCTTTAAGATAAAAATAAAACCTTTATTTTAAGAAGTTTAAAGCAGGGGCACCTGGGGGGCTCAGTTGGTTAAGCGTTTTGAGTAGTGATTTTGGCTCAGGTCATGATTTCAGGATTGTGAGATCAAGCCCACGTTGGGTTCCACTGTCCTAGGAGGCTGTTTGGGGTTCTCTCTCCCTCCCTCTGCCTCCTCCCCCCACTCTCTCTCTCAAAAAAGTTTAAAACAGAACTTCTGCTGCTTTGGAGTTTAAAATGTTTAAGTGATGATACTATTCCACCATGTGAATGTCCTCATAATGAAAGATAATATATAAAAATTGTCAAATGAGTAATACTGCTAGTAAATAGTGTGTTAATTCCAAGGAGAAGGATCACCGCAGAGTAGGGACCTTACTGAAAGCTTTATAGAAGTCTCATAAAAATGGATCTTAACATAAGGCTTGAGAGGAGCAAAAAGAGAAAACATTTTAGACAAAAAGTCGTCTTAAAAGGAAGAGAGAGTAAATTCCAAAAGCACACATCAACATGAACAACCTGAAAAGGACAGGTTACAAAAGGACACAGATGTTTTATTGTGCAAAACATCACATATGTGCATATTTCAAAGCTTTCACTGAAGTATAATATACATACAAAAAAGTACAGATATCATTCATAGGCATACAGCCTAATGTACTTTCAGACATTAATATACCCTCGAACCAGCACACCAATCAAGAAAAAAAGCAACACTAGCACTCCTGAAGTCTGCCTCGAAACCCTGCCCAGTTCATCCCATTTCCACAAAAGTAACCACTGACCTGATTTCTAAGATTAGAGATCAATTCTTTCTAGTGTTTATGTATTCTTCTATACCTAGCTTACTCTGGTCAATACTGTGGTGTGTGCTTCTGCATACACAAAATAATGCCATATGTTTTATGGATGTATTAGTTACCTATTGATGTATAAGCAGCTATCCTAAAATTTAGAGATTCAAAACAAATATGTATTATCTCACACTTTCTATGGGTTAGGAATTCAGTTTTCCATGAGGTTGCAATCAAAATGTCAGTTAGGACTACAATCAATCCTCTGAAGGCTTTCCTGGAGCTGGAGGACCCCTCTCCTGGACAGCTCCAGCACATGGCAATGCACACAGGTCATCTCAGCTTTTCCTCCACATGGACCTCTCTGTAGGGTTGTGCAAATGTCTCACATGACACTGGTGTCCCTCAGAGAGTGAGCTGGAAGAGCATGTAGTAGAAGGGACTACTATGCCTGTTATGACTTAGTCTTGGAGGACACACCATCATTTCCACCGCCACATTCTACTCTGTAGAATTGTAGACTATCATATCCACTGTATTACTAGTTAGAACTGAGTCACTAAGTCTGGCCTTCATTTAAGGGAAAGGAGTAAGGCTCCACCTTTTGAAGGATGGAGTATCAAAACACACATGGACACATTTTTAAACTCCCACAGTAACTATAAATGTAGACAATCCATGGAAAGGACAGTCACCCATGTCAAGGTGACTATCAGCAGGACCTCCTGTAACTGAGAACAGGGAGTGGAAGGGGGAGCACCTTGAGCTAACTTGTACCATTTTACTTCTGTACTTGCTTCCTGTAGCCATGTAACAAACTACCACAAACTGGTGCTAAGACACTACATGTTACATGGGTCAGGTGTCTAGCAAATTTCAGCTAGGTCCTGTGCTCAGGATGTCACAGGGCTGAAATGAACATGTGAGTGGATGATGCCCTCATCTGGAGACACAGCTAGGGACAGAACTGCCTCCTAGCTCCCCTAGGTTGTTGGCAGAACCATTTCCTTGTGGCTGCATGATGAGGCCTCCATCTTCTAGCTAGCGGCTGGCCAGCTACTACTGTTGGCCCCTCTCCACAACCCCTTCAAAGGCAGCAGTGTGGCATCTACTACTGCTCTGGTCTTTTTTAAAGGTTCGTCAGATTAGGGCAGGCTCACCCAGGAAAATCTCCTTTTGATTAACAAGAAGTCAGCTGATTAGAGGTCTTATTACATCTCAACAATGTGAGAGAGACTGACCTAGTCCTAGAAGCAATGCTCCACCATACTCACAGATTTTGCATAACTCACCGGGAGGGAAGGGAGTAGACAAGGCATGAACCACCACACTCATGTGGTTTTGTGCTCTGGGAGGCATTTATCATAGTGAGGAACTTCTTTTTTTAAAAAAACGAAGTCTGGTTAAGTGAGGAAGTTTAGGTGTCAATAGTTTTATGACTAATCTGCCTTGGACCATGGTATATTGGTGAAACTTAGAAAAGTTTTCCTTTTCCTGTCAAACTTAATCAAACAAATAAGAATTTCAGGTACAGAGAAAGCACAAACTGGAAAACATTAGTGAGGAAAATCAGTGTAAATGAATTATTTATTTGGGAATTTAAACTTTATGTCAAAGACACAAAAGAATTAAATTTAATGATACCACAAAATCTTACTCAAAGGATAAAACAAAGCCATACAACTTTATTTATAATTCTGTAACAGTAACCTTCAGAGATTGTTTCTAAGAACATAGTGTACAATTTTCCAATCTATTGATATTTTAGGTTTTCAAAAAGATTTTTAAAAAACTAACAGTTCTTTAAGCAACCAAACACATAAAATTCAGTAAGATTGTTTCTTCTAAAGTCAGTGTTCTATTCAAACACATAAAACCACAAAATTATCAGGAAAAAAATGTGGTATCTTCTAAACAATCTGGGTCAGTGATACTACGTACCTATTCTATCATATGACACAAGCCTTTTTTTCTTAAATTCTGGACAACCATGAGTTTGATCCTTTTTTCCCTTTGGTTTCTCTTCCTTCTTATGAGAAACTGGTTTTGAAGATTCTTGTTGAATTCTACTTTTTTGAAAGTAATCTGAAAACAAAAGCATTATTAACTGAGAAACCAGCAAGAGCTATAAATAATACCAGGGCAATTCTACACACCAGGTCATACAGTCAGTCGATCATGAAATAATCTCAGTTTTGAAGAGCATGGGTTCAGAGTTAGACTGCCTTCGTTCCAAGCAGTTAGAAGCTTTACCACTCAGTTCTGTGATTTATTTCTTAAGTAACCCATCTACCTTTCTTTACCCACCTGTGAAACAAGATCTGTTACAGTAAGAACCTCATAGGGTGTTACAAGGATTAAGTTAATCAATGTTTACAGCACACAGTGTGTACAAAGATAGATGTTAATTTTATCATTACAAGAAGTCTTTAAAATGTGAATTCTCATGCAAAAAAATAACAAAATCCTTTTGTTAATTCTAATTTGCTAACTGCAGCCAAAAAATGCTTAGATACAAATGTAAAAAAGATTCTTCTGTTTCTCAGATTCTTCCCTGACTTACCTGATTCGTGGATTCTCAGCATGAAGAAGAATGGGAAATTACTGAAAATGCAGTTTTTCAAAAGCTAATAAATTTTACACTTTTTCATTGATTTAACAGAGATTTATGTGGTATACAGCACAGAGCTTCAATTGAGTAGGGATGAGACAGAATTACAAACAAAACGAGTAGAAGTGAGATAGCCAGCAAAGTTCTACTTCACCCAATAAAACTAAATGAGAGGAGAGACAAGACAGAGGATAAGAGAGAGAGAAAGAAGACATCCTATTTGTATAATCAGAGAGCACACACCCATCCTGCTCCACGAAATCAAATGTTGAATGAATGGTAAGGTTTTTCATTGACAGGGCTAGGGGTGAGAGAAAGGTCTTGTTCAGGAGACCACACAAGGAAATGTGTGCTTCAGTGGAAAGTCTGAGAGCGAACCTTGCAAACCTTCCTTTCTCCCTAAAGGCTCTTCCAAGAGTTTCTCACACTCCCTCCCAAGCCTTAATTGGAACCCAGAGACTTCCCAGACCTCAGGAATGTGCAGCCCTCCCAAACAATGGTTGTTGACATGCCTGCACTCCAAATGCCTCCAAAAGCCTCCACAGGGCTTGTTTCCCTCCCTGCTCCTACTCACCACTTCCAAATCCTTACAACTCACCCTAAAAAAAAATCCTACTCCCACAAAGCTCAAGCTTTTCATGGCATCATATTCTTCATCTTTGCTGGCCTCTCTGCCAACTGCCTGGCCACTCAACTGCTCTGGAGTCCTGACTCAGGGAGGGCTTACTCTGGCTTCAGCCAACCACTCCTGAGATTACCCACTCGAGCCTGTCAGCACCAGCCTCTCTCCTAACCTGCTCAGAACTCCCAATTTTCATTAGCTCATCAGCACCTCCAGTTCACGGCCCCATTACTATCCATCCTCCTTCTGTTTATTTTCATGTCTCTTTATCCCACAGAAATTACATTGTCTTTCAACAACACTCTGGCCAATACCCTCAACTCTTTTATCTTCTCTCCATGGCAGAACAGTGGCCCTGGAAGAACCCAACTCTATGTGCTCAGTATGCCTACGTCTGCACAGCCCAGCGCTGTTAGACAAATCCACAAATGAGTGGATTGGTAACTTCCGAAATCCACTTTAATTAATCACAAACTGACCCTGAACACTAACCTGAAATCCTGTTTGCCTGGCTCACCTGCCCTTCTGGCTTTTCAACCTAGCTCAGTCTCCATGCACTACAAACCCCGAACCTGCACCTCCAATCTCTCTACTTCACCTGACCCTCATGCCTACTTCCCCAGGCACATAAAGTCATCAGATGGGAATTCCTTCAACATGCCTGTGCTAAGTCAGCCGAGTCCACCCCAGCACCATCCTTTCCTATCTGACTTCATAAACGAGGTGTTTCTCTCCCCATCCAAACCAATCCTTTCAGCCTTTCATTTGGACCCCACCCCTCTCATTCCTACAGCATTAACCATTCCTCTTTTCCTTTGTGTATCCAGCTTCCACCATAGAGCTTGAGCTGCCATCAAGTTTCACCTGCTCCTAGACCACACTTCCCTCTAGTTGGTGAGTTCTATCTCACCTTTCTTCACAACGTTATCAGTATTGTTACTTTTGACATCTTTTTTAAAATTAAGATATAATTGACAACATTACTTTCAGGTGCACAACACAGGATTTGTTATTTGTACATATTGCAAAATGATCATGAGTCTAGCTAACATTAATCACACAGTTGCAATTTTTTCCTTGTGATGAGAACTTTTAAGATTTACTCTTAGCAACTTTGAAATTTACAACACACTATCATTAACAATCACCATGTTGTATGTCCTGTCCTCATCATTTTTAACTAAAAATTTATGTATTTGACCACTTTCCCTCATTTTATCCACTCCCAACCCCTGCCTCTAGAACCACCTGTTCTATCCATGAGTTTGGTGTTTTTTTCGATTCCACCTGTAAGTGAGATCATATTGTCATACTTTGTCTTTCAATTACTTATTTCACTTGGTACAATGCTGCCAAGGCCCATCTATGTTGTCACAAATGGCAAGATCTCATTTTCTTATGACTGAATAATATTCCATTGTGTATACATATCACAGCTTCTTTATCCATTCATCCATCAAGAGATAGTTTATTTCTGTCTTGGAAGTAACATTGCAATGAATGTGGGGATATAATACAGCTTTCTGAGAGTTTTCGTTTCTTTTAAATAAATATGAAGAAAAGCAATTACTGGATTATATGGTAGTTCTAATTTCTTGAGGAACCTCCATACCATTTTCCACAGTGGCTCCCATCAACTTATGTTCCCACCAACAGAGCACAAAGGGTTCCCTTTTCTCCACATTGTTACTAACACTAGCTCTTATCTTTCGATAATAGCCATTCTAACAAGTGTGAGGTAAACAACTCATTCCAGTTTTGATTTACATTCTCCTGATGATTACCTTGGCCATCTGCAGGTCTTTGGAAAAATGTCTATTCAGGTCCTCCGTTTTTAGTTGGATTAGTTTGGGTTTCTTTTGGCTATGTATGAGTTCTTTATATATATTTTGGATATGACACCCTTATTAGATACATAATTTGCAAATATTTTCTCTCATTTCATAGTCTTTTCATTTTGCTGTTTTCCTTCAGTGTGCAGATTTTTGGTTTGATAGAGTCTCAGTTGTATTTGCTTGTTACTTTTGCTTTTAGTATGAAATCCAAAAATAGATCACTGCCAAGACCAATCATCCAGGACATTTCCACCTATGTTTTCTCCTAGGAGTTTCATGCTTTTAATGTATTGTTGAATTTGGTTTGCTAATATTTTGTTGAGAAATTTTGCATGTTCCTCAGGGATATTGGCCTTTAATTTTCTTTTCCTATGGCAACTTTGTCTGATTTTGATATCGGGGTAATAATGACCTTGTAAACTGAGTTTGGAAGTGTTCTTACCTTTGGAAGAATCTGAGAAGGATAGGTATTAATTCTTCTTTGAATGTTTGGTAGCATTCATCAGTAAAGCCAACTGGTCTTGGACTTCTGTTTGTGGATTACCGATTCAAATTCTTAATAGTGACTGTTCTGTTCAAATTTTCTATTTCTTACATGATTCAGTTTTGGTAGGTTGTAGGTTTCCAGGAACTTGTGCATTTATTCAGGGTTATCCAATTTGTTGGCACATAAAATTGTTTATAGTGCCTCTGATCCCATGGTATCCATTGTAACATCTCCTCTTTCTCGTTTTATATATTTGAGTCTTTTTGCACTTATGTGATTCTTGCTAAAGGTTTGTCAAGTTTATCTTTTCAAAGAATCATCTTTTAGCGTCATTGGTCTTTTCTATTGTCTTTTTAGTCTCTTTCATTTATTTCTGCTCTGATCTGTTATTCTTTTCCTTTTACTAACCTTTGGCTTTGTTCTTTTTCTACTTCCTCAATTGTTTGAGATTTTTCTCATTTATCCAAGTAGGCCTGCACTATGAACTTCTCTCTTCTAACTACTTTGCTGTATCCTGTAAGTTTTGGTATGCTCTGATTGCACTTCCATATTTATTTGTCTCGGGTGTTATTTCTTTGATTTCTTTGGCCCTTGTTTAGTAGCATGTTGTTTAATGTCCACGTTTGTGAATTTCCCAGTTTTTTTGTTGTTTTTTTCCCCAGTTTTCTTTTTGGAACTTATTTCTAGTTTGTTTTTACCATTGTGGCAGAAAAGATGCTTGACAGGATTTCAATCTGCTTAAATTTATTAAGACTTGTTTTGTGGGATCCCTGGGTGGCGCAGCAGTTTGGCACCTGCCTTTGGCCCAGGGCACGGTCCTGGAGATCCGGGATCAAGTCCCACGTCGGGCTCCCGGTGCGTGGAGCCTGCTTCTCCCTCTGCCTGTGTCTCTGCCTCTCTCTCTCTCTCTCTCTCTCTGTGACTATCATAAAAAAAGACTTGTTTTGTGACCCGTTGTATGATGTAACCTGGCGAATGTCCTTCCTACGTACACTTGAGATGTGTAGTCTGCTGCTTTTAGATGAAATGCTTTACTACATCTGTTAAATCCATTTGGTCTCTCATGTTAAGACCAATGTTTCCTTATTGTAGGAGGGATTTTCTATTTTATTTTTTTGTCTGATCTGTCCATTGACATTAAAGTCCTCTACTCTTCCTGTCTTGTTATCTCTTTTAGGTCTGTCAATATGTATTAATTGCCCCAACATTGAGTTCATATTTACTAGTGTTATATCATCTTCCTGTATTGACCCCCTTATCATTATATATTGACTTTTTTGTCTCTTATTACAGTCTATTATGACCACAGCTTCTGGTTTCCATGTGCATGGAATATTTTTTCCATCCTTTCATTTCAGTAGTGAATGTTTGTACAAACTGAAGTGAATCTCTTGTAAGCCATATATAGATAGGTCTCATTTGGGACACCTGAGTTGCTCAATTAAGCGTCTACCTTTGGCTCAGGTCATGATCTCAGGGTCTTAGGGTCAAGCCCTGGGTTGGGCTCCCTGCTCAGCAGGGAGACTGTTCTCCCTCTCCCTCTGTGCTGTTTTTTCAAATAAACTTAAAAATATATATATGTCTTGCTTTTTTATCATTCATTCATTCATTCATTCATTCATGAGACACAGAGAGAGAGAGAAAGGCAGAGACATAGGCAGAGGGAGAAGCAGGCTCCTCATAGGGAGCCTGATGTGGGACTTGATCCCAGATCTGGGATCATACCCTGAGCTGAAGGCAGACACCCAATCACTGAGCCACCCAGGCGTCCCTAAGTCTTTTTTTTTTTTTTTAAATCCATTTGGCCACTCTAGATCTTCTTTTTGGATAATTAGTACATCTACATTTAAATTTAAGTTGTTTTACGTAGCTTTCATTAATTAATTAATGATAATTGATTTCCAGCTGTTTTTTAATTTCTTTGTTCCTTTCTTCTTCTCTTGCCCTCTTCATTTGTGAGCTGATGGTTTTCTACAGCATATTCTTACATCCCTCTTTTGTGAATCTACATAGGTTTTTGCGTTGCTCTCACCATGAAACATACATAAAACAACTTAAACTTATAACAATTTAAGTTGATAGCAACATAAATTTGAATGCATTCTAAAACTATTTTTAATCCTCCATCCTACATTTTACATCTTTTGATGTTCACAATTTACATCTTTTTATCCTGTGTATCCATTAACTAAATTTTGCATTTATGGTTCTTTTTACTACTTTTATCTTTTAACCTTCATACTAGGACATAAGTGATTAACCTACACCCCCCCCCAACATTAATCTGACAGACTGTGGGTACACAGTATGCTATGCTCAGTATGCTATCTCTGCTCTGTGCCCTGGGATGGGCACTAAGAACTATTTCTCCACTTGCAACAGTTCAGCAGACTCACATGTGCAAACCCCATGGTTACCAAAGCCAGGAGTTCAAAAGGGTCTCCTGATGGCAGACACAAAAATCAGGGTGCAGCATCAGTGCACAAGCTCCCTCCTCAGGAGATTCCAGGGACCCAGAATGAGGCAGAAGGAAAGTACCAAGATGGTGCCCATTGGCCTCTGTCCCCAGACAGCACTTCAGCCAAACAAGAGGCCAGCTAGCTCTGCAGGCTGAAGCTATAGGACAAGCCAATAGACTCCTTTTTCAGAACAACCTGGGGTGTGTCTCAGTCTTGTGTGTGTGCTGGGCCCTGGGTGGAGCCAATTAAGAACTCTTTCTCCCCTTATTACAGGCCTACGGGACTTGTGAGTGTAAGCACCTCTGGCCACCAGTCAGGCCATCTAGAGGTATCCCAAAGGTGGCGGTCACAAAAATCAGGGTGCCAGATGAGTGTATATATTCTATTCTGGGAGAAAATGGTGGCTTGGAGCAAGGGAGAGGGTAAGGATGGCATCTGCCAGCCTCCATCTTGGAAAGCATTTCAGTGGGCCCTTGGGTGTGTGTTTCAGAAGCCTGACCCTCAGAGTTAGAACAAATAGGCTTCTTTCACTGAACAACTGGGAACTTTTTAGTCTCCCACCTGTCTGTGTTCTAGGCTCTGGGGTGGCAAGTCTGCATGAGCCCTTAAGAACTGTTTCTCAGTTCAGTATAGCCTTGTAGGTCTCATAGATTAAAGCCCTGGGTTTCAAAGCTAGCTGTTTTGGGAGCTCATCTTACAGGCATAGATCTTAAAAGTTGAGGGGACCAATGTAAGGGTTCCAACTCTTTGCTCCTCAGGGAGATCAGGATTCTGAGTTTCCTCCTGAATGTGGATTGCTACACTGTGGGTAGGGTTTACAGTGAGATTGTGTCTTGGCCTCTCCTAACCATTTTGAAACAGCTTTTTTCTTTATTCACCCAATGTGCAGGAGTTGGTCAGCCAATTTTGGGGTGTTTTCTAGAGGAAACTGCCACATATGCAGCTGTAGATTTGGTGTATCTGTGGGAAGAGGTAAATTCAGAATATTTCTACATCACCATCTTCAACCAGGACCTACCCCCATTTCTGATATAATTTTTTCCTTTAGCTTTGGTGATACCCCACACCCATCCTCTTGCTCATCGTTCTCTCTAGCTTGATTCTGACCAACCCATGTGTCTACTGCAGCCATCCTTCTTTGGACCAGAGGTGCTACAGTTCTTTGGCTCACTTCATACACTTTCCTTTAGGCAATATCACCCATGGCCATGCCTTAAGTTTCCACTCATATAGTTATTCCAAATGCATCATCTCAGCCCTGGCTTCTCTGAGCTCCAGACACATAGAGTCAACTGCTTCTATGACATCCCCACTAGAATGGACCAAAGGTAGTTCAAATTCAACATGCCCCAAAGTGAACCCTGATCTGTCCCCAGACCCCACAAATCCTGACCTTTCTTCAGGGCCTTGTATCTCAGAGAATAGCATCACTATTCATTATATCAAACAAACCAGAAACCTAACTATCATCTTTGACACCACTTCTCTCACCAACTCATCATCCTAATCGATAATCCTGCCTTCAGATATCCAAAGCCTCTTAACTGAGCTCCTTATCAATTCTTGTTCCCCTCCAATCTATTCCTTAGTCTGCAGCCAGAGTGATCTCTGCAAAGCAAAAATCTGATCATGTTAATTCTGTGCAAAACCTTTCTGTGGTTTTTATCTTCATAGTATAATGCCCTGCATCCTTAACAAAGCCAAAAAGTCATTGCTTTGCCTGGCTCTTGTATTCCTATCCAGTCTTGTATTTCTGAGCCCTCTTTACTGAGGAAAATAACAGAAGGACCAGAGTACTTTTACTTTTCACTTTGCTGGAAAGGAAGCTTAGTCAGCCCTACAAATTGCTGTAAGGTCCAGGTACTCCCTGTTTTAATCTGTCAGATAAAACATCCTTGCTCAATGTCTACCAGTAGTTCTTAAGGCTCCTTCTGAAAAAACATACTCATATTCAGACAGAGACTGATTAGTAGGCAATTGCACATACATCTGAAAAACAACAACTTAAAGGACAGACAGAGGAATAAAGATTCATGAAATAGACATAAAAGATCAGCTAGAAAAGTAGAAAGAAAGCCAAGACAGTAGTCTCCTCAAAAGTCAAGAGAAAAGGAAGTGGTCAAACGAATAAAATTTTGCAAACTAGTCTAGTAAAGAAAGATTATGTACAAATTAATTCTTTTTACAAGGAATTAACCATGTGGAGGTATTTGGTGACACTGCAGTCTTCTGAGTAGAATGAAGAAGTCAAACCCACCCAAGCAGGGAACAAGAAGGAAGTGGAGGGGGAAGGCTGAGGCAACACTTTCAAGAGGCCTGATCTCATCATGTGAAAAGGGAGCAATGGCCCAACAATGCTTCTGGGTCATTTTAAGACAGGTGAGCCGTAAGCCTACAACACATTAATGCACAGACAGAAAAGAGCTATTAAAAAAGAAGATGAGAGAGATGACATATGGACCTCACATTCCTGAAGATGTAGCAGAAAAGGAGCTCCAGATGTGAGGCAAGTACTAAAATGGGGCCGGGGAGCTGCAAGTTAGATGTTTCCATTTGGTTACTTCTATTTTTAATTTTCATTTTTTATAAAGTAGGAAGCATAATCAGGTAGTAGAAGGCTTATGGTTAAACTGTGACAGTGTAAAGAGATGCTGTGAGGAATGACAGGGAAAGTTAAAAGGAGACATAAAAGGGCACCAGGCAGTGCCCCCTGTCCCACTGATGCTAGAGACTGTGACTCAGGAAAAAGAAGGTACCCACGTGATTGTGAAAGTTTTCTGCAAAAAGGCTCAGCAGTATGAGGGTGAATGCAGAGAACATTGACAATCACGCTGATTAGAGTTGAAGTTTTGTCAACTCAGGAGCAGAGAAGTGGAAGAGTTAAGGACATCACTAACAGACTGACTGCTGGAGGGAGAAGGGGGCCATGGGTGGAGACGAAAGGGCAACCCTCATAAAAGTGAGGAAAGAAAAGAGCTGGATCAAAAAGGAAACGTGGTTAAAAAACTCTTTTACATCCTGTTAATGGTGCATTTGGGACCGGTGGAAGGAAGAAGACAATGAAGGCACACAGAGGAGGAATCGGTGCCGTGGCAGACAAGGGCACCAACCAGGTCACAGCGCAGCCAGGAGGCTCTGAGGCCCTCAGGGGAGGCCCGGCCCAACCTCTTGGTCCTCCCATCATGCAAACCCTGAAAGACAGGGTGTTTGGGAAAGAGTGATGTTAACTCTAAGTTGGTCCAAAAATGTCAGACATTCTTGGCGTGGCAGTGGTATCACTGCTGCTGTTTTTACCATGATGACCAGTACTTAGGTTTTGTTCCCTTTAAGAGGGACATGCTCTGTATCTGAAGATATCACCAACTTATGACTAATGAAATCAGTGAAGTTCCGATAATTTGGAAGTAGACTAGTATTTCAACATAGTTCACTTGTTTTCTTAATTTAATGCTATGAAAACTACTTTCCATCTCCACAAAAGAAAACCTGGCATGCCTGGATAGTAATCTTGATAGATGTCTTCTGTTTCCTCTGACTTCAAGGGTACAGAAAACGTTCTAAATGTTTTATGTTTCAAGGTTTCTTTTTCTGCTAGTTTAGCTGGTTCACTTTCCGATGGTATGACAGCTTCATACTCTTGCTCTTCGTATTTTAGAAGTCTAATATGACAAAGAAAATAAGATACTATGGTTAACATTCTCTAGAACTTAAAGTTTAAATCTTTATACTCTACAATAAAATATCTATCCCTTCAAGCAATTTTTTGAAAGACAATTTAAAAAGCAGATCTGAGGGCACCTGGGTGACTCAGTCAGTTAAACGACCAACTCTTGATCTCAGTTCAGGTCTTGATCTCAGGGTGATGAGTTCAAGCCCCACTGCGGGCTCCACGCTGGGGGTGGAGCCTACTTAAAATTTTTTTTAATTTATAAATAAATAACATAAAAAGCTGATCTGAAACATGGAGAGTCTAGTTAAATGCAAAAGAGGTCTGATACTATTACTGAAATGTTAATGCTGGAAAGAATTTAAGAATCCTCATCTAACTTAAAAGAAATGTTACCTAATTAGCAGCTGAGTGAGGTCAGAATACATTTTTTTGAAACTCAATACTCCTATATTACTCTTCTTTATAAAACCACCACCATCACCAACCCTTATCAAGACTAAAACCAAAATCTTCCCATAATACATTACCCAACTATTTGTAAATGTTAGAAAACCTTTTCATTACAACAGAATCCAAAACCAATGCCTGAAGCTAACTAATGCCACAGACCATGTTATTATAAGATGGAGGAACTTCAGCATTTGTAGATCCTCACGTGCTGCTCAGTGGGCACAACTACCTATTGATATATTGCACAAAAAATACTTAATCACATGAATAAGAAGGCAAACTTTCTCTTCAAAGAGACAGCATGACTTCACACTTGCTCATGGGTCTTTATTCTTAAATTCTCCTCCCTTGAGCACTCAGAGTCCCTTGGTTTATAAACACCTTGAACAGTTTCCTCTTCATTAAAATGTCTAATCCATATCTTTTGTTGTTGATTTTTTATACTGAATTATTTCAGTATAAAAAAAATTAAACATTTTCTTAAAAATGTTTAGGAGTTCTTTTCACACTTTATATAGTAATCTGTTGTTATTTCATATGTGCTGAAAATGTCTTCTGGTTTGGACTCACCTTCTCGCTTTATGAAGTCTTCGTTCTTCCCTTTAATATAACTATCTTTGCATCTACAATTTGTGTTTATTCTTCAGAAACCTGTCCTTACTCCAATCTTGACAAAATTCTCTTACTTTTTCCTAATAGTTTTAAAGTTTTGCCTTTCACAATTCATCCTTGAGTTCGGGGTGTGATGTGAGGGGCAAATCCAATTCTCCCCACTCCCACCCCGTAAGGTAATGCAATTGTCACTGCACATTACTCAACATCCCCATCCTTTCTTTCCCTGACCTGTAACACCAAGTCTGCATCACTCCAAATGTATACAATTATCCACCCCTGGTTCTTTGTCTATCCTTGTTTTTCTATCACACTGCTTTTTTTTTTAAAGATTTTATTTATTCGAGAGAGAGAGAGAGAGAGAGAGAGAGAGAGAGAGAGAGAGAGAGACAGGCAGAGGGAGAAGCAGGCTCCATGCAGGGAGCCTGACTTGGGACTCGATCCCAGGTCTCCAGGATCACCCCTGGGCTGAAGGCGGCACTAAACCACTGAGCCACCTGGGCTGCCCTATCACACTGCTTTAATTGCTTAAAGTTGTCATAGCTGTAGGTTCAAACCTCAGATTTTTTTTTCTTAAAGAGGGCTTACATATCCTTGGCCTTTTCATTTTCCATGTAAATTCTGTTGCATTCTCAATTAAATTTTGTAGTTTTCTCCACAAAGGTCAAACACATAAATTTAAAAATGATTTTTCCTAGGTACTGGATTTTTCATTACTATTACACAAATGGTAGTTATAACTAAAATTAAATTTTCAATCTATTGTTGGACTATAGGAATGAAATTCGCTTACACTGATTTTAATCTAGCAGCCTTGCGAAATAAAATTCAATTATAAAACTTCGTAAATTCTTCCATACTTTTTTAGACATCAATCATCTATAACTGATTACGATTTGTTTCTCCTTTTTCAAACCTTCCAGTTTTCATTTCATCTTTTTGTCTTATTGCCTTATGACCTTAATAGGATGTCACATATAAGTGGCAATCACAAGTATCCTTATCACTTTTCTCAATTTAAGAGGGATATTTTTAAGACTTGTTAAAATATTTGCTTCAGGTTTTTTGATAAATGCCCTTAATCATATAGTCTGCCACGGGTTTTTATTAAGAGACAATGCATTTTATCAAATGCTTTTCTTCCTTTAATCTATTAATAGTTATTGGTACTGATGCACTTTCTAATGTTAAACCAACCTTGCATTTTCCAGATAGGCTACTCAATTTGATCTTGGTATATCATCCACTTGTATATGCAAATGTAACCTGTAGGTTAATATCTTATTTAGGGTTTTCTGCTTCTAAGGTTGTGAATGAAACTAACTTAGAAGATTGTATAAACTGACTGACTGGTGGCACAGTCAGTGCCACTCTTGGTTTTGGCTCAGGTTGTGATCTCAGGGTCATGAGATCAAGCCCTACCTTGGGCTCTGGACTCAGCATAGAGTCTGCTTAAATCTCTCTGCCCTGGGATCCCTGGGTGGCGCAGCGGTTTGGCGCCTGCCTTTGGCCCGGGGCGCGATCCTGGAGACCCGGGATCGAATCCCACGTCGGGCTCCCGGTGCATGGAGCCTGCCTCTCCCTCTGCCTATGTCTCTGCCTCTCTCTCTCTCTCTCTCTCTCTCTGTGACTATCATAAATAAATAAATGAATGAATGAATGAATGAATGAAATTTAAAAAAAATCTCTCTGCCCTTACCCCCATGTAGATGCATACATATCCTCTTTCAAATCAATTATCTTACATATATATATATATATATATATATATATATATAAAAGATTGTACAAGCAATCCTAGCTCAATTTAAGGACTATTTTCTTTTTCTGTTGTGTGCAAGAAGTTGTATAAGATTGTAATTATCCATTTATTGAATTTCTGTTAGAACTTATAAACCTAGTAGAAACTCAAAATCTCTGGAAATCTGCCTAAGCCTGGTATGTGTGGTCTGTGGGGAAGGGGTAGGTGGGGAGGCAGTCATGATTCAGAATTACAAATTCAACAATTTCAGTGGATAAAAAAGAACAAAATCTTGCCATTTGCAATGATGTGGATGGAATTTGAGAGTATTGTGCTAAGCAAAATAAGTCAGAGAAAAATACTGTATGATTTCACTCATATGTGGAATTTGAGAAAAAAAAATGAGTAGAGGGGAACAAAAGAGAGGCATATCAAGAAACAAGACTCAACTCTAGAGAATACACTAATGGTATCAGAGGGGAGGATGAGGAGGGATGGTGAAAACAGGTGATAGGGATTAAGGAGTACAACTGCCCTGATGAACTTTGGGTGTTATTCGGATACTGAATTGTTGCATCATACACCTAGAACTACTATAACACTAAATGTTAACTAATTAGAACTTAAATAAAAAGTTTTAAAAGTTCACCTTGCCTATTACTTATTGAGCCTGTTTTGTTCATACTTTTCTTAAAACTTTTACATTTTGTTTCAGACTAATTGCCATACTTAATTTTCTCATCCTTAAAAAAAATTGAGGGAAAGAGAAAGAGCATGAGTGGGAAAGAGCAGGAGCAGTGAGGAGGGGCAGAGGGAGAGGGACAAGCAGGCCCCTACTCTCCCCTGCAACCTGGCAGACTGACTCAGGGCTCGATCCCAGGATTCCAGGATCATGATCTGAGCCAAAATCAGATGCTTAACCAACTGAGCCACTCAGGTGCCCCAATTTTCTCATCTTTTTAACTGCAAATAGTTCTGTGCTAATGTATTTCCCATTTCCCACCTCCTTGGTGATGGTTATAGAGCCACTGCCCGGCACCACTCCGCTCCCCTTGCATTTGTGTTTTAGGAGGCAGTATATAAAGTGAACACATGCTAAGTGGTGTTTCCTAGAGCTGTGCAAAGTCACTTGTGACTTTCTTTTTCCTGGTTGATTCTGTCAAAGGTCTGCCAATTTGACAGCTGTTGCTCTCCCTGATTTTCTCTATCTTTGATTTCTATTTTGTTAATTTCTGATACTATATCTCTTTCCCTCAATTTGTTTTTTGGTTTATTCTGTTCAATATTTTCCCCTTACTACAATGGATTGTTAGGTCATGAATTTTACAGGCTATCTTGTTTGCTAATGTAAGTTGTAGGACTATAAATTTCTCTCTGTGCAGCTGAATCAGCTATACCACACCACTTAAATGTGACAGGGTTAGTGGGGCAGGTTCAGCTCCTTCCTTTCTTCGTTTCTTGCTTTTCTATTATTAGTTCTATACGGTTTCCTCCTTTCATCAGAGGGAGTCACTCAGAAAAGTATCTGTTTTCAGACATTATATTTCATTTCCAAATGTAGAGTGGTTTTCTAGTTAACCTCTTGTAACTGATGTCTACTGTGATAAAGGAGTATATGATCTATTGAGATGCTTTGAGAATTTGTTCAAAGGAGTTTTATGGTCCACAAAAGTGAAGTCTTGTAATTGTTCCCTATGACCCAGAAGAGAATATGGAGGCACCGTTTTACTTTTCATCTGTTGGTATCCTTTTGCTTTCCAACATGTTTCCATACATGCATTTTTTTTTTAGTTTTTTATTTATGATAGTCACATAGAGAGAGAGAGAGAGGCAGAGACATAGGCAGAGGGAGAAGCAGGCTCCATGCACCAGGAGCCCGACGTGGGATTCGATCCCCGGTCTCCAGGATCGCGCCCTGGGCCAAAGGCAGGCGCTAAACCGCTGCGCCACCCGGGGATCCCTCCATACATGCATTTAATCCAGTTTGACATTTAAAATACACACACACACACACACACCCAAGTCTAGCCCATTAGCATTTGTTGTGATTATAGGCATTTTGGAATTTATATATATCTTATTTTTTTGTCTATGTATCCCTTTTCTTATCTTTACTTTCTATCTCTACCTTTTCCTTTTTCTTCTGGAGAACTTCCTCGACTTTATCTTTCACCTATTCTCTCAATCTCCATTTCTGCTATTATATAATTTCTAAAAGCTATTTTTCCCCAAACGTTCCCTAATTCTTTTAGGACTTCATTTATTCACTCATGAGAGACTGAGAGGCAGAGACACAGGCAGAGGGAGAAGCAGGCTCCCCATGGGCAGCCTGATGTGGGACTCGATCCCGAGATCACCACCTGAACCAAAGGCAGACAATCACTGAGCCACCCAGGTGCCTTATTTTTTATTCTCCTAATGTTAATTCTTCCGTCTCCTGACAACCTAGGATAGGATTGAGCTGGGTGTTACTGAACTTTTCTTCTCCCTACACAGTATATTTTTTCCAGGCTTCTGTGATTTAGTTTCTGTCAAATGATCCTTTCATATTTAAGAATCATCACTGAGATAGCAATGAGACCATTCTTCATGCTCTGGTGGAATCTGTCAACTGGTAGGTTTCACTGTGGGATAATCTGAGGCTTGTTGTTTTCCAATTGGCCTTAACTATAGATCTTTCTTGTTGGCTGGTCAGTTTCCCAGAGGATAATGTGCTTAGTTAGATGTTGGCTGTGAGCTTTCTCAAAGTCCAGCAGAGAAAGAATACTAAGGTTATATAATTTGGGTACAGTAACATACTCTTAGTTGTG
The DNA here is from genome assembly GCF_905146905.1 of Nyctereutes procyonoides. Taxonomy (NCBI): domain Eukaryota; kingdom Metazoa; phylum Chordata; class Mammalia; order Carnivora; family Canidae; genus Nyctereutes; species Nyctereutes procyonoides. The sequence continues at coordinate 12,450,266 of NW_026575044.1, forward strand.
TTTGGTGTCCCCACATCCTGGATCTCGTCTGTTGGAATGAAAGAAGAAACATTCTCTTGGCTGAGTGAGATTAAGGAAGGGGATCTGTGTTCTAACTGCTGCTTCTACAAACTTTCAGGTTACTGCTTTCGCTGCCACTGCTGCTGCCACTGCCACTTTGAGAGGAGTCCTGAGTATCTAGTAGCATCCTTACAGGTGGGAGGTGATGTGGGGGCAAGGATGAAGCAGTCACTTCTGGGCTTCACTCCCTGCCACCTTAGGTTTGCACTGTCTGCTCTGCAAAATCAGTAATCACTTATCCTTCTGTTTCCAAGCTTCCAAAACTACACTGGTAGCTCCCATGTGCTTTTGTCTCCTCTCTCCTCCTTTTGTGTGTTTATTCTCACAATCCCAAATTTTGATCATTTGGTGGGATTTCAGAAAGGACACAGTAAGAACATGAGTTTAGCCCATGAGATTTAAACAGAGGTCAGTATCTTCCAGTACTTCCTCATCTCTGTTATTTTCTTCCTGCTGAGGGCATGCTGATCCACCAACAGGAATGTGAAAAAGAAAAGAAAGCATATCAATCTCTCTGACCTCTTCTCCATCTACCTATATCTAACCACCTTTTTGCCTTCCTGGGGTTTTTCAGCTGTTGGTTAACTTCTCATTTCCATCAACTCCCTTTCTCACTTTTTTGGCATATCCAAGACTGGTCTGGGGAAGGAGCCAGTATTAATCTGCCTATCTTGTTGAGAACCACTCCCTAAGGTTTGTTAAACTCCAGCACCCTCACCCAATCCCCACCCCCACATGACAATGCACACTCTGCTTTATCAGAATGGCTTACCACCAGTCATTACTATTGAAATTTTAACTTCATTGTATCTTATTTTACCTTGATTTTGTGTTGCTTTTCTCCTTGTCCATGTCTTGATTTACTGTTGCCAAATCAGTGGGTATATTTTTGATATTTTTCTATGAAGGAACAGGCTGTAAAAAACACATTCATGTTATCTTTTAAATATAAAAGATGCTTTCACAGCTATGACTATTGGGTTCAAAACTGCATATGTGGTTCCCAACTTTCCCACTAGGCTTAATTTAACAACTCCACTACCTTCAAGTGTTTCCTCTATATAATATGATTTCCAGGCTCTTTGCTACACTAGTTATCCTTTTCAGAGCAGCCTCTGTATACCTTCTCATAAAGTATACTTCTAATACAGTGTTTTCCTTCTTACGATGATGAGCTTATGTATGTATGATTCCAATTAACTTAAATTCCATACTAAAGATAATGCTAGGTTTTAAGATCCTCTCTTCAGGGAAAATCATAGATAGAATGTAACAGAACTGGTGGCCTAAGCTGTTAAACTCATTTTGCCATTCAGTAAGTACTAAAAGGCCATTCAGACAGAATGGATGGGAGTGGGTTTTGAAATATGACAAAGAAAGGTTCTCTTTCTGATTACTAAGGGATATCTAACAAGGTCCAAAAAAAGAAGATGCACTGCATAGGCATGGAAGTATACTCCAACTAAAGAAGCCAACATATAGCCTAGATTCAATGCAGGGCAGAAACAGATTTAAATGTCAACTGAATAAGCATCAGACAAATCAAATATGACAGACTGAAACAGGCCAAAGACAAGAGTAGTTCTTATTGGAATAGAAATGATAGATATTTCTACATCAGAAACGAAGCCAACAACTGCAGTATCAGTGCAGGACAGATCTATTGAGGAGACTCAAGGTGTAGAAAGGGTCTCAATCAGACCCAAAGGGTGCCAACAATGCCCGCGGATGGATCACTCACTGTACCCAGGAACTGAAAGTTACAACTCTGAGGCCCACACTTGAAACAAAGAGAGAGATCCAAGGGACACTCCACTAGATTCAAAAGCATCCTTGAATCAAACCCATTCTGGATTTACAACAGAGTAGAGGTCAGCAGAATTCTTCTGGAAAAAGGCCTGAGGATCAGAGGGCAAAAAATCAAAGATGTTACACATTATTCACACAGCAAGAGAAAACCAATTTCTGTAAATATTTTATTGATGAAATTCAATATGAAAATAGTTAAATACAACTTTTAAAAAATATTCCTATTTAAATGCTCCTATTAACAAAGAACACAGAATTCTCTTGAGAAAGATAACATGTTACATATAGGGATTCAAGGCTAGTGTTACCCATCATCAAATTGCTCAACATTATTCTTTTATAAAAACCATTCTTAGCCTTTGGACATAGAAAAAGATGGCAAGCCAGATTTGACCTATCTTGTAGGGGCTGGCCATCATCTGCCAGCCCCTACCAGAGAGTATATATGTTAACTGCAACATCTACTTTAACTTTGGAGTATATTTTCATGCTATTATCACCACCACCACATATCCAAAAAAAAGAGAGAGAGAGAGAGAGAAGTTGTTTGATCTCACTATCAAACAGTATAAAAAACCAAATGAGTTATTCCTCTTTCCTACCAGACAAGTGAAAAAAAGTTAACCTTCACTTCTCCACAACAACATTCGAATGCCAGAACATTTCCTCAGGAGATAAGTGTGGCTTAAGAAGTTCATACAGAGCCAAGTTTTCATGTAAGTATTAAGCTAACAAACATTTCCACACATGTAAAATTCAGTGAAGTATCATCCACATGAACACTTCTTGTAAAATGTATTTGATAATAAATTCCACCCTCGTAGCGATGAAGACAAAAATATGATAATAAAAGAAGTAATAGGAAGAGCGTTAAATTCATTTCAGTACAGAAGTAGGTCACGACAACTTCAGGACTTACCATACAGAGTAGAACCTTGGTAGTATAGCTATGAAGCGCTAAAATTATCAAGAGGGGAGAATAAGTAAATGGAATACAAGGAATATTTATGCTCCTTATCTTTCAAAAACACAGGTCAACAGATACTCCTTAAATGTGATAAGCAAAATAACAAAATAACAAAAAAGTTTAACTATATTATTTAAAAGTATAAAGGTACCCCCAAAAAGAGCTAAAATTATAATATATCCAATAAAAATTAGGGAGTATGAGGTATCAGATAAAATGTAAATGCATGAATTATGTTCTAATTTCTTTATTTCACAATGTGGAGCCAACAGATGCTACCTAAACTGCACAGAACATAAAGGTTGAAACTATATGTTGGGCTATAAGCATAGAAGAACTAAAATGGTGCATGAACCTCCCCAAATATGAGAAAAAAAAACACAACTATGTATTAACATAAAACAGGGATTTAAAACATTAAAAAATAAATAAAGGACAGGTGTGGTTGACTTCGGTAGGTTGCCTATAAAATATTCCTTCCTTCCCTTTCCCTAGCACTACTCTGATTTTTCTTCAGGTAGATGTGAAAAAATTGTCACTGAGATGAAAAAAATGAAAAGACAGGTTAAATAACAGGAGAGAATGACAAATCAGACATAATACATATCAAAAGCCTGGAAGAAGAGGTAAATTGGGCAATACAACAACAGAGTTTTCTGGACTCCAACCTACAGTTTCACATCCTACAAATTCTAAGCAGGATGAACATAGAAGTGTTCACATGCACATGGACACACGCACCCGGACACACGCACCCTTCCAAAACAGTGGAACTGTAGAATTCCAAAAGCAAAGAGAAGATCATAACAGTAGCCAGAGGCACATTACTTAAAGGGAAAAACAGACTAAGTATGGGCTTCGTGATAATGCACACAAAATTAAAACAGTGGAATAACATCTCCAATGTGCAATGGAAAAGTAACTGTCAACTTAAAATTCTATACCTGGCAATAATGTATTTCAGGCAAAATAAATACATTTCAGGCAAATAAAATCAACAAACACACATAAAATGTACTCTAAAGGACTTCAAAAAAAGACTATGATCCTAAGATGACAGATCTAAGATGTAAGAAATTCTCAGCAGTAGCAATAATGAATATGTATATACCTAAATAAATACTAACTGCATAAAAGAGTAATTATTTCCTGAGGGATTAAAAGTGAGAAGGAGGGATCCCTGGGTGGTGCAGCGGTTTGGCGCTTCCCTTTGGCCCAGGGCGCGATCCTGGAGACCCGGGATCGAATCCCACGTCAGGCTCCCGGTGCATGGAACCTGCTTCTCCCTCTGCCTGTGTCTCTGCCTCTCTCTCTCTCTCACTGTGTGACTATCATAAATAAATATAAATAAATAAAAATTAAAAAAAATTTAAAAAAAAAATAAAAGTGAGAAGGAACTAAAGTATACAACAAACAATAGCACAGAGGTCAGGAGGATGATGATCAAAATTAAATTAAGATTCTTATATTATCTGGAGAAAGATGGAAAATGATCAAATTTACAATTTGGTAAGGTAAGCACACATCTTAAAACTTCTGTGGTAACCACAAAACAAGGTGGCAGAAATAAACCAAAACATAATAGTTAACCAATATAAGTGCTCCAAATTTTCTAAAAAAGACAAAGGCAGAAAAACTGGGTGGGGGAGGGGGAATCCAGTTATACCTTATTTAAAAGATAAATCTGTAAAACAGAAAGATACAAAACAAATGCAAGAAAAGGATAGTAAAAGATTTATGAGGCAACTATTAAGCAAAATGAAGATACTATAGCTATATTTCTATCAGAAAAAATACATATTAAGGCAGAGTCACTAAACAAAAGAAAGCTCACTACATAATGATTAAGGTTCATTTCACTGGAAAATAAAACAGTCCTGAACTTCCACCTAACAAAATAACTTCAAAATATATAATGCAAGTATATAAGCAAAATATATAATTCAAAAACTGGAACTAGAAGAAAAAACAAATACAGTATGATAATGCAACATTTTAATGAATTCATTTCAGTAAATCAGGCCAACTCCTCTGCCACCAAAACAAAAAACTGTAACAATAGAAAGTTTAATAATCTAATTTTAAAATCTGACTTAACAAATATGCTCAAGAAATGGAGACTGTATGTATTTTAAAGCGCATGTGGCACAGTTTCATAATTAACCACCTTCTGGGTCCTAATGTAAGTCTCAACAAATTTCAAACACTTTATCATCATATAATCCAAATTCTATGACCACAATGTAATCAGATTAGAAATAAAGCAATAAAAAGTGAAATCCCATAAATGTGGAAATGAAGAAACACCTGTCTAACTCATAGTTCAAAGAATGAATCAATTAAAATTTCAAAATATTAAGAACTAAATGCTAAGATATTAAATATTAGAACTTGTGAGATGCATCTAAAAAGGTACTGACCAGTAAAAAAAAAAACGCCTATGCTTATACCAGAAGAAAGGAAAGGTTATGTAAAGAAGTTAGAGCAAAACTTTATAAATCCAAAGAAAGGAGAAAGAAAAAATAAAGATGAGAGCAGGCCTCTGGACATGAACAAGGTAATGGGAGGAAATGCTACTCTTTGTCCTCCCATAAGAAAGAGTAAGTAGATTGCTACCCATGAACAAAAACAGGCCTGGGTTGGGTGCTCAAGAGTCCAACTAAGAACTACAGCAAAGCAGTGGAGGAAAAAGAGAACAATTATTTGGAAAGGATCCCTGGGGAGACTGAGCTGGGAGGTCTGGCTAAGAACAAACAAGGTGGGCTGTATCAGTCACACAGGGGCTGCCATAACAGTCCCCAGAGACATGTTCTGCAGAGGACCCTGGTAGCCTTCACCACTGAGGATCTCAGCAGCTTCCAGAATAGCATAGACTCCACACAGCACTGACAGTAGAGGATCCTATAGTGTCTGTCATGGGGATCCTAGCATGCTGCTCCACAGAGGACACCAGGAGCATCAGCTACTGAGATAACCAACAGGCACTACTGCCAATAAAACACCCAGAGATGGAGACTCTACTGTGCCCTTCTCCCCAGAAGGAGCTGCTACCATGCTGCCCCAGGACCAGCACTGCCACATGCCCCAATCCTGCACGTGCCTTGATTCCAGAGTCCCAGTGCTCCACATGCATGCACATTTCACACTCCACCTTCGTGCTGCTCTGCACAGTCCCATGCACCAAACCCTAGCCCCATGGCTGCTCTACAGGAATCTACATGGCAGCCACTGAAGTCACCACTGCTGTGGAATAGCCACTTCCTCAGACCCCAGAGCTTCTGGTATTCCAAAGTGCCCACATATCAGACACCAGTGTCACCACCACTACAAGGGGGCTCAGGAGCCAGACCTTGTGCCAGGAGGGATCCCCTCAACCATAACAGTCTACACAGGAGGAAAAAGGGTATGGAAGTCCCCAATAGTCCTCATTGTCACTGTGAACACTTGTAGCCTAGGCTACTGAGAACCCCTAAATCTATGCCAACACTGACCTCACTGAAGAAGCTACATAGAAACTATGTTGGTTGGGTCTTCCCTAGAGCCAGAGCTGCCACATCCCATTAAGCCAGTGCCCTCACCCACAGGTGATCTTTAACCATCAAAACAAGTCCCTAATACTGGAAGAGATGACCGCTCCATCAAATGCACAGACATCAAGACTACCACAGCACACAAAAAAAATTAAGGAAATATGATACCACCAAAGGAACACACTAATTTTCCAATAACAGATCTCAAAGAAATGAAACCATATGAATTGCTTGACAAAGAATTCAAAATAATCATTTTAAAGCAGCTCAGTGAGCTACAAGAGAACACAGATAACTAAATAAGACCAAGAAAATAAAATGTAAACCGAGAAGATCAACAGATAAAAATCATAAAAAGGAACCAAACAAATTCTGGAGATAAAGAATATAATTAATGAAAAAAAAAACTTGCAGTAGCATCAACAGACTTCATCAGGCTGAAGAAAAAAAAAATCTATGAACTCAAAGATCATTTGAAATTATCCAATCAGATAAAAAAAGATGAGGAATGACAAAGATTAAAGAAATACATGAATTGCGGGATACTACCAAGTGAAAATAATATTAGGATATGGGAGTTCCAAAAGGAGGAGAGAGAGAGAGAGGAGCAGAAGGCCTTTTAAAACGATGCCTGAAAAACTCCTGTACATGGGAAAGGAAAAAGGGGGAGACATCCAGGTGCATGAGGTTAGTAAGTCCCCATACAAGCACTTCTCTAAGGCACATCATATTAAAACTATCAAAAATCAAAGACAGAAAATTTTGAAAGCAGCAGAAGAAATGAAACTCAACTCATCAAAGGGAACTCCCAAAAGGCAGTCAGGGATTTCTCAACACAAATCTTGCAGACCAGGAGAGAGTGGGATGATATATTCAAAGTACTAAAAGGAAAAAACTGCAATGAAGAATACTTTACCCATGTGCTTGTTGGCCATGTCTATGTCTTCCTCTGTGAGATTTCTCTTCATGTCTTTTGCCCATTTCATGATTGGATTGTTTGTTTCTTTGTTGTTGAGTTGAATAAGTTCTTTATAGATTTTGGAAACTAGCCCTTTATCTGATACGTCATTTGCAAACATCTTCTCCCATTCTGTAGGTTGTCTTTTAGTTTTGTTGACTGTATCAAAGCTGTGCAAAAGCTTCTTATCTTGATGAAGTCCCAATAGTTCATTTTTGCTTTTGTTTCTTTTGCCTTCGTGGATGGATCTTGCAAGAAGTTACTGTGGCCGAGTTCAAAAAGGGTGTTGCCTGTGTTCTCCTCTAGGATTTTGATGGAATCTTGTCTCACATTTAGATCTTTCATCCATTTTGAGTTTATCTTTGTGTATGGTGCAAGAGAGTGGTCTAGTTTCATTCTTCTGCATGTGGATGTCCAATTTTCCCAGCACCATTTATTGAAGAGACTTTCTTCCAGTGGATAGTCTTTTCCTCCTTTGTCGAATATTAAGTTGACCATAAAGTTGAGGGTCCACTTCTGGATTCTCTATTCTGTTCCACTGATCTATGTGTCTGTTTTTGTGCCAGTAAACACACTGTCTTGATGACCACAGCTTTGTAGTACAACCTGAAATCTGGCATTGTGATGCCCCCAGCTATGGTTTTCTTTTTTAAAATTCCCCTGGCTATTCGGGGTCTTTTCTGATTCCACACAAATCTTAATTTGTTCTAACTCTCTGAAGAAAGTCCATGGTATTTTGATAGGGATTGCATTAAACGTGTAAATTGCCCTGGGTAACATTGACATTTTCACAACATTAATTCTGCCAATCCATGAGCATGGAATGTTTTTCCATCTCTTTGTGTCTTCCTCAATTTCTTTCAGAAGAGTTCTATAGTTTTTAGGGTATAGATCCTTTATCTCTTTGGTTAAGTTTATTCCTAGGTATCTTATGCTTTTGGGTGCAATTGTAAATGGGACATGAGAAAATGCTCTGCATCACTTGCCATTAGGGAAATACAAATCAAAACCACAATGAGATACCACCTCACACCAGTGAGAATGGGGAAAATTAACAAGGCAGGAAACCACAAATGTTGGAGACGATGCGGAGAAAAGGGAACCCTCTTGCACTGTTGGTGGGAATGTGAACTGGTGCAGCCACTCTGGAAAACTGTGTGGAGGTTCCTCAAAGAGTTAAAAATAGACCTGCCCTACGACCCAGCAATTGCACTGCTGGGGATTTACCCCAAAGATACAGATGCAATGAAACGCCGGGACACCTGCACCCCGATGTTTCTAGCAGCAATGTCCACAATAGCCAAACTGTGGAAGGAGCCTCGGTGTCCATCAAAAGATGAATGGATAAAGAAGATGTGGTTTATGTATACAATGGAATATTACTCAGCCATTAGAAACGACAAATACGGGATCCCTGGGTGGCGCAGCGGTTTAGTGCCTGCCTTTGGCCCAGGGCGCAATCCTGGAGACCGGGAATCGAATCTCACGTCAGGCTCCCAGTGCTTGGAGCCTGCTTTTCCCTCTGCTTGTGTCTCTGCCTCTCTCTCTCTCTCTCTCTCTGTGACTATCATAAATAAATAAAAATTTTTAAAAAAATTAAAAAAAAGAAACCACAAATACCCACCATTTGCTTCGACGTGGATGGAACTGGAGGGTATTATTCTGAGTGAAGTAAGTCAATCGGAGAAGGACAAACATTATATGGTCTCATTCATTTGGGGAATATAAATAATAGTGAAAGGGAATAGAGGGGAAGGGAGAAGAAATGGGTAGGAAATATCAGAAAGGGAGACAGAACATGGAAGACTCCTAACTCTGGGAAACAAACTGGGGTTGGTGGAAGGGGAGGAGGGCGGGGGGTGGGGGTGACTGGGTGGCAGGCACTGAGGGGGGCACTTGACGGGCTGAGCACTGGGTGTTATTCTGTATGTTGGCAAATTGAACACCAATAAAAAATAAATTTATTATTTAAAAAAAAAAAAGAATACCCAGAAAAGCTATGCTTTAGAAATGAAGGAGAGATAAAGACTTTCTCAAATAAAAGCTGAAGGAGTTCACCTCCATTTGACCTGCCTTATAAGAAATGCTAAGGGAAACTCTTCAAGCTGAAATGCAGAAGTGCTAATTAGTAATATGAAAACATATGGAAGTATAAAACTTACAACTTACTAATAAAGTTAAGAATATAGGCAAATTTAGAATAATACTGTAAGAGTGTTATTACATAAATCACTTAACTCTAGTATATACTTGAAAGACAAAAATACTAAAAATAACTATAGCTAAAATAACATATACACATATATATATAAAATACAAAAAAAGGTAAACTATGACACCAAAGCAATAAAGTGTAGGAGATAGAAATAAAAGGCTAGAGTTTTTATATGCAATCAAAGTTAAGCTGTTTTCAGCTTAAAACAGACTATCCTTACTATAAGGGGTTTTATGTAAGCCCCTTGGTAACCTATAGTGGATACACAAAAGGCAAAATAGTCAAGACATACCACTCTGGAAAATTATCAAGCCACAAGAGAAAATGGTAAAGGAGGTAACAAGTAAAGAAATTATAAAGCAGCCGGAAAGCATTTAGAAAAATAGCAATAAGTCTTCACCTGTAAATAATTACTTTATATGCAAATGCACTGAATATTCCAATAAAGAGTGGTTGACTGGATTCAAAAAGGCCTAACCATATGCTGCCTACAAGAGACTCACTTCAGCTTTCAGAACATATACAGGTTCGAAAAGAGAAAAAGATATTTCATGCAAATGGTAACTAAAAAAGACTAGAGGGAGTTATATCAGATGAAATAGACTTTAAGTCCAAAATTGTAACTAGATCAAAGAAAGTCATTATATAACGACATAAGGGTCTAATCATCAAGAGGATATAACAGTAAACATCTATACACCAACATCAGAGGACCTAAATATATTAAGCAAATATTATCAGATCTGAAGGCAAAAATATATAGCAATGCAATAATAATGGAGACCTTTAATACTCTTTCAACTTAAATAAGTCATCCAGACAAAACTCAAGAAAGAAATATTTGGTTTTTCTGCCCCTGAATGCTGCCAAGTAAGCATCATTAAAGTCTCCCCTCCCACTGCCATCATGTCTAAGTCAGAGTCTCCCAAAGAGCCTGAGCAACTGCACAAGCTCTTCATCGGAGGTTTGAGCTTTGAAACAACCAATGAGAGTCTGAGGAGCCATTCTGAGCAATGGAGAATGCTTACGGACTGTATGGTAATGAGAGATCCAAACACCAAGTGCTCCAGAGGCTTTGGGTTTGTCACATATGCCACCGTGGAGGAGGTGGATGCAACCATGAATGCGAGGCCACAAAAGGTGGATGGAAGAGTTGTGGAACCAAAGAGGGCTGTCTCAAGAGAAGATTCTCAAAGACCTGGTGCCCACTTAACTGTGAAAAAGATTTTTGTTGGTGGCATTAAAGAAGACACTGAAGAACATCATCAAAGAGATTATTTTGAACAGTATGGGAAAATTGAAGTGATTGATTGAGATCATGACTGACCGAGGCAGTGGCAAAAAGAGAGGTTTTGCTTTTGTGACATTTGATGACCCTGACTCTGTAGACAAGATTGTCATGCAAAAATACCATACTGTGAATGGCCACAACTGTGAGGTAAGGAAAACCCTATCAAAGCAAGAGATGGCTAGTGCTTCATCCAGTCAAAGAGACCAAAGTGGTTCTGGAAACTTTCGTGGTGGTCGTGGAGGTGGTTTTGGTGGGAATGACAATTTTAGTCGTGGAGGGAACTTCAGTGGTCAAGGTGTTTCAGTGGCAGTCGAGGTGGTGGTGGATACAGTGGCAGTGGAGATGGCTATAATGGATTTGGTAATGATGGAAGCAACTCTGGAGGTGGCAGAAGCTATAATGATTTTGGCAATTACAACAATCAATCCTCAAATTTTGGACCCATGAAAGGAGGAAATTTTGGAGGCAGAAGCTCTGGCCCCTATGGTGGTGGAGGCCAATACTTTGCCAAACCATGAAACCAAGGTGGCTATGGTGGTTTCAGCAGCAGCAGCAGCTATGGCAGGGGCAGAAGGTTTTAATTACTGCCACAAAACAAAGCTTAGCCGGAGGGGAGAGCAGAGAAGTGACAGGGAAGCTACAGGTTACAACAGATTTGTGAACTCAGCCAAGCACAGTGGTGGCAGGGCCTAGCTGCTACAAAGAAGACATATTTTAGACAATACTCATGTGGATGGGCAAAAAACTCGAGGACTGTATTTGTGATTAATTGTATAACAGGTTATTTTACTTTCTATTCCGTGGAAAGTGTAAAGCATTCCAACAAAGGGCTTTAATGTAGAATTTTTTTTTTGCACCCATGCTGTTGATTGCTAAATTTAATAGTCTGATCATGACGCTGAATAAATCTGTTTAAAAAAAAAAAAAAAAGAGGGCAGCCCTGGTGGCGCAGCAGTTTAGTGCCGCCTGCAGCTCAGGGTGTGATCCTGGGGACCTGGGGTCGAGTCCCACCCACATCGGGCTCCTTGCAGGGAGCCTGCTTCTCCCTCTGCCTGTGTCTCTGCCTCTCTCCCTCTCTGTCTCTCATGAATAAATAAATAAAATCTTAAAAAAAATAAAAATAAAATAAATTTAAAAAAGAAAGAAATATTTGATTTGAACTACACTTTAGACCAAATGGACTTAACAGATATATCCAAAACATATCATCAAACAGCAGCAGAGTGCACATTCTTCTCAAGGGAATGCAGAACTTTTCCTAGGATCGATCATATGGTAGACCACAAAACAAGTCTTAAGAAATTAAAGAAGACTTTAAATCATATCAAGTATTTTTTCCAAACACAATGTTATGAAACTAGAAATAAAATCAAAAACAGGAGGAAATCTGAAAAGTTAACATATAGAAATTAAACAACACAGTCCTGAACAACCAATAGGTCTAAGAAGAAATCAAAAGGAAAATAAAAAATATCTTGAAACAAATTAAAATGGAAATATACCAAAAACTATGGCATGCTGCAAAATAGTTTTAAGAGAAAAGTTTATAGCAATAATGACCATCTTAAAAAAAAATCTAAAATAAATAACCTAACTTCATAACTTAAAGAACTAGAGGAAAAAAACACAAAGTTAGCAGAAGGAAGTAAGAAAGATCAGAACACAAGTAAATGAAATAGACTAGAAAAACAAAAGGAAAGATACAAACTAACAACTGGATCTTAAAAACATAAAGTGACTGTTAGGTAAAGTAAGAAAAAAAGAAACTCAAAATCAGAAATGAAAAAAAAAAGACTACAAATGATACCACAGAAATACCAAGGATCATAAAAGAATATTAAGACCGTTTATGTCCTAATATAATGATTCAGCAAGTAAAAAACAGAAAAATTCTTAGAAACATACAACCTATCAAGACTGAATCAGAAAGAAACAAAATCTAAAAAAAAAAAAAAGAAACAAAATCTGAACAAATAACAAGGAAACTGAAACAGTAATAAAAAACATCCTCAAAAAAGCAGCCCAGAAGCAGATGGCTTTACTGATAAATCCTATCAAACATTTAAAGAACTAATGTTAATCCTTCTCAAACTTCCAAAAAAGGGAAAAGGAGAGAACACTTCAGGATTATGAGGCCAGCATTACCCTGATCCCAAGTCAGAAAAAGAAACTACAAGAATATAAAATTATAGCCCATATTCCTGAGGAATAAGTGGCAAAGCCCCTCAACCAAAAAACTAGCAAACTAAATTAATGGCACAATAAAAGGATGATACAACATGATAAAAGTGGGGTTTATCCCTGGGAAGCAAGGATGGCTCAAATACACAAATCAATAAATGTGACAAACTGAAGATGACACAAATAAATGAAACAATCTACCATGATCATGGGATGGAAGAATATGAAAACATCCATATTGCACCAAATGGTCTACAGATTCAAAGCTATCCCTATCAAAATTCCCATGGTATTTTCACAGAAATAGAACAAACAATCCTAAAATTTTCATGGAACCAAAAAAAGACTCCAAATATTCAAAGCCAAAGCAGTTTTGAGAAAGAACAATGAAGCTAGAAGCATCACACTTTATGACTTAAATAAATGCACACATACAAGATCAACTAATTTATGACAAAGGACGCAAGAATATTCACTGGAGAAAGCATAGTCTCTTCAACAAATGGTTGGGAAAACTGGACAGTCACATGCAAAAGAATGAAACCGGACCACTATCTTACACCTTTGTGATATTGTGCTTTATAAGAAATATATATTTGGTCTTTGTCCTCATTTCTGGCACAAAGCTCCTAAAACTCCCAGAATATCCTAAGTGAATGCTACAAGAGTCTTTTGTTCCATTAATGGGTGACTTTTGGACCTCAACTAAAGACGGAAGCTGTTTGCCAAGAGAACCCATCATAAGACTGATTAGAGAGTTGGAACTTTCAGCCCCCCACCTTGATCTCTTGAGGGGCTGCGGGTTAAATTAACTGCCGATGATTTAATCAATCCTGCTATGTAATGAAGCCTACATAAAAGCACAAAAGGAAGGGCACCTGGGTGGCTCAGTTAAATGTCCAACTCTTGATTTTGGTTCATGATCTCGGGGTTGTAGGATGGAGCCTCCCCATAGGCTCCATGCTGGGCACAGAGACTGGGATTCTCTCTCTCCCTTCCTCTGCCCTTCCCATTCACCACATCCCCTCCCCCCCACACACACACATCCTTTTATAATAAATACAAATACATCCTTTTATAATAAACTGGTAAAATATTTCTCTGAGCTCTGTGACTCACTCTAGGAAAGTAATGAAACCCAAAATGGGGGTCATTAGAGCCTCCCATCTGCAGCTGTTCAGAGGAAAAGGCGAGAACCTGGGCTTGAGACTGGCATCTGAAGTGGGGAGAGGAGGTAGGATGGGTACAGCGTTACAGGATTGAGCACTTAGCCTATGAAATCTGATGTGATCCCCAGATGCTGTCAGAAGGGAGCTGAACTGTAGGACACCAGGTGGTGTCTGAGCATTGCTTGGTGATATGAGGGAACCCCCCCTCACCCCCCCCCCACACACACACTGGAATTAGGTACAGAATCATATTAACTCACAAAAACTAACTCAAGATGAATTAAAGACTTAAATTTAAGACCTAAAACCATAAAACTACAAGAAAACATAGAAGATAAACTTCTTGACACTGGTCTTGGCAATGATTTTTTCAGATATGAGCCCAAAAGCAAAGGTAATAAAAATAAACAAGTGGGACTACATCAAACGAAAATGCTTCTTCATAGCAAAGGAAACCATCAACAAAATGAAAACACAACCTACAGTATGGGAGAAAACATCTGCAAGTCATCTAATAAGGAGTTAATATCTGAAATATATAAAGAATTCACACAACTGAATAGCAAAGAAATAAACAATCCAATTTAAATGGGCTGATTTTCCAAATACATAGTGACATAAAGACATAATGGTCAGCCAACAGAGACATAAGTATTCAACATACTCATCACCAGGGAAATGCAAATCAAAACCATGAGATAACACCTTACACCTGTTAAAACGGCCATTATATAAAAAAAAAAAAAAAAAAAAAACTCTAACAAGTGTTGGCAAGGATGTAGAGAAAAGCAAATCCTCATGCACTGTTGGTGGGAATGTACATTGGTGCAGCCACTTTGAAAACAGTATGGAGGCTCCTCACAAAATTAAAATAGAGCTACCATATGATCCAGCAATCCCACTTCTGGAAATATATCCAAAGGAAATGAAAACAATCTTGAAGAGATATTTCCACTCCCATGTTCACTGCATTATTCTCAATAGCTAAGATACAAAAAGAACCTAAGTGTCAATGGACACATGGATAATATGGTGTACATATATAATGTTATATTAGCCATTTGAAAGAAGGAAATCCAGTTTGTGAGAACATGGACCTAGCTTGAGGGCACTTTGCTAAGTGAAACAAGCCAGATGAGAAAGAGAATTACTGCATGGTGCGATTTATATGTGGAATCCAAAAAAAAAGTTGAACTCTCAGAAACAAAGAAGAAAAATGGTTGCTAAGGGTTACTAGGGAAACTAGAAAAAGTGTACACACTTTCATCTATAAATGATTAAGATCTGAGAATAATGTGTAACATAGTGACTACAGTTATAACACTACTGTAAAAACGAAATCTGCTGAAAAAATGAAATGTTCTCACACACACACACACAAAAAAAAATTCCTGACGAGCTACAACATGGATAGACCTAGAAGACATCACACTAAGTAAAACAGGCCAAACACAAAGAACCAGTATTGTATGCTTATACTTATATGAGGTGCCTAGAATAGTCATATTCACAGAGACAGAAAGTAGAAGAGTGGTGACCAGGAGTTGGAGGAAGGGGTAACGGGGAGTTACTGTTTAATGGGTACGGAATCTCAGTTTGGGATGAGGACAAATCCTGGAGCAGTATGAATACTGCCCAACCGTACTGTTAAATGATTAATTTTATGTTGTGCATATTTCACTACAATAAAATAAAGGAATAGAAAACACTATACCATGCCAATGAAAACCAAAAGAAAACTTGTTAACAATATTCTGCCAGACAACAAACATAATTGAAGGAAAAAGCATTAAAGAGAAGAAACCGGGTCTCAACATAGTATTAGAAGGGACAATTCATCAAGAAGCTACAACTTATAACTTTTATATACCTAACACTACCTCAAAATATATAAAGCAAAACCAGAAAAAAAAAATCACAAAAAATATGACTTTTCAGAAAAACAATGACAGTGAGATATTTTACACCCATCTCAGTGATTTACAGATCAAGTGAACAAAAGTAACAAGTAAATAGATTTGACCCTCACGAATAAGCTTGACCTAAGAACTCAGTATGTAAGAAATTTACTTTTAAATCACAAAAAACATTTATGAAAATTGACCACATCCTAGGTAAAAAAAGAAAATTCACAAACTTCAAAGAATCAGTATTACAAAGACTCATTTTCCAACAGAGTCCAATCCAAATAAATTGTAAGTCAACAAAAATACACTTTTTAAAAATGTTCCCTATTTGGATTTGAAATAGCACCCCTAAATAAACCATGGATTAAAAAGAAAATAAAACTGGAAGTTGCTCTCTCGAACCACTCAACAATTAAAATATCATATTCAAACTTGGTGGATGCAGCTATATTAGTTCTTAGAGCTTAGAAATTAAAATTTAAGAGTATTGTGTGCATTTATTGATGTTTTCAATAAAGCCAGGATATGAACAAAAAAGCTAAGAGTAAGAGAAATTAACAGAAAGCAAAGAATAATCAAGATCGGTAACATTAAAGCTGATGAGGGAAAGAAAAAAAAAAAACGCAACAGTACTCAAAAGTTTCTCCTTTACCCTACAGTAAAAGACACCAGACCGGAGGAGTTTTACAGGTGAGCTCTATCAGATATGCAAAGAAAAGAAAATTCTTATACCATACAAACTCTCAGAAATAAAACTACCAAACTTACTTGAACAAGTCCAGGCACCAAAAAAATCACAGACAGTAACACATCTGAACAGAAATGCAAATATCCTAAATATCAGAAAACCAAATCCAAAGCATCAAGGCACACACGTGCGATACACAGATAGCTTAGTAAAGTCTATTTCATGAACGCAGTATCCGTGTCATTAATTCGACGTATCGATTAAGCTATTCACATCTCTATTAAACGGCGTACGTACACTTACACGTACGTGGATACTACACGGTAAGCAGAGGCGCAGGTTTCCGGGGTCTGGGACTCAATTACGACTGCAGAAACAAAACCTAACAGATGAACCAGGGAACAGAAGAGATCCCTTGGCCTGATAAAGGGCAGGTAAACCACCGTAGGGTGACCAGGTGAGCCCCCTGAGGGCAGCGCCCTATCGCGGTACTTGGAGGAACGAGGAGGCCCGTTTCCCCTAGACACCCCCAGGCCGGTCCCAGGCCAGCCCCGCCCTGACCCACGGCCCTGCCCGACCACCACCACCACCGCCGCGCCGGGCTCCCCTGGCTCCGCGCCCCAGCCCCACCCCCACCCCCACCCCGCTCCCGCTCCCCGGTCCGCTCCGCACACCCGCCACCTCCCCCGCCTTGCTCCACGGGTCCTGCCACACCCCCCAGCCCGCTCCCCTGACCCCGCCTCCCCAGCCCCGCGCACCCCGTGGCCCCACCCCGCCCCGGGGCTCACCCCACTGGCCCACTGGGCAGGCGCACGCAAAGGGCGAGTGTCCACAAGGGGCCAGGCCGCCCACCCTCACCCACAGCCCCGTGGCCCAGCGGCTGCTTCGGCCCCCTTTGGGGCCAAGAGGTGAAGGTCAGGCTCGTACACGTCGGAGCCGGGCGAGGACCCTCCTGGCCGTAACCGCCAGCCAGTCTCCAGCCACGAGCCTCCAACGCACGGAGCTTAGGGTGTGGTCGTCACGAGGCCCGCGCAGTGCACGCTGGGGGGGGGGGGCGCTGTGCATGCTGGGGGGGCGGCCCCGCGCAGTGCACGCTGGGGGGAGGGGGCGGCCCCGCGCAGTGCAACCTGGGGGCTGGGGTTGCAGCCGACCGGAGGCCCTGGCTGGCCGCTGCTGGGAGGCTGCCCCGCAGACGACGCCGGGCGTGCCTCCTTCCACGGGGCACATCACATAGGCCGCGCCGGTGAGACCCAGGTGTGATCTGCTCCCACCGCACACCGGCCTGATGCCCCGGGGCCGGGACGGGTCGATTACTGTAGAAGCTTCCAGAAGGCGTGAGGTGTGTAGCGGGACGGGGCGAGGCCCTGTGCGCACAGCTCTCCTTTCTCTCTGAGGAAGGTCACAGTCACATGGCCTGTGTTTGCTCGCGCAGCCGCGTACTGAGCGCTCACCGTGTGCCCCGCGCACCGCACGAGACCCTGGGTCCCCTCCCTCGGAGCTGCCGCAGAGGAGACACGGGGATGTGTCGGGGTGACCGCGCGGGACCCATCGCCGCCGAGACCCAGGATGACTGATGCTGGAAGAGGCTGGAGCGGACGGCGAGGGCACACCCGGTGCACGGAGGTCTTTTGGAAGATGTGCGAGTCATCACTTATATTTGGTAAACTAGCCAAGAGTTGAGAGTCCACTCCATAAAATACCAGTCAACACATTATAAGATGATCTGGGGTAAAAGAAAGCTGACCACGAGGCCACAGCGGCCAGGGTGGCACCGCACCCCTCCTCTGACGCAACGACCTGCTGTGGATCCTACCCTCCATCTCCTGCTCCCACCCAGTGGAATTCATGCCTGGCTTCTGCAGGCTCCACCGCAAAGCGTGGCAGCTCCGTCGCTGCGGTCCGTCCCTGCTGGTTCCACTGTAGGCAGTGGTGTTTCCAGGGGAGGGTGCAGTGTCTGTGCACGTGCACAGGCCCCCGGGGCCGTGAAGATAGCAGTGGTTTGTGAGGAATGGAGTTATAGGTCCACACCTTCATGGATACCTTTCGCTAAGCATCATGTAGACTTCCTCTTCTACCCCCTCTTTCAAGATGGCCCTTCACCCACTTTACAAGAGGAAGATAAGCGCGCTCCACCTGCAAGCCCACTGCACTGCTTTCCGGGTGGAAACACGTGCCAGGACACCAAAAAGCCAATGCAAACAAACAGATTAGGATGAGACACTTCTAATGATCAAAGCATCCAGAAGCATGTTGCAGGGCTTCCCATTTTTCTGTCTTATGTTAAGAGTGAAAAGGGGTGCTAGACGCAGCATGGACTCATGAGAATTTGTTTCCAAAGCACGTATCTCTTCCATACCCTCACCAGTGTCAAATTAATTCTTTGCTCACGGGACGTCTGGGTGGCTCAGGGATTGGGCGCCTGCTTTTGGCTCAGGGTGTGATCCTGGAGTCCCCGGATCAAGTCCCATATTGGGCTCCCTGCGTGGAGCCTGCTTCTCCCTCTGCCTGTGTCTCTGCATCTCTCTGTGTATCTCTCATGAATAAATAAATAAAATATTTTTTTAAAAAGCTATACAAATAAGAATAAACCTATATGCTATTTCTCATTACGTAAATTGTAACAACACAATCTGATATGTAGTTAAATACATTATTTATGAAGGAAGAGGTGTGATTAAAAGCATGTTATTGAAAACTGGTCATCAGCTTTTGTTATAAAGCATTGTAGAGACTGCTTTGGAAATAATTTTATTAATGTCATATACATCATGGTAAAAATATCTCTAGATATTTAGTGAGAGAAAGGTATATGAGGCTAAAAAATCTATTTGGTTCAGCATCTACAAACTGATTTTTTTGAGAGTAGAAAATATTACACATATTATGAAATAAGATGAAGATTAAATTAGAAAACCTAGTTCAATAGGTCGCTCAACCGCTGAGCCACCCAGATGTCCCTTGTATAGCTTATTAACATGAATAAATTATATCTACATTATTTAATCTTGACTTGATTGGTTTAATAGTTCATTTCTAAAAATACATTCAAAATTTCTTTCCCAGTGTTCCTCTAGTAGCTTTTAAAATGTTTATTAATTAACTTGTATAAATTGAAAACTGAAGTCAAATTTTAAGATTGAAAGTCCATCTGATTTGGCTAATTGATTTGGCAATGCTAATGATACAGCAGACATTTTCCATAAATTATTGAGCTAAATCCATTGTTTAAATGTTTTGACAAAAAATATTGAAAGACATGAAAATAATAAGCGTTATTAGAATTGTATTGGCAAAGGTGTATTATAATTTGTTTACTGGGATCCCTGGGTGGCACAGTGGTTTGGCGCCTGCCTTTGGCCCAGGGCACGATCCTCGAGACCCAGGATCGAATCCCACGTCGGGCTCCCGGTGCATGGAGCCTGCTTCTCCCTCTGCCTGTGTCTCTGCCTCTCTCTCTCTCTCTCTCTCTCTCTCTCTCTCTCTGTCTCTCACTATCATAAATAAATAAAAAAATAAAAAAATAAATTTAAAAAAAAATTTGTTTACTTATATTTTCCTAACCCTTTCTGAAACTGTTGGGTTAAACAAGGCACCTGTTAGTAAAAAATCATAACAACAGCATAATTAAATTATTTGATAAAAATACGGCTAATAATACTGTTCTAAAATTAGGAAAAGGAGTGATTCTAATGAGTTGGTAATCAGCACGACCATGAGACCTCCCTCCGCCTCTGCACAGCCCAAAGAGCAGGAGGCCGGGCGCGGAGCTGAGTGGAGTCTTCCAGAACCACCAAGCAGAGTGGACTCTTCCTGCTCCACTTCCACATAGAATCCAAGGGGTCTGATACTTTTACACTTAAATCTAACCTTTCATTTCATTATGAAAGTACATACAGATACAGAGATCTGTGATAATAGAGATCCATAGGACCTTTTTTATTAAACCATGTATAAACTAGATTACAGCCCATCCTCATTATTCACGGGTTCCATATTTGTGAATTCGCCTACTCACTAAAATGTATGTGTAGCCCCTATACCAACACTTGTGGTGTTTTGTGGTTACATGTGGATATACACAGAGTGGTGAGTGGTGACAATTTTGAAGGTCCTGACCGGCAGGTTCCCGGCTGAGGCTGAACGAGGCAGCGCACATCCTTCTCATTTCAGCTCTCATGCTGTAGTAAACAAGTGATCTTTCCTGATCTAGTCAGTGCTACGTTTTCCACATTTTTATGCTTTTTGCTGGTGGTTTTGCTGTTTAAAATGGCACACAAATGTAGTGCAAAAGTGTTGCCTAGTGCTCCCAAGTGCGAGAAGGCTGTGATTTGTCTTCCAGAGAAAATAGGTGCATGACATGCACTTAGCTCAAGGCTTTCCATAGGATTCTTGGCTCTGAGCTCAATGTTAATGAATCATAGTATATAAATACCTTCAAACAGAAACACACATAACACAAGGTTATGGATCGATCTGTTGATAAAAATGTAAGTAAATGCTCTCAGGAACCTAACCCTATAATTCCCTCAGAGCAATGGTTCAGTATTTGCTAAATCAGTGTTTGTGGCAACTTTTTAGAACCTAGCTACTGCAAATAGCAAGAACCAACTGGGTATTTTTACAGAGTTAAATATATGGTTTGAGGTTTTCTTTGCTTCTAGCCCTGCAAATGTTAGGGCCTCCAGGGTTATAAATCTTTCTTTTCCAATTTTGTGCTTTCAACAAAATTGAAGGAGGACCTAATAGAATTGTTACCTTATAGATGATAAAAGATAATTTTTATGATGAATTACTATTTGGGTTTTTGCATGTAACTCAGGGGTTCAAAGAAATACTACAACAAAACTTTCATTCTTACCTGTTGTATCTATATGAACATGGGTGTAACCGCTTTCATCTATTAAAAAAAAATAGAACCAGAATTACTGCTGAACTCTGTCTCATTACATCAATAACTGAAATAAGTCATATTTATCCATGGACATGTAAAGTACTTGGGAAAAAAGCACCCCATTCATCTCATTAAAAGTTAATTTCCAGAACAATTTTATTCTAACGATTGTTTTTAAAAGTCTCTATAGTATTTGTGTTGTTTTGATCGATTGTATACTAGTTATAATTCCTCAACCCATATTGAACTTAGAACCTTTTGGTAATTTATATGCATATTTTTGTTGCAGAGACATGAATCAGTTAAGAGTTTCAAGCATAAAAACATGCAAATTAGTACAGAGTCTTGTGGGGAATTTGGAATGGAATCAGAAGAGAAAAAGGAGTGATACAAAGCTCCCCCTGGCAAAGAAGAGCTAGTTCCTGGAATTTTTAAATGGGTAATAATAGTGGGTATCAAATCACTATAGTTTTTAGATTCTCATTTAACTGACTTAAGTTAGAGATGCAACTATTTCATTTTAAATTGTCAATATTTACAATACAGCAGAAACTATGTCCTTTGTAATTGTTAAGCATAATGAGAAATATAAATGTTATCTTAAAAATGTATGACAGGACACATGTTTGTAATAACTTGAGACCGCTCAATAACTTGAGCGGGAAGAACACTGGACTAAGGCCGCATCATCTCAGTCTATGGAGACATCCTAGGACTTGTTCTGTGTCCACTTTGACCTCTTCCTGTCCATCCTCCCACGAGCCCAAAATGCTCTTTGTGAAATGCGAATAGAGTCAGGACCCCCTCTGCTTACAAACCTTTAGTGATTTCTATTTTACTGAAGCTATCCTCCCTGCCATGAGACCCATAATCCTACAGGTTCTGCCCGTCCTGTAGGGCTGGTGCCTGGCCTGTCCCTGACACCTTCTCATCCCACTCCCCTTCTCTCAGCCACTCACAATGAGGTTGACACCTCTGCCTGAGTTTATCTTCCCACAGCCCTCACCTCTTTAATCTCAACTCACCCCCTGGGGAACAACTGAAATGTCACCTCCTTCAAGAAGGCTTCTGTGGTTGTGTCCCTGGGCAAACCCTCTCATGACACCGTGTCATTTTTCTTTATGGTACTCGTAATATGTTACAAGTATGTATTTATCAATAAAATTACTGGTTTAATGTCCATCACCCCCATTAGATTCTGTTCCACAAGGGCTTGTTCTCCACTTTACCCGATACCATCCTCAGCCTAGGTTCTCAACACCTATTACACTTGCTAAATAAATTAGCATTGTTTTTCCTTGCAAACATATCAGCGCCTTTGTCAGTCATCCTTTTCTTCCACTTTTTAACTCTAATTTTCAAGACTGAAATTCATTATTTTAAAAAGCACTTCCTTTTTTTCTAATTTGCACTCTCCCACAATCTGAAAATACACCTCAAACTAACCTTTTTGGTTAAATTCCCCAGAGTCACGCAGCTGGGTTTCATTTGTATGTGTGCCCATTTAATGATGTTTTACAGATGCAAACTCTTTTACACATAATTGTGTGGATCTTTGGAATCAAGTGCTTGTCAATTAATCTGCCCAGCACATGATGAGCACTTGCACATGCTGTAATCTGCCCAGCAGGGCGTGAACACTTTGGACCCACTAATCTGCCCAACTCGGCACAAGCACTTGCACACTGTGTAATCTGCCCAGTGCAGCATGAGCACTTGCACATGCTCTGGTAGAAAGCCCTGAATGGAGACAGCCATTCTCTGTACTTTCAGCCATTTGCTCCAACACTAAATCTACAGTTTTCAGGCAGAAAGAGGTCTCAGAGGTCATCTAGTTTTTCCTTTCCGTTTTTCAAACAAGAGTGACTTTACATTGTTATATGTAATTATTCCTGCATTCCACAAATAATTGCCATTGTACTTTCCCAAATTAAAATTAATCAACATCAGGGATCCCTGGGTGGCGCAGCAGTTTGGCGCCTGCCTTTGGCCCAGGGCACGATCCTGGAGACCCGGGTTGGAATCCCACGTCGGGCTCCTGGTGCATGGAGCCTGCTTCTCCCTCTGCCTGTGTCTCTGCCTCTCTCTCTCTCTCTCTGTGTGACTATCATTAAAAAAAAAAAAATTAATTAACATTAAAATGACTTTCCAAAGGAAATAACCTTCAAACCATGAGTTTAACAGTTAAAAAGTATTGTTCTGCTCCTCTACACACTTACTTCTGGCTCATCCAGTACTTTTTTTTTAAAAAAGTAGTATGAAGTCAAATTCAGTTATTTTAGGCTATCCAAATACCCACATTGCAAAAACCTGACAGGTAAATGGTAAGTCAGCCTTTCACTGACCTATTCTTTCTTAATCCTGATTTGAATTTCAAAAAAATGTGAATGATGATTAATCTTTTTTTTTTTTAATTAATTGCTTAAATCCAAACTTGGAAGGAAGTTTACTGACAGGTTTCATGTCAAGTGGCCTGAGTGACTGAGTGGGGCCAGGGTTCCAGCAAAGACCAAGATTTCCTACTATTCCTCTCAAACCCTAACCCATTATGTTCATTATGTTCAGCAGACTGGTTCCTTTCCAGCTGAGGCTTCATGCCAGTGGGGACTCCCTTCTACCAACCCTAGTGTAGCCTCTGTGGAGGCAAAAATATCACTCAAAAATGTTACTTTTTTTTCTACTTCTAGGAAACTCTAGATATTTGAATTTCATGGGTAAAGAGAAAATCATTCAGTTAGTATTATTGGATTTTTAGCAATACATTCAATAAAGGTTCTCATGGACACAATGGTGATACCACACTTAGGTGGGTTTGTAATTAGTGGGAAAGGTGTCTAACATCATGTTGCCAGGCTTTCCTTGGCCCAATCTCATTCCAAGTTGTTTTTAGAGACTTAGACATTGGCATGTACTGCAAGCTACTTTAGGTGTGTACAACGGTGAGAGAGCCAGGACCTGGGAGGACCTCAGTAAACTGGAACAACACACCAAACCCACCATGACTCAGTGGCACAGGAGAATAAATAAAATAGATTTCCATTTAACAAGCTAATTTTGCCAAAACCTAAGAGGGAGATGTATTTAAGAATAGTAATCATGAAAAATCTTAAGAGTTTTAGTCCATTGTGAATTCACTGAGTGAACAGTTTGGTTTGATAGACGGTACAGCCAGTTCTCACATACCTGCGTAGTGGGAACAGACATATCTTTGACACCCCAGAACCCGGTAGTGCAGCATCTGCATACAAACTACAGAGAGGCATACTGACATTAAGTATGAAGGGAAACTCTCTCACTAGTCAATCTACCTAACCATGAGTTCCACACCGTGATGTGCTGCTGTGAAGTCTCTGCCACTGGAAGGCAATGTTTACCCAAAAATGGCCGAGCTCTTGAAGCAAATGTGGAAGAGGAGGTAGATGGGAAGTTTGAGTTGATGATTTGTCTCTTTTAGACTGACAATTGGTGGGGTGGTAGGACACTGATGAGCCATGTGGACCCTACTTTAAAAAAATGTAAAATAAAACAGCAGCATAATGGAGCACATGGACTTTATTTTTACAATAACCTGAATTTGAATTCTGGTAACTAAAGCATGAATTTCTGTAGTTTAATAAAATGTACAAAGCTTTGGTTCCTTGCCCATTAAGTGAAGATCGTGCCTCATCTCATAGTATTGTATTAAAGGGGGATGAGAAACACATGCCATGTTCCAAATGGCAAGCACTTATTAAATGGTAGCTATAATAATAATAAATTATATAAATTATAATTAAATATAATATGTAAAATATTACGATACTTGTAATACATACTTTGAGGAAGTGATAGATGCCAAACTGTAGACTCACAATTTAATAAGATAGTATGCCCATAGCCCCTAGTATTCCTTTTCCCACTCCCAAGTAAAATATTTGAAATGATAAACAGAACAACAAAAATTAACTGCAATTCTGGAGATCAATCTGCTGAGATGTTCTACCATCAGTGGGATATATGGCAATTGACTGAGAAATTTATCCCTGACCTTGACTTACCCTGCCTTCTTAAGCAGAAAGCAAATATAATGCCATGAACAAGGTCAGAAAAGCCTCCGTGTCTAGACTTAGGCTGCCTGGAAAGCATTACAGTCTTGTCCTCAGCATCAGAATAATGTGCTTCCAGCCGACTGCTGACCTCCTTCATGCTCACATTCCCATTCAGACACTGCCACTCCCATGATGCCACAGAAACTGGCAGCAGTGGCCACAGAGGAGGACACACAATGATAACATCCTGGAAGCGCTGTGGGCCTGGCTGAGCAGGAAC
The DNA here is from genome assembly GCF_905146905.1 of Nyctereutes procyonoides. Classification (NCBI taxonomy): domain Eukaryota; kingdom Metazoa; phylum Chordata; class Mammalia; order Carnivora; family Canidae; genus Nyctereutes; species Nyctereutes procyonoides. The sequence continues at coordinate 12,476,240 of NW_026575044.1, forward strand.
GGGCCCAGGGGCCAGGGGTGGTAAGGAGTGGTGACTTCGATGTTGTACAGAATCTTTCTATATATTGCATCCATCTCTAATAATCAGGGTGATCAGCCAGCCAGGTAGGCAAGACCCCCATTAGGAAAACGCCTATAAAGTCGGGCTAAAGGCTGTTTGTATCACCCTTAATGCTGATTCTTTGTAGGAGAGAAAGAATCTGCTAGCTTCTAAATTAAAACCAAGCAGAGCTGAAGACCCTCAATGTAACTGTTGGTTCACATCAGGCCACAAGGTGTTTCCTTATTCAAAGATTACTTATAGAACACTATAGTAGTGGCAGAGACCCAGAGCCAGGCACAGTTTTAAGTTCTGTACCAATAATTCATATATCCCCTCTCAGCTCCGAATCATCTTCTCAGTATAAGTTCTGTGATAAACAATGGAATTCTCTATTTCTCCTTTAAAGTGATCGCATTGTCCAGCTTTCTCAGTAGAGAGTGAGAGGAAACTGCCAGAGGGAGGAGGCTCTCCTGCCCTTTCTCATAGGAGTTGGGGTCAGTGGTAGAGGGTGAGTTCATCCAGGAGAGCCCGCACCAGCCACAGACCCTGTGGCCCTGCAGCCATGGCCTGGCCATACCCTTCCAAAGCCCTTTCAACATGGAAGCCAGAATGCCTACAATCCACAGGCCCTGTGGGGCTCCCATCCCAGTGGATGCTGGCTTTCCCCCGCATGCCCACGCCATACCTGCTCTCATCACCAGCTTGTGTTCCAGAAGCCTGCTGCTTGCCCAGCAGCTCCAGTCTGGCCAAACAGGGAAACTTCTACTTGTGGGCTGAGCCACATCACCTGCAGTGGAAGCCTGAGCCCTTCCCAGGTTTGTCCTTCCTGCCTCCCTCAACCTAGAGGACCACACAGAGTTTGTTCTACCAGATAGTCTTTTATCATGGTTAATAAAGTTTTACATTAAACTTCCCCAGCTTAGCCTGCTGTGTGGTTTCTGTCCCCTGACTGGGCCAGTCTTTATGTGTCCTCACTCATTTACCTGCCATACCAACCCTTTGAAGTGAACACTACTATGAACCTTACTTTCAGATAAAGAAATGCTGTGAGATCAGGTAACTCATACGATTGAGCCTTTCTTTTTAAGGTTCTTTGAATCTAAAAATCCGGAAGAAGGGCATGCTTTCAAACATTTTAGAGAACTGCTTTTCTCAAGGAATCAAGAAAATATAGCACTTCTGTAATTGGAACAATGCACCATAAAGAGTGAGCCATGTGCTCTAGAGGCAGGAGGAAACACATTAATCCTGCAGAAAACTGAGCGACAGTCTAAAAACAGCTCTCCAAGAATGCAGAGGGAAAGAGGTGAGAAGAATGGGAGAGAGCATACAGAAATGCAGGCCAAAGAAGTGAAGGTGTCACCAGCTGCACCCCAAGACCTAACCTTGACTGCCCACCTCTTGACTGCCCACCTGCTTGTCCTCACGGACCCTTGGCCCACATTTTCCTTTAAGCTCTTCTTTACAGCTTGTCTCTTAACTCAGGCAAACAGAAATCTGGAAACCAAAAACCACCCCTGGAGCAGCAGCAACTGTCCTTACCAGCCCAGATCACCCAGACCAGTTTGAGCATAACCCAACTGGGTTTAGCTCATTATAATGCTAAAATCCCCACTCAAGGAGGAGCACTAGCCCCATTTACATAACATACAGTGTATGCACAGGCGCATTTCCTTAAGGCTCATGCGAGGCCTTATTCCCTCCCACCTCTACATGCATTCATCCTCTCTCAGGGAGTCGCTACTTTGGAAGCCATTCTGTGATCTGATTTACTGCAAATAAAGTTTCCTTTGTGCAACAACTCACCTGGTGTGATTTCTGGCTTGTCCAAGGAGAGAACTCATGTTGACTCGGTTGCAAAGACAAATCTATGATCTGCCAGGGAAATAACTAGAATGATGGGGTTAAATATATGCAACAGAGATTCTAAGAAGAAACTGAGATTCATATAGTATTCATTGGGGAGATTTTTCAAATTAGCATTATGCGACCTCCTCCAAACCCTTCAAGCACTTTCTTAACACATGGGCACTTAACTCTGTCTCAAACATGGTGAGAGCACTAGAAATGGACTGAGAATTCTTTCACTTATCATCTGTGTAATGTTACCATGCCTCAGCCCACATCACCGTGTTATAACTACCCTAATACTATACCTTATATTTAATGAAAGTAGTTTCTCTACTTTAAAAGATTATTAGATGATGGAAATAAGAACTTATGTGGAAATAGCTAGAAAATGACCCTTGAACCAGAACCTTTATATCTCAATGTAAACCTAAATATTTAAGGACAGGGACGCCTGGGTGGCTTAGTGGTTGAGCTCAAACTCAGGGCATGATCCTGAAGTCCCGGGATAGAGTCCCACATCAGGATTCCTGCATGGAGCCTGCTTCTCCTTCTGCCTGTATCTCTGCCTCTCTCTCTATGTGTCTTTCATGAATGAATAAAAAATATATATATTTAAGGACAGAAATTGGATCTATTCTCCCTGAGTCTTCTGCAGTACCCTGCAATGGTAAGCACTCTATAAATAATTACTGAGCATGTTTAATTTAAAATGAAGGCTAGGAGAATAATATCTAAATCTATTCAACTGTCACAAAGAGAACAATGGATTCCGTAAAGACCAGAAAAGTATTGATGAATAGAATTGATTGTGTTTGTAAACAAACAAAGTTCATTTCTTATTCCTAATTGTTTTAATTTCCATGTTTACAAAAGACAATGAACATTAAGCTTTTCACTATGGATAGTAAATTTTGATAATTTTCTCCATTCTACATTACAACAGAAACACTTTAGCTCAATATACTATAATTTACTACCAAACTGTGATGCAGAATGGTGATTTGTAACAGTTTGTTTTCACACACACACACACACACACACAAAACAAATTGGTTCGAAATGGCAATTAACATAACCATCCAAAGCAATACTTTCTAAGCATATAAAATGACTAGCATAGTCAGTAGGAATTTGCAATAATTTAGATTCACAAATCCGTCAACTGAAATCAAGAACCTTAAATTTCCAAATGTAAATCGAGTTGTAAAAATCAGTGTCTACCCAAAGAAATGGGAAAACATTCCATGCTCATGGATTAGAAGAATAAATATTGTGAAAATGTCTGTGATACCCAGAGCAATTTACACATTCAGTGCAATCCCTATCAGAATATCATTGACATTTTTCACAAAACCGATACAAATAACCCTATGATTTGGATGGAACCAGAAAAGACCTTGAATACCCAGAGGAATGTTGAAAAAGAAAACCAAAGCTGGGGGCATCACAATGCTTGACTTCAAGCTGTATTACAAAACTGTTATCATCCAGTCAGTATAGTGCTGGCACAAAAACAGACACAAAGACCAATGGAACAGAATAGAGAACCCAGAAATGGACCCTCAACTCCATGGTCAACTTATCTTTGACAAAGCAGAAAAGAATATCCAATGGAAAAAGGACAGTCTCTTCAATAAATGGTGTTGGGAAAATTGGACAGCCGCATACAGAAGAAAGAAACTAGACCATTCTCTTACACCATACACAAAGATAAACTCAAAATGGATGAAAGACCTAAATGTGAGAGAGGAATCCATCAAAATCCTAGAGAAGAACACAGGCAGCAACCTTTTTGAACTTGGCTACAGCAACTTCTTGCCTTCTTACAGAGGCAAGGAAACAGAAACAAAAATGAACTATTGGGACTACATCAAGATATATAGCAAAGGAAATAGTCAAAACTAAAAGACAACCTACAGAATAGAAGATATTTGCAAATGACCTATCAGATAAAGGCCTAGTATCCAAGATCTATAAAGAACTTATCAAACTCAACATCCAAAGAAGAATCTAGTCAAGAAATGGGCAGAAGCCATGAACCTACATTTCTCCAAAGAAGACCTACACATGGCCAATAAGCACATGAAAAAATGCTCCATGTCACTTGCCATCAGGGAAATACAATTCAAAGCTACAATGAGATACCACCTTACACCAGTGAAAATGGCTAAAATTAAAAAGACAGAAAACATCAAATGTTGGGGAGGATGTGGGGAAAGGGGAATCCTCTTGCACTGTTGGTGGGAATGCAAACTGGTACACCTTCAAGAAGTTAAAATAGAGCTACCCTATAACCCAGTAATTGCACTACTAGGTATTTATCCCAAATATACAGATGTAGTCACACCTGTACCCCAATGTTCACAGCAGCAATGTCCACAATAGCCAAGCTGTGGAAAGAGCCACGATGTCCTTCCACAGATGAATGGATAAAAAAGATGTGGTGTATATACACAATGGAATATTACTCAGCCATCAGAAAGGATGAATACCTGCTATTTGCTTCTAAGTGGATGGAACTAGAGGGTATTATGCTGGCGAAACAAGTCAATCAGAGAAAGACAGTTATCATATGTTTTCACTCATATGTGGAATATAAGAAATAGTGAAAGGGCCCATAGGGAAGGAGGGAACACTGAGTAGGGAAAAATTGAAGAGGAAAACAAACCATGAGAGACTCCTGACTCTGGAAAACAAACTGAGGGTTGATGGGGGGTGGGGATGGGGTGATTGGGTGACAGGTATTAAGGAGAGCATGTGATGAGATGAACACTATACTATATGTTGGTATATTGAATTTAAATAAATAAATTTTCTCTCCTTAAATAAAAAAGTCAGTGTCTACTTAATGGCTTCTCTAGGCCCGCTATGGAAATAACAGGTTTGAATTATATAAAAAACAATGTTATCCAAATAGAGAGTTTTCTCAGACTCTTGTCTGGGAACTTGCTGCTGATGTTGATAATACCACTCCCAGAGAATTCACCCAAGTCCAGAATGTCCCTAGAGTTTGAATTAGTATTCACCTGTGTAGAGATGTCCTGTCTTTCATATCACTAGACGTTCTATTCTGAATCTAGTTGATGGGCAGTTCCCATGTTGACACGCTCCACCACAAATCTTAAAGACTTGGAGGTTAAGTCTGGAAAAAGGTTTTGGTGACCCGAGTTTGCATTTCATCATACCCAGTAAGGCTGAGCTACTTCTCCAGTGTTGCAATGTCTGTATTCATACTGATTACATGGTGAAGCTTGTGTGATGCTCAAATCCATCTATATCCGTGTGTTTTGCTTCTGCACAATTCAATTGCAATTTTCGTCCCATTGGGAGTGTGAGCCTTCCCTGGCAGTGTATTCAAATTCAAAACAAGGAGAAATGGGTGGAGTTTGAAGTTCCTTGTCTCTCGGACTTGTTACTTTGAATTTGACTTAGAGAATTGTTATTTGGTTGGCTTCTGTTTTCTGAGATGCCTGTTGTCTCAGCTAAAATAATTAGTTTGCCACCCCACTAGGAAGAGATAAGCAGGAGTCTGCACACTTGAGTTTATTGAAAACCCTGCAATAATGGTCTACTTCAGTTAGAGATCATTTCCTCTTCACCTGACTCATTTATGTTGTTTAATTTCCTGCTCTCCAAATCGGTGTTGCTGACCAGGTTTGCATCAAATTGTTTAAAATAACAGGTTAGTCTTCTCGCTTTTGACAACTTTAACAGTCTAATCCCTGACTGTAACTCACTCTGAATTCAGATTTGACTCTCTTTCCTGGTAAACAGAACAGAATTTGCAAAGGACATACATGATTAAACATGAATTATGCATTAGTTTACCTGACTACAACCCTTCCCAGCAGCTGAGTGATTAGGATTGTGGGCACGGCTGTGTGAATGGAGCTGGCTGTGGCAAAGAAAGAGTCATAATCCTGGGGTTTTGGGGCCACTGGAAGACAGCTGGGACAAGACAAGAGATACAGAAAAGGAAGGTGGGAGGATCCAGAAGCCTGACTTCACTGAATACAAAGGACTTGGGACCTGTCCTGGTCATTGGAACCACGTGTTGCCCTGAATGTTCTTTGGCACTGCGGGTACTACCCCCTCTCCCCAGTCACTATGGACTCTTAGCTACAGTCAATTCCACTGTGAGCTGTTGCATCAGCTAGGGATGGAGTTCACCACCAGGTCTCTGACCCTGCTTTCTGTGGTCACCACAGAGCAGAAAACATGAAGCTTTCTTTAAAATTAGAGCCCACTGGGGGCACCTGGGTGGCTCAGCTGGTTAAGCATTTGACTCTTGGTTTTGGCTCAAGTCATGATCTCAGGGTCGTGAGATCAAGCCTCACATCAGACATCACAGTGAGAAGGGAGTCTGCTTTAGATGCTCTTTCTCTCCTCCTCTATCCCTCCCCCTCCCCTTGAGCACTCACTCTCTTTCTCTCAAAAAAATAAAAAATAAAATTAAAGTCTTTTTTATTGTGTTTTGCATTAAGACCATTTAAGCAGAATGGCTACTATGTTTGCTTCTGTGTAGTAAGGAATTTGTCCTTATCCCAAACAGGACTGGCCTTTATCTTTGGCTCCTGATCCACTTGGAATTTCCTGATAGGGATGTCTTTCTCATTCATGGCAGGCTCCTTGCACCACCCCTGATAGATAATTACTAACATGACTGGGGTGGAAGGATACACCTAGCAGTCTTAGAGTGGGGACTAACCAGGTCAGAAAGACCAATCATATGATGAGAGCACAGGGGTCTCAGACTGCTGATACCAACCTGACCTCCAGGGATGGGAGCTGGAAATTTAGTTCAAACACATGGGCAATTGATGAATTAATCATGTCTAGGTAATGAAGCCTCAGTAAAATACCTGGACACCAAAGCTTGGGTGAGCTTCCAGGCCTGACAGCACTCAGTCAGTCCAGCCACACATCAGTGCCGAAAGGTACACTGAGCACAACAGAGTCTTCACATTCGTAAGCTTCCCAGACTCTGCTTTATGCTTCCTCTTTTGGCTGATTCTAATGTGTATCTTTTCCTTGTAGTAAATGTGTCCATGAGAGTAATAATTCTTAATGGGTTCTATGAGACTTTTTAATGAATTCTTGAACCCAAGGATTGTTCTCGGAAACCTGTGAACTTGCAGTTGGTGTCAGAAGTCTTGGGTGGACTTGACCATCTGGAGGACTGTGCCCCTAAGCATGAGTTTGGCTAATTCCAAACAATGCCTTTTCTGGATTTGAATTTGGAAATGGTCAGCCATCATGTTGTTATTCTGAAGCTCTCAGATTATTCTTTCTCTGAGAATGGCCTTGTTCATACTATATGATTGTGCCCTCTGAGCCCATAGTTGACTGGATATGGGGTCAAGATGACCAGTCAAGCCCTCCTCCTACCCCTGTAGATGGGGACTGCGAGACAGGTAGCCCCTGAGTGGGACCATGTGCTATAGCACAGGCTGAATTGATGGGAAAACTAGCTTGCAGGTAATGGAGAACAGAGCAGACACAGGGAGTGGCATAGAGGAGCAGCAGAGGTTCCTGGACACTTACTGTCCAGTCCCCTGCAAGTCCCACATGCTTCCTAAGAGCTTGAATTGGTTCCCATGACTTAGGGCAAAATGTCTTATCTAATCCCCAATTGTTTCCCTTCAGTTTTGTCTAATTCTTGAGCCCAGTCCCTCTGTCCTGATCCATCCATGGTTGTCTTTATCTGGATATGACTTCCACCATGGCAAGGATCTCCTAGAACAGTAACTCTTTCAATACAGATCAATGTGATTGTATAAAATATTTACTCTAGAGATGCAAGTTTCTAAGGCTAAGACAAAGACATTTTCAAGACGTGGGATACTTAACGGGATTAAACATTGAAGCAGCATGGAATAGGACAAGGACAGTCACTGAGCAGCAGGAGAGAAATGAGAAGGTGTGGAGATGTCCTCACCCTGCAACCTCATGGTAAGCATTTGCTACATGAACTCATCCCATTTGCCCCAAATGATTAAAGAATAAATCCCATATTTAACTTGAGATTCATATGGCATAACACGTTCAGTGTCCTATGGCCATATCTCCTGGACTAAGCCACCCTCGTCCTCCCCAGCGTGACACTTAAAAGACATCTCCCAGGTGAGAAGACAACCACTAGGACTTGACTTTGGAAGTGTGAGGCCAATGTGGCAATTCTGTGACTCCACGGAGCAGAATGTCATTCAGCTCCACTCATTCCCTGCATTGGTCTGTGTATACTTTGTGCATGTTTAAGTTTCTAGTAGATAGAAAGGTGCTTGAGTGCAAAATCCATGGAAAATTCACCTTTATCTCCCTTATGGGAGCATGTTTTACACCTAGTAAGTGTTTATGTAGACTATTCAACAGATAGAAGACCCCACCTTCCTTTTAGAATAAAGGAAAAGAAATGACTCACTGTGGCCCTATGTGATGGATGCCCTTCCCATACTTGCTCATGTTACCAAACTTGCACGCTTCCAGGACCTAAAAGCATCATTTTGCAGAAGAAAGAGTTGCCGTTTTAGAAATCTGGTGTAACTGGCTAAACAGTGGCCTCCCCCACAATATCCACATCTTCATTCCCAGAATCTATGAATGTGTTACATTGCATGGTAAAAGGGAGTTAAGGTAGCAAATGGAGTTAGGGTTGCTAATCAGCTGACCTTAAAATGTGGAGGTTATCCTGGATTAACTGAGCGGACCAGAGAGTCCTTAAAAGCAGAAAAGGGAGAGAAAAAAGTAGGTCAAAGGACACCATGTAAGAAAGACTCTACCAGCCATTGCTGACCTTGAAGGCAGGAGGGGGTAACGGAATGAGACCAGCCCTAGACTCTAGAGTAGTCAAGAAAACGAATTCCCTCCTAGAGCCTCCAGAAATGAACACAACCCTGCCCATTCCTTGGTTTTATTCCAGTGAGATTAATTTTGGAATTCTAATCTCCAGTACTAGGGATAGGCAGTCAGTGGGAGGTAGAGTCACGGAGCAGTGTAGTCCCTGCTGGCAGGGCCCTCAAAGCATGGGAAAGGGTGGAATGCTCTGGCATTTCTCTGACCCCCCACCTTCCATCTTTGGCGATGCCCATCTCTCCAGGAGGCCAGAGGGCAGCGGAACCCAGAAAAGGCGCTCCCTGTCGCACAGCACAGAGGAAAGGCAGCATCTGAGAGCAGGTAGTTCAATACTTGGAATGCCTTCGTGTAGCTGCTATCCTGGTCTAAAGGAAGCCTTTCATGGCCATCGGAATGGAAACATTTGTCCTGGTCCTCGCCTGTCTTCTGTTTCCCACTGACCATGTCCCAGGTCAGTCTGTACTGGTAGGGTCACTCCTTTGTATCTGGGCCTTTGAGACTAGACCCAGATAAGATCCAGTTGGAAACATCTCAAAATTTGGGCTTCAGATATTGTCAGCCTGCTCTGAGGTCACCTGCAGTGATGGTGGGCAGCTTCTGCGTGCACAGAATGCTTTTAGACTCAAAAGCCCACACCTGTGCTCTTCTGCAGAGGCTTCCTGAGGCACCCTGTGAGCTTGCCTGGTTCAGGAAAGGCCGCCCCCAAGAACTGCAACTTAAATGCCCCTGGTGGCAGCCCTGGGTTGGCCTGGGACTGTTGCTGGTGGGTAAGTCCTCCAGCTTTCTGGTCCTCTGACAGGACACTCCTGAGCTGCCTCCACACTGCTCCTCGGAGGCTTGCACAGGAGTGAGCCCTGGTCACCTACAGTGGGAGTCTGCACAATGGTGCATCCCATCTTGGCTTTTCTCCCTTCCTTGACTCACATTCCCTGCTCCTTCACTTGCATCTAAGTTCTTGTCTTAGAGTTTATTTTAGGGAAAACCAAACTAAGAAAAATGTAAGGCAAACATAAAGTTTTGCTAAAATGTTGGCTGGCCATTTCTCCGAGGGCGTGGTGTCCATCTTTCACATCATGCTCACACCTCCTAGGGTGTGGTCGGTGATGGCAGGTGTGTTGGGGGTGGTGAGGAGAGGTATTTATACTCCAACACATCCTGCAATGGGGGGAGCAGTGTTTGGCAAAAAAGGCTACCCAATTTTTCAGGAGCCCTTGTATTCCAGGATATGATTTGCACATGGTTACTGAACCCCTCCTTTGGTGTGGCTGTATAACTCACATTTCTGTTATATGGGCCATAGTTTTTCCAGTCGTGGTTTGCATCAAAAGCCCCCAGAAAGCTTTAAAAATACAAATACCTGAGCCCCGACCTTTCATTAACAGAACTGTCTCTTTGTAAAGAGTGAGGTTTTGTGTGTGTGTAGAAACCCCCACGTGATTCTGACGCACAGTTCAGTCTGGGAACTGCACAAAAGTTGAGCATGATTCCTCCATCTCTCACCCTCAGTGGGAGGGGGTTACAGAAGATGGGGTGGTAAGACAAAGCGTGGGAGGGAAGCTTGTAACATGTGGTAATTGAGACATTAGAATTTCACAGTTCCCTCATGAAGATGATTTCCTGACAATGTCAAAAGCCTGCACCTGGATTGCTAGATGTCTCTCAGATTGATCTGTCTCCACCACAGCCTGTAATGTAGGCAGTAAGGACACAAGCCTCCGATGATCAAGCGTCATCCTCAAATATCTTTTATGCAAATGTAACCTTTGGGTGAGGAAGGGGGAGAGACCATATAATATAATGGGTGAATCAAACGCAGACAATCAGCACCTCATGTAGTATTGGCATATAATTAGAAGGCTGAGAGATCCCAGTAACTTGATATTTGGGCTGCGAAATAAGGAAAAACACCTGCGATTCATTCTGCGAGGTTAAAGTGGGATTCTCTGAAGTCTGTTTCCAACACAACAAAAAAGAGCACACACTGAACCAACCAACCAAAAAAAAAAAAAAAAATCTTGTGAAACTGCAAATCCAGAAAGCAGGTGCAAATGACCTCTTCTCACTTGGTATTTACTTTACAAAACCATTAGCAATGAGATTTAACAACCTTCCATCAATATGCAAAGAATATATTAAATTTTCTAATGCCATAAAACACCCTTGTGAACAAATCTATCAGCCTGACCAATTTCCATCAATCCTCCACACTTAGGTGACTGCAGAAAGTGCTGTGGAGGGAGCAGTTGTATCTGGGAGTCCGATGTCCTCCTCTCATGTGGTTCTATGAGCAACACAGTTCTGTGGGAGCCATCGCACACTGCAGTGCCTGGGGCATGATTAAAAAAGGCATGAGTGAATGAATACATGCACAGCCCCCACACTCCTCTATCCCGAATTGGCCTTGCAGGCTCTTCTCAGGGACTCAAGAGAGGTGTCACACCGTATTGCCCATAGCCCGTGCTAGGGTGTCAGATATCAACAGGCTGGAGGTCTGCTGAAGCAGTGGAAACAGCATTCAGTAACTGCTGATGGCAAGGGAAAGGAGAACTCCGTTCTGAGTTACACAGACATGACTGGGAATTTTAAGGGGGGGATGAGGAGGCAGGTAGGGATGCTAGTAGTCACAGAACTGAAAAATGACAAAGTGTAGCTTGGTGTAAATGTGATTAGGCAACTGTGTCTGCTGGCTGGCAATGATCAGAGCCAAGAGTCCGTCCTCCCACAGTGATGGGAGGCAGAGACCCTGTCCTTCCTGATGGCTGTTGGGTCCTTGAGAAAGACACCCCCGAGTCACAGGAGATATATACATCCCTTGGAGGGACAGAGAAGGGATTTACGACTGCGAGCCTTTTATAGCAAATGCCATGAGAAAGGGAGGCCAGGGGCCCATCGCCAGGTGTTGGCTAGAATGAACAGTCAATTCTTTTCAGAGCCCCACGCTTTTTCAGGCTGGAACTCAAGGGGGGCTGGGTTGTCCCAGGGATGCTGACCTTAGGCTGCCAGAAACCATGTTAACATTCAGTCACATCTCTTAGTGTAGGGGTTTTGGGGAGACATCATGTGCCAAGCGTTCTTCACAGTTCCTGGGGGCTTTGGGATGGTAAGACCAGCTACCCATTTTCAAAGTCTTTCACCACTGAGAAGAGATAGAGACCAAAAACTTTATATAGAGTAGAGCAGAATATTATACACGAGGGAGGAACTTGTTTTTACAAAGTGTAGTGGGAAAGATTTGTGGATGTTGTCCACAGAATATGGACAATGTTATGGATCAGCAATGAGGGAATATACTAGGAAGTGATCCAGAAACCAGAGAATTTCTCAGCAGTAGTGTGAGTCCATTGGAAGGCAGGCAGTCTGAACTGTCTGACAGCCCAGAGAGAGGAAGGGAAGGTAGGATAGGGATGGAGATACTCGGGTACAGGAGGGGAAACCACTTTCCTTTAAATCCTCTAAATTGGGATGCCTAGGTGGCTCAGTGGTTGAGCGTCTGCCTTTGGCTCAAGTTGCGATCCTGCAGTCTGGGATCAAGTCCTGCATCAGACTCCCCATAGGAAGCCTGACAGGTGTCGTGTTGTGTGTGAAACTTCTTTACAAGCTGGTTGGCTTGTAAAAGCGGTTTCTCCCTCTGCCTGTATCTCTGCCTTACTCTCTGTGTTTTATTTATTATTCTCTCATGAATAATAAATAAAATATTTTTAAAAAGGTAAACCCTCTAAGTTTTCTGCTGTGGTTCCTGCCACAAAAGACGATTAACAAAGAAAAACCCCAAACAGAAGTTTACTAATACGTAGACCTCATGTGCCAATGGGACATGCCTGGGGAGAAATGTGTACCTATCAAAGAGGTGGCTCACAATTCAGGCTGCAACACCATCTTCAGCTAGATGGAAGAGGGAAAAGGTGTGGGGGAGCCAGTTCTGGGCAGGTGACAGGGAAAGTATGTAAACAGAATGAGGTTAGTTATACAGATCTGAGTCATGTTTTCTGCATTGGCGCACACGTTCTGACATGGACACATCCTTCTCTTCCTGCATGGGAAAAGACATAGTCTTTGAAGCTGTCCAGTCCCTTACAAAAGGGTAACTTCTATTCTACTTCCAGAGCTCATCCTTTGTCTGCTATCTCCCAAAATAATCAGCTCAAAATAACCCTTATGCAGAGAGGCATATTCTGCTACCCATCCTTCACACGGGCCTGGCTCAGCTGCCAGGGAAGCCAGCAAGGGGCTCAGGACGGGAAGGGAGGTGGCTGCAGGTTCTGCATCCACACTGATGGACCCAAGGTGGTGCCCCTGCCACACCTGGACAGGAACTCTTAGACCAAGTCTGAACTGCGGCTGACAGGACCTGGGGAAGAAGGACAACGGACCCCATGGGAGCCACATGGAGACCGCTCATGAACTCCAGAGGCTGACATCTGGGTCCATGCTCAGCAGGAGTGAAGCAAATGCACTGAGTAAATTGAGGGATGAGAGACATCACATAAAGTATCTGATAAAGCAGGACAATGGTATCAAGCAGCCAACCAGCTTGTAAAGAAGTTTCACACTCAACATGGCACCTGTCAAGCTTTCCAACTCTGGAAACAATCAATACACTGAATTCATCTTGACCAATCCATCAAGATTGAGCTAAGTGAAGCAAATCTACTTCAGAAAGGATCCCTGGTTTTATACTCATGGGTTTATTTCATGTCTGTTTTCCAGTTTATGCCCTAGATTGTGGGCATATACCAAATCTTAGCTTGCCTTATGTAGTATCAAACTTCCAGTTTTTGCAAAACATGCTTCCAGTGAGCAATGAACCACCTAATGGTGGAAAAGACAAAATCAGGAGCCTCTAGAAAGTTTAATCAACCTGTAAATAATTAAGAACTAGTTGGTTAGTTTGTACCTTGCTAAGTATTAATTAATCCTAGAGAAGCTCTAAAGGCAAGAAAGCCTCCACTCAAATGAAAACTTGGTTATTATAATTTATATTTTAAATTTTAATTTTAATTCTAGTTAACATACAGTGTTTTCTTAGTATCAGGTATACAATACAGTGATTCAACAATTCCATATATCACCTGGTGCTCATTACAACAGGTGCTCCTTAATCCCTATCACCTCTTCCATCCATCCTCCCACCTACCTCCCCTCTGGTGACCAGCAGTGTGTTCTCAAGAGTTAGGAATCTGTTTCTTGGTTTATCTCTTTTTTTTCCTTTTGCCCATTTGCTTTGTTTCTTATATTCCACATATGAATGACATCATATGGTATTTGTCTGTCTCTGACTTGCTTACTTCACTTAGCATTATACTCTCCAGATCCAACCATGTTATTGTGTATATATATTGTGTATATATATCTTTATTCATTCATCTATTGATAAACACTTGGGCTGCTTCCACATCGTGGCTATTGTAAAAAATGCTGCTATAAACACCAGAGTGCATGTATCCCTTTAAATTAGTGTTTTCACATTCTTTATGGAAATATGCAGTACTGCAATTACTGGGTCATAAGGTAGCTCTATTTTTAACTTTTTAGGGAAACTCCACACTGTCTTCCCCAGTGGCTACACTAGCTTGCATTCCCACCAACAGAGCATAAGATTTCCCCTTTCTCCACACCCTCTCCAACATCTGTTATTTCTTGTTGATTTTAGCCATTCTGACAGGTGTGAGGTGGTATCTTATCATGGTTTTTATTTCATTTCTCTGATGATGAGTGATATTAAGCATCTTTTCATGTGTCTGTTGGCCATCTGTATGTCCTTTTTAGAGAAATGTCTGTTCATGTCTTCTGCTCATTTTTAATTGGATTTTTTGGTTTTTGGGTGTTGAGTTGTAGAAGTTCTTTATATATTTTGGATACTAATCCTTTATCTTGTATGTTATTTGCAAATATCCTCTCCCACTCAGTAGATTGTCTTTTAGATTTGTTGGTTGTTTCCTTCACTGTGCAGAAGCTTTTTATTTTGATATAGTCCCAATAATTCGTTTTTGCTTTTGTTCCTCTTGCCTCAGGAGACATGTCTAGAAAGATATTGCTACCAGCTGATGTCAGAGAAATTACTGCCTGTGTTCTCTTCTATGATTTTTATGGCTTTAGGTCTTGAATCTATTTTGAGTTTATTTTTGATGTATAGCATAAGAAAGTGGTTCATTTTCATTCTTTTGCATGTAGTTGTCCAGTTTTCCCAACATCATTTGTTGAGGAGACTTTTTCCCATTTGAAATCTTTCCTGCTTTGTTGAAGACTAATGAATAATATAGTTGTGGGTTTATTTTTGAGTTTTATATTGTGTTCCATAGAATAGATATACGTGTCTATTTTTATGCCAATACCACACTGTCTTGATTACTACAGCTTTGTAATAAAACTTGAAGTCTGGAATGGTGATGCCTTCAGCTTTGCTTTTCTTTCTCATGACTGCTTTCACTCTTTGGGGTCTTTTGTGGTTCCATATAAAATTTAGGTTGTTCTATTCTATGAAAAATGCTACTGGTATTTTGATAGGGATTGCATTATATGTGTAGATCACTTTGGGTAGTACAGACATTTTCACAGTATTTGTTCTTCCAATCTATGAGCTTGGAATGTCTTTCCATTTCTTTGTGTCATCTTCAATTACTTTCATCAATGTTTTATAATTTTCAGAGTAAAGGTTTTCTGCCTCTTAAGTATATTTCTAGGTATTTTTTTATTTTTGATACAGTTGTAAAAGGGATTGCTTTCTTAATTTCTCTTTCTGATGTACAGAAATACAACAGATTTCTCTACATTGATTTTGTATCCTGCAACTTTACTGAATTTATTTATCAATTCTAGCTGTTTTTTTGGTGGATCCTTTAGGATTTCTATATATAATATCATGTCATCTGCAAATAGTAAAAGTTTTACTTCTTCCTTATGATTTAGACTCCTTTTATTTATTTTTGTTGTCTGAACGCTTTGACTAGCCTTCTAGTACTATGTTGAATAAAAGTGGTTAAGAGTGGACATCCTTGTATTGTTCCTGACCATAGAAGAAACACTCTCAGTTTTTCTCCATTAAGGATGATGTTGGCTATGGGTTTCTTATATATGACCTTTGGCATATTGAGGTTTTTCCCTCTAAATCTACTTTGTTGAGAGTTTTTATCATGAATGCATATTGTACTTTGTCAAATGCTTTTTCTGCATCTTTTGAAGTGGTCATATGGTTCTTATCCTTTCTCTTATTGATGCGACATATCATGTTGATTGATTTGTGAATATTGAACCACCCTTGCATCCTGGGAACAAATTTCACTTGATTCAGTAAATAATTTCTTTAACATATTGTTGGATTTGGTTTACTAATACTTTGTTGAGGATTTCTGCATCTATGTTCACCAGGAATATTGGCTTATTGATCTCTTCTTTACTTCTGTCTTTATCTGGTTATGGTATTAGGGTAAAGCTGGCCTCATAGAATGAATTTGGAAGCTTCCTTCCTTTCTATTTTTTGGAGTAGTTTGAGAAGAATAGGTATTGACTCTTCTTTAAATGTTTGGTAAGCTTGGCCTATGAAGCCATCTGGCCCTGGACATTTGTTTGTTCGGAGTTTTTTGATTACTGATTCAATTTCTCTGCTGGTTATCTCTCTGTTCAAATCTTGTGTTTCTTTCTATTTCAGTTTTGGTAGTTTATATATTTATAGAAATTTATCCATTTCTTCTAGGTTATCCAGTTTGTTAGCATATAATTTTTCATAATATTCTCTTATAATTGCTTGTATTTCTGTGGCATTGGTTGTTATTTCTTCTCTTTCATTTGCTATTTTATTTATTTGGGTCCTTTTTATTTTTTTCTTGATAAGTCTGGCTAAAGGCTTGTCAATTTTGTTGGGTTTTTCAAAGAACCATCTCCTGGTGTCTTTGATCTGTTCTATTGGTTTTTAGTTTCTATATCATTTATTTCTCTTCTAATCTTTAATATTTCTTTCCTTCTGCTGGCTTTAGATTTTCTCTATTTTCTCTTTCTGGTTCCTTTAGGTGTCAGATTAAGTTGTTCATTTGAGATTTTTCGTGCTTCCTGAGGTGGGCCTGTATTGCTATATATTTTCCTCTCAGGACCATTTTGCTGCATCCCAAAGGTTTTGGACTATTGTGTTTTCATTTTCACTTGTTTCCATGTACTTTTTAAATTTCTTTTTTTATTTTCTGACTGACTCACTCATTGTTTAGTAGGTTGTTATTTAACCCCTATTTATTCATGGTCTTTCCAGATTTACTTATGGTTGACTTCTAGTTTCATAGTGTCATGGTCAGAAAAGATGCATGGTTTGACTTCAGTCTTCTTGAATTTGTTGAGGCTTGTTTTATAGCCTAATATGTGAATTATTCTGGAGAATGTTCCATGTGTACCTGAAAAGAATGTATATTCTGCTATTTGAGGATGGAATGTTCTGTTAAATCCATCTGGATCAGTGTGTCATTCAAAGCTATTGTTTCCTTGTTGATTTTTTCCTTCAGGTTGCCATTTCCATGCTGTATGTCCATGCGTTGTTGGCCTGCCTTCTTTCCAAGAGCAGCACAGTGCCCTCCAGGCTCTATCTTAGCCAAGCCTGCTGACTTTAGAACTCCAAGCTTTAAGCCCCACTGGTTGCAAGGACTCAGGAAATTCAGCCCCTCTTGCTTTCCAAGCCAATTGCTATGGGGGTTCATTTTCCCCATGAGCTCCCGTGTGTGCTAGTTTCCTGTTCTTCTCTGAGAACATGGCTGCCTCTCCCCACAGCATTCATGGTTCAATTCTCTCCCAAACCACATCTCTGCACTTCCTACCTTCTTTGATGTGGTCTCTTCTCTCCCTTTAGTTGTGGAATTTGTTCTGATAGTCTTCAGGTCAATTTCTGAGGTATCTAGGATGATTTGATAGTTATCTACTTGTGTTCATGGGATAAGGTGAGCCTGGGATTCTCCCGTTCTGCCACCATCTTCTAATCCCCAGTTTAAGTGAGATAATTTTCATATGCAATTCTGGCAAATATTCTTTCTTTGGTATGCCAGTATTAACATTACTTAATGGAAAAATTCAGGTATACACATACTTCATGTATGTTTTAAGTTTTTTAAATTAAAATCTGAGGACAATAAAATTTTCTTCTGATGAGATCTATAGACACTGATGGATTAATACTTTAACAATTCTCTCCTGTGAGCCAATAGATCCTCTAGTATTTTAAAAATCCATACATTTTGCAAGTTACCTCATATCTGCCCATTTGAATTCGCTACAGAGGAAGGACTCCTAGTGATGATAGAATGAATGACCTGATTTAGAAAAAAGTAAGATCCAAGAATTACATGCTATTACTTTAAGTAACTCTAAGCACTTTAAGCAAAAAAAAATTAATCTTTATTGAGCCAATATAGTAAAGCTGCTATCATCCTTACTGAATAACCATAAAAAGATAACTAATTTTTTTTTTCTTTCAGAAACAACCCAAGGATAATGAAACAAACCATAAGTACCATTTTGAGTGCTGACTACATTAGCTTCATATTTCATTAGGTCACATCCTAAGGTAGATACTAAAAACCAGCACATGAGCATCTAGAGGTACTAATCTGTGACTATCTTAGCTATAATACTTTCTCCCCTGTACTATTATTCAGTAATTGGGATATATAAATGTGAGGGTTTTATAGGCTATCACCAAGTGTTTAAACTGATGATAGTATTATTACATAATGAGCACATTTCCTTCCGTTGAGCTTATTCATAAAGTATAACATCACTGGATGGATGAAGTAAAATCAAAGGGCAGAGCACTCCTTTGGGTCTATAACTCAGAAATGAATTTCTGTGTGGGCTAATATTTGCTCAAAAGAAGGACATAATTTATGGATTTTTTCCTCAGCTGATAATTGTGGACTCTCAGGATGTTGCTGGCGGTCATGTCAACCTGTGATTTTTCCAGTTGTAGAAGTGGACGTGCATGAGAGCCAGTAGATCCTCATTTGCTGCAAAGCTTCTGAACAGGAGCCCTAGCATTAGACCTTCTT